>NW_022280091.1:1326359-1342539 GCF_004355925.1 Anarrhichthys ocellatus | reverse complement strand
GAGAGAGAGAGAGAGAGAGAGAGAGAGAGAGAGAGAGAGAGAGAGAGTCTCATCTTTTATTTTCCCTCTCTTGTACTTTTCCTCTGATTTTCAAACCCATAAAACGCCGCACGCCATCAGCACTTGGCACGGTGTGTGCGGCACGAAACAATCTGCGTCCTCAAAAAATGTATTTGGCTCCAGATTTTGCTCGCTCGAACACAATAACATTGTGTTAAGATAACAAAGAGACACTCTGGGTAACACTCCCACTGCACTCCCCTCCTGGTGAAGCCGTGGTCAGAAATGCAGGGAGCGAAAATCAGCAGCCAGTAGGACACTTTATCTAGGAATTATACAGCACGTGTCATAGATTTACATCCCGTCCTTCCATTCGTTATTAAACGCTTTCAATCAATAAGATATATCATAAGCGCTGCATAATAATTCTGCACAGTGCACACAACGAGTAATAATATACAGTAAATCCTCTTCCACGCTGTCTTGCAACTGAATCTGCCTGTCACAAGCTGTTAGTCATAACCGGGTCTGTCTGCAAATTAAAAAAAAAAAACCTGCCTTATAGTTTTTTAAAAGGCAAGGCCACTGTTATTGTTTATTTGGGGATTACAGGTTTCACCGTTGGTATATCTCAAACTTATTACTTTCAGACTGCTGTGTTCTGTAATAATATCAGCAGACTCACAATATTTTTAAGAAGAAAATTAAAGTGTTACGGCCGTACAACCGGGTCTGACCTCGTGGCTTGGGCATACTGTGTGTGTGTGTGTGTGTGTGTGTGTGTGTGTGTGTGTGTATGTGTGTGTGTGTGTGTGTGTGTGTGTGTGTGATATCCGACTGCAGTGTATCAGTGTGAGAATGGGCAAATCCTGTGGTGTGCATGCAGGGCTTTTCTTTTTTTAAACATTTAATAACCCCCCCTAGTTTGTGTGATTGTCTTTATGGATTTTCAACATGTAATTGTAAAGATTGTTGTTTATAGTCTTTTCATATGTAGTTGACAAAATATAAATAAAATTTAAATATATAGTTAACAATTTTAACTATAAAGGAATAAAGTTACTAATTGCCCTCGCAAAAAAAAAAAAAAAATAAAAGAGTACAGCCCTATATTTAAAATTGTCTTTCATGCTTTAGCTTCTAAAAACTCCTCTTCAAATAGATGAAGAGTTTGCAAAAAAAAAGTCCTGTTTAGTACACGGGGAACAAAACACTGTACAATGGTTCAAACAGAGTGACAACAAGAGACAACAGTTGAAGACATGGAAGACTTCACCAGTCACTGGTGAAATACACTGGAAGCTGAGCATCGACATGTGTGCAGATTCAAATAGAAACATATGTTTCAATGTCAAGTGTTTCAGAATAATGTAGCCTGTCACAAATCTTTCTATTCTTAAAACTTCACAATAGAAAAAGAAGGTTAGTCTCTGGTTTGTACTATCGGAGACCTCTTGAATCTAACCACTGAGTAGACTGCAGAGGAACTAAAGACAACCTGCTACCCAAAATATGGAGGGCCCAAATGCATTATTCTTTTTCCAACTTATATGAGATAAAAGGAAAAGTATAAAACTTAATATTTCTATATCCATTTTAGTCATTTAACTGACAATAGTATTTAAATCAGAGTTGTCTGAGTTGTTGATGTGCCTGATTTGGCTTCTTCCCCGGACTGAGTGGGCGAAAACATCCTGTGCTTTATTGACATTTCCCCTCACACTCTGTTACACGTGTTGCAGCTGCAAAGGCTGGCCAGTTTAATACGTTCATTATTCCTATAGGCACATGTAGTTTAAAGAGCTCACGTTGTGCCCGGCTTAGCTTCACCGAACTGAATCAGAAACCGGAGCAGCCTTATCAGCCACAATAACTGAAAGCATCTAACTTACCCTGGCAGGGTAATATTCTACAAAAACATTACATCCTGATAGCAATCAATGAATCAAATGCTCTGGCAGAAAAAGAAAGAAAAGAAAGAAATCGGGTATCTGCGGCTGTCACAGGACAGTAATTAGCCCGTCCAATCATTTCATTCGTTCCAAAAGTAACGATTGGACGGAGTGAAGTGACAAACTGTCAGTGTTGCCGACTTGGCAGCTTTCTCGCCAGATTTAGCGACTTTTGGTACTATCACTGCTAGCTACTTTCATTGGAAGACAGTTGGCAACACTTTTAACACAATTATGAAGAAATAGCATACTCTTGCTTGTTTCTCAAGATTGCCCACCTTAGCTTGAAACTCCTATGCTGTATGGTGACTCACAGACCCAAAGCCACTAAGAATAAATGGCTGAAAAGCAACAACAGATACATGAATTATCACGGTTATCATCGGTTTCCTACCAACAAAACCCTTTTCCATCAGAAGAATTTGAAAGAAGTTATAATCACATAAAGCGCGACACATTTTTGAAATAACCATAATGAAATTTGGCTCCAACAATTTAGAGAAAAAAGACATTTGGCTTGTGGTTTTTTACCCTGCATTTTAATGCTGCCACATACTGTATCATTGATAAAACGCTGTGATACTGTAACTACAACTGAATTTTGTCCAAGTCATCCACCCCTGCTTCAGATCTGAGGACCGGTAGAGAGAGGTGCCAGCCTTTCAAAGAAGTTAAGACATAAAAACACCACAATTTTAGCTACATGGATTTTACCGAACACATGACATGTTGGTGTTTGTTTGCTGTGGTGCCAAAGGTTGTGCATCAGATTTTTTTCTCAGATATGTGTGTGCTTTTCTGTGTGTGTGTGTGTGTGTGTGTGTGTGTGTGTGTGTGTGTGTGTGTGTGTGTGTGTGTGTGTGTGTGTGTGTCAGGGCATGCATCAACGCCTTGGTCTCTGTCTCCCTTCTTGTGTGTATCTGGTTCCTAGTGTTTGGAGTGGGCTCTGTTGGGACTGAATCTATGTAGAGCCTCATTAGTGGCTAAGTTTTGGCTAGCCCGCTGCTACTGGAGACTCAATCGAGGGGGGGTTGGGGGGGGGCTGCGCAAAGTCATATGTTACTCTCTACTGCTGGCCCAATCTGCCATATTGGCGCTTGCTTGAGACGGTGGGGTTTTGTATCTTTTACTGTGCACGTGTATCTTTCCAAGTGGTGGTGGTATTGTACAGTCATGAGGTGCTTGTTGTCCAACGTTGGGCACCAAAGCAAACGGATACAGTTATTTTTATTATTTAAAGCAGTGGGTCAGGACCCACAAGAGGGTTTTCGGGAGATTATTGGGTTGCCAAATAAATTAGAATTCCACAGTCTTTTTTTAAACATTTATATCTGCAGTACACCTTCAAGCCACACGAAGGAGCCCAAATGTTCGTATTGTAATTATAGCCTTCTTATAACATTGAATCTAATACGAAAGGCTTGCTTACATTCTGTTTCTTTAAATCACTCCTGCAAAATTTGCCTAAAACGCCTATCCAAGGCGTACCCAAAGTAAACTGACAGCTCTTATTGAACCATTGGGAGTACATGTATGGTTTTAGTTTCTATTGAAAGGTAACACTCTGAAGTTTCTTCACAAACAGTCAGAATCACTAAGTAAGTGCTACTGGCATTGAGCTATAGAGTTTACAACACACTGAAACAGAAGGTTTTTATTTCCACCTGGATTTTTTTTGGCCAACAGATGCCTGCAGATAACTATGGCTGGGACTTATTAGCTGGAAAACACAATGGTACCATAGCATGAAGTCATAGTACCTGGTAGAAGTTCAAATGTAATAACAATACGACAGAAAATGAATATTTTACACATAGTTTACGAAGGGTAAGTCTGCGTAAAAGCGCTTTTGGATACTCGTGGTCACCAGGCAAAATGCCTAGCCTACCCGCAGGCGGGCCGTCAGAGTGGTAACTGATGAGAGGAAATAAACCAGAGCCTGTTAAAGATAGGGTTGCTAATCTTGAGAAACTAGCGAGAGTATGCTAGATTTTGATTTCACCCAAAAAATCCAGCCCAGTCCGATTTGGCCCTTTTTTTCATTGAAAGTAGCAAGCAGCGCTAGCTATAAAAGTAGCTAATTCTAGCGAGAAAGTCGCCAAAGTCTTCCAAAGCCACTCTCCCAAAATTATCACAATGAACTTAACAATACGGCTTTGGTTAATACTCGCAGCTATAAGCTAGCAGGTAGGCAGACAGGCAGGTAGCCCGTCTTATCATTTCATCTGAGCCTAATGAAGGGATTGGACGGGGTTTATTACAGCCCTGAAACAGCCGCTGATACCGGATTTGATTAATTGATTGCTGTCAGGATGTAGTGAGAATCTCAACAAATTTAACAAGAAATGTTTTTGAGGAAGATTGCCAACCCTGCCTTTAACTCCGCCTAAATGCATTTTGTTTAATTAAATGCTGAGAGGAAATGAAAAGAACGAGATAGTTCTTTTATTTCATTTACTTGGTCTACTTTAAAAGTATTCAACATGTGAATATATTTTCAATAACACATGCATAAAACAAAGTTTATTACATTAATCAAACGTGTATCCTTTACCTAATCAAGATAATATAAGGTGGTGCGGAAATAGCAGTACAGATAGTCAGGAATGTTACGCACAAATTCTTCTCATGATTTATAGATATGGATCGATTTTTAATCGTGCCGCTGTGTGTGACGGCAACTGCTAAAACTCTCCGCTTCACAGTTTGAAAACCTGAAAAAGGTTATTCTATACAGTATATGAAGCAGTCCAAATTGGCCCCACCCCGACCGACTATTTACATGGCTGGCTAGATACGTAGATAAATGTAGACACGGACAGGCGTCCAACCCACACATGAACCGGTCCGGTGCACAGTGTTGCTGTATGCCTACAACCACTTCAAACAACTTAAGTTGTGTAATGTTGTGTTGTGTTCGTGATGAAACTCATTTAAAGCCTTCGCTTTCATAGCTTTCGCTCAGCGGGAGAAAGGTTAATTATCACATCCTGTTACAGACAGACAGGACACCTCCTCCTGTCTCACACACACACACACACACACACACACTCACACTCTGAACCACACAAACACGCAGACCATCAAACAAACTGTGTGTGTGTATCTGTCATATAAAGATGTAATCCAGCATCTGTTTGTCCTCGTTTGCCTCATCACTCAACTGAGGCCTTCATTTCCTTTCTTTTTCTCTACTAACTTCCTACTGCCTCTCTCCTTCCTCCTCCTCCTCCTCCTCCTCCTTTCATGAAGTCGTTCATCAGGAAGGAAAACGGACGGAGTTCCCTCGGATCACGTTTCTCCGCTTTGATACGACTTGTGAATTGTGAAGGTTTATCACAGAGGAAAATTGGGGGGCGCGATTCAGAAATGACAGAGTGGACAGAGGTGTTCAGCAGGTGTGAAGCATGTGATTCGCGCGAAAACGATTGCTGTTGTGTTCTTTGGAAGACGGCAAAAAAACATTTTGAGTGCAAAAGAACAAACAAAACGAAACTGACAACTCAAAAGGAACCGTGGAGAAGCAGTGGGTTTTCTTTTCTTCTAAAAATGAACAACTCCACTTCAGATCGCGATCCTTTTTTTTTATAAATCCACACTCTTTCATGTCATCCACTCTTCTTATCACTCCTCAAATACTCCCGCTCCTCCTCAGAAGTCTCTCTCTTTTTGTATTCTTATCCTCCCGGATTTTTGCGCCCATCCACCTCCTCCTTCTTTCTCCATCCTCATTTCATTGCCAGTCTAGACAGCTTCCGAAAGCAGGTGCTGAGGTGAGGGAGAGGCGGGGGTGAGAAGGAGGGAGCAAGGGAGGAAAGGAGCCAAGGGTATAAGGAAGACCGAGTGAGAACAGAGAGAGATTAATAGATCAAGTGGAGAGGCATATGATGAAAGTTTAGAAGAGTATGGAGAGGGAAGGAAAGGAAATGAAAGGAGAGAAAAGAGGGATGAGGTCAGGTTGAGGTAGGATTGGAGCAAAGAGGAAGGAGGGGGGAGGGGATGTGGGGGTAAGGAGGATATCTGAGTAAATCAGGTAGGCGCTATGCGGAGGGGAGAGGTGCGGAAGAGGCTATTTTAATGCAGGTTGGAAATCAGGTGCTCGAGGTGAGGCGAGAAGGAAGTGGCAAACAGAGGAGAAAGGGGGGGGGGGGGAGTGTGGAGCGAATTAAGTAAAGAGGCAAGAAGTGTGGAGGGAAGGAGGGGAAATAAAGAGGCTGACGGGGGAGGAGAAGGAGAAAAGGTGGGGGCTAAGTGAGAGAGAGGGGGGAGCAGATGGATGGATGGATGGATGGAGCATGTGTAGGGGAGAGGACAGGAACAGTGTTGTGCTTTTATGGGAGGACACCGACTGCACGGAAGTGAGGTGGGTAATAAGGCCATAGCTCATTCCTGTGGAGCAGCCTCTATCCTATTAGTGACTACCTCTCACTGGATGACTTATGTGCACCCCGTTTTTCACCAGCAGGATGACGACAGATGCTTGAGAAGAAACAAACACATGCGCGCGCACGCACACACACACACACACACACACACACATTCATACACACACATTCATACAGCCGCAGGAGCGATGACAGGAGAAATCTGCTCCTGCTTTCTGATGTAAAGAGAGAATGGCATCAGTGCAGAAAAACCAACAGTTTACAACAAAGTGTCAGATTGTTGAATATAGGTGTACGTCATGTGATTCTAAGTGAAGAACAGCATTGACAAAGTAAAAAGATACTTTTCTAATTACTCAACCACTAATGTAATTAGTCTATATTATTTCATTAGTCAGCCCAGGCCAGTCAAAGGTGTCTCTAACGATGCTGAATACCAGATTGGGATTGTTTCTATTGCCTCCACACGGCTCTCAACATGGTTGACGGCTGAAGCTTTGTCTATACTCGCGCTTGGTGCCATAGTGCAAGCCTCCACAGACGGCATGTGGAGCATGAACGGAGGCATTTATGCTCGATGCGATGTGCGCTGTATTATTCTCTGAAACGCCAGAGGGTTTACAAACAACATCAACTATGAAGAATCAAAAAGACAATGAGTGTAACCCATAGAAGTGCCCATAGACTGTAGGTGTCACAAAAAGCCATAAACCAACCTCCACAATGCCGAGGAGGGATTGCAATCTTGAAACTCATATCTCATAGACTACTTTATCGCTTTCATAAAAGCCCTGTAAAGAAAAAGGTCAAGTATTAAAAGCGTTATATAGAAGCAAAGGTTGAAAATAACTGTAAGCAATTTGATGTGGCTGGCAAAATATATACTCATGAAGATTTTTAAGACCACCTGTTTCTAAAGCATTAAAAGCAAATTGGCCTTCTTTGTATAATCCCTAGACGATGTAGATGTAAATACTTTTATCAGTGAACTATTTGTGACAGTCAGATGATCGCGCCAAATTACACTTGCGCTCCACGCTCCATGCTTTTTTGGCGCACGTGTCTCGCGCCGGCTTCACTACGGCAATTAAACTTAAGCCGGCAGTTCACAGCTAATGCTGCTATCAGCGCTAACAGCGCAAACTACAGCAAAAGTGCGGACAGAGCTAATGGTGTTAACCTGAGGTTGACCTGTTAACCTGAGTTGCTACACTTCCACGGCATTGCAGCTGGTTGGGACGGCGTTATCAGCCGTAACCGCTGTATAACTGAACCTCGCTTTTTGTCCTTTTGTCTTCTTCTTTTTCTGTTGACTTATATGGACGGTTGGCCTCCATAAGTGTTGCATCACCGCCCTCTGCTGGACTGTCCCTTGCCCCATCTATTTTGGCTTTGCCGTGGCATGTGTGAAACATTGACTGTAGACTGTAGAAGTGGAAGTAGTCGTTATGTCACCCATTGGCTTGTGGACTACGGTTTTGAAGCCTTGAGTTGGGCATTTTGTCCATCACCATCTTGTATTTTTTGCATCCTGTGAACGGATGTGACCATATATTGACTGCGGAGGAGTGACGGTTATACCCTAAATGGGACCATCATTTACTAAATGAACACCATGCTGTATTGAAAAAGACTTGAAACTAGAGATTGAGACCATAAACTCATGTTTACAATATTTAGGTAATAAATCAAGTGAGAAATAGAGTCATTGTCTCATAGATAAGCATTCAATTGGATTTATTTTTCCAACCAGAGGCGCCCCCTGATGGCCATTAGAGAGAATGCAGGTTTAAGGCCCTTCGGCATTGGCTTCACTTTTCAGAACCGGAGGTTGCCGCCTGGTGTGAAAGAGGCTTACTTACAAAACAAGCATGTGAACCAGCTGTCATGAGTTGATGCACAGTCTTAGCTCACTCTGCCAGTCCAAGATCAGATTGATGTTCAGAGACACCTATGGAAAAACTCAGCCTGCTCCAAGAACTGATCGTCTTCTATTCAGCTAACAACCTTGTACACATACAGTGGGTGTCTGGGTGCTGTATAATAAGTTGCTCCAGGGAATATTGTAATTGCAAGATATTAAACAAAACCCTTTGCCATCTTGCTAGGGCTTGCATTTGGACCAGGCCCCACACTTACTTCATAAACCCTCCCACGTCATTTTAATTTTTCTAAAACAGTGTCAGAACAATCAAATCAAAAAACATCCAAACAAAAATGGCGGGGAAAAAAGTCCTATTTGTCTTACAGTTTCACAGAAAAGCCACCAGAATATCCTTTTAGTCAAAACTAGAGGATTAGTACTAAAAATAAAAAATAAGAAACCTGATGGTCTTGATTCCGCACACATAAACACACACTCACATACACAGTTAAAACATCTTTTCAATCCCACCATGTCCTTTAAAGTGAAAGTTCATCTGTGTTATTGTAATTTACCGTCTCTGTGGTGACATTTTCTCCCGAGAATGAAGGCTGACCCCGTCAGACTCCTCAACCGCTGGAGTCCAAGCGAACCCAAGGACTAATGGTTCGGAGAAAGGGGGGATATAAGAATATATTCCAATAATTCTTTGCCATTTTAATTAAATTTATGCATATTGGTTCCTTGTGAAGAATTTGGGGCAAGTGTATCAGCGAGAGGGGGGGAAGAAAAAGAGAGAAGGAAGAGAAAATGGGTCACATTGGGAGAGGGACTGCGAGCGCTTCATTAGGAAACCCGTTGCAGTCATTCTGTGGCCATTCTAATTCTGCTCCAGTATTCCCATTCTGCTGTTGCGGGGATTCCAGTATCAGACTAACATTCGTGACCTCATCAAAAGCAAAAAATAAGCAGGTGTCAGGTCACGCCGGTCTCACCCAACCACCACCTCTGTGACAGTCGGCCGCCCTTTCTCCGTCTATTCCACCTAAATTAACGCTCCGTCTCGCTCGCCTCTGAGAGAATCGTGACAGGTGTTTCTTATCCGGAACTGTGCAAGTTCTGGGTGAGAAATAGCTGCGCGCATTGTCTTTACCGGTGAAAGAATTAAGACTTTAGTGCCGAGACAATTTGATATTCAAGGGTATTAGATGTACTGTGTAATCTTGCCTTTCAAAGATGATAGCTGAGCAGATGGAACAGGGCAAAGCTTTTGTCAGTTCCTCCACTTTAGAATGTCTTCCTCCCTCTAATATCTCATTTGCCCTTTCTCATTTGCTAATTCTCCCCCCCCCCCCCCCCACCATAACATCCATTCATTTTTCTTGCTCCCCCCTGTGTTGTAGACACTTTCTTTCACTTATTTCACCCTCTCAGTCATTCGCTCTCTCTGCCCCCCGAAGCAGTGGCGCCTAATATGTCTTTAAAAGTAGGACAGCACTGAGTAATTTGTTGCACCTACCAAATGATAATTCAGAATTGTCACTGTATATCCATGATCGTGTGCCCCTCCGAGCACACGGTAGCATCTGCTGCTCAAAGAGAGCAGTCATCGAGATTTTCTCGCCATTGTGCCGTCAAAATGGAAATCTGAAAACGTAGGATTACTTCACAAAGACGTGACACCGTTTCTCAGCAGGGTTGCTTGTGCCCTTTATGTAAGCTGTGTTATTACACTGCCATTACATGGAATTTACCGTGTTGTAGACTGCTGTAGCTTGTCTTCCTTCTAGTAAGTGTGAAGTGTATAGCTTCCTTCAATTTCAACCCTTTTTTTCTCTGTGCTGTTCTGCCGTAATTGTGGCATTTTGAATAGTTTGGCCTCTCAAGAGGCAAAACGGACCGGATCATTTACCGAAAGGTCTTGAAACTTCTGGAATATTCCAACAATTTTACACATGAAAGCCAGTTTAGTAGCCTTTAAGGGTATGTTTTAACCTGGATGCTATTTTCATATGTTTTTGTGTCAAAGCGATTAATGAGGACAACAATTTTAGAAATTGGTGTCCTCGTTGACAAACTCTGACCAGACCGGCACTCCTCTCTCCAACTCTCGCTCACATTTCCACCGCTGTCTTCCGGTAACAAGTCACATGACACAATAGCAAACAGAGCGGATAAAGCGAAAGGTAAAAAAAAAAATAAAAAAAAAGTTTGTATTTCTCTGTGTTCTTTCCATAATGTCAGACATTTATAATGACGGTGGCGAAAAACAAGCACTTATGGTGGGCGTATATTGACGTAGAGGAATTTACCGGAACAACGTCATAGCTCTCCGGCTGCAGCGTTGTCCCTCAAAAACTGTTTGACAATTTAAAAAAACTTGTTGTTCCCATTAGTCACTTAGGCGTGTACGAAGGAGCAGAATTTATCTTTTCCGCCTCGAGAGCTGCCACTTCTATGCAGGGAATTGCCGACTTTGAAATAGGCTGTGGAGGTTTTATCAATTTGACTCGGCACCTATCTACTGTGCGCACGAATCCCTTCTCCTCCAGTTTATCACTATTTTTGTGGACTTTATTCAGCATATTTTGTATGTTCTCTTCGAGTCAAAAGCAAGAGGTTCTGCGATTGAACGCTAGCTGCTCACACAGGCAGTGTGGCCTGGGGGTTAATACATGGGAAAAGATTGGGGTCCAGGTCAAAAAATACCAAAGTTATGTACTAATTAGCATGAAACGTTGTGTAGTGTCTTCTGTCGGGGGTTGAAACATCTGAGAAAATAAACCTAGTGAAGTCCTCCAGGTTATCTTGTCTTAGATCGGGAAGACTATAACGTTCTTAAGTGGGTGAGAACTGGCTTATCTAGCTGCGTTATTGGAAGCTTGACCCAAACTAGGGGACTAAAAGTCAAAGATGTCTCTCCCATTGCGATATTCTCGTTTCAATATCTCTCTTCCAAGAAGTCCAACTTGCCATATTAAATACTCACTGGGCCGCTTGTAATTGTTGCTCCAACATATGAAACATTGAAGTGCATTTGAAACCTGCATTATTATTATTATTATTATTATTATTATGTTTGGCCACTTGGGGGGACAAACTGTTGACACACGATTGACGTTATCTCCTCACAAAGTTGATATAGTGAACACGCTAATAAACAATTAGCCTATTTACACATCCAGTAGACACACCGCTACATTAGCATTCATTTGGAGTCGGTTATCTCGCCATTGGAACTCCGAAATTCGCTCTCCGTTCACTGCTGCTGGACACCAGTCAAAAGGATGTGTGTGTTTTTTTGTTGAGACTGAACCAGTAAAGTTGCATGCTTTTTGAAACCGCAGCCATGAGTAGAAAGACGATTAAAATGCTCCGTGGAGCTGAGGGGAACGGCAGTTTGGTAATAATTCTCTGTGGGTTTGTTACTACAAGCGGCGCCTTGAGCATTACACTAAATCGTATTTTCCATTGTCAAGTGCTGCTTTAAATTCTGTATTGTGCTGTATCATTTAATTCACAGTCGAAAAGCCTTACGTTCTAACGGGGTATTCCTCACTCCGACCTCTTAACCTTCACCCTAAGTTGGCCTCAAATCAACATCAAGTCATGTGTTCTCACTCTGCCTAAGCTTGTCATTGATAAATTGTCTTCTCAAGAATATAGAGGTATAAATATAGAGGTTTTAAAACCAACCCTTTGGTTTAGCTCTTGAGAAAATCCGGCTGCATCTGGTTCGTTAAATCAAGACGTGAATGCTCGCTGGAGCATAATCTGACTCGACTCAAAAATGCAAAATGAAGCTGTGCTTATCCTTCTTTAGGCTTTAAGAGGAGCAAACTTTCTATGTAGTATAGGACTTGAATTTCTACATTCCTCTCCATCTCGCTGTTGACTCGCCCGTCTCATGCGCACGTTGTTGGACGAGCACACAGACGCCACAACTGTTTCGCGCGCCAGCAGGTCACTTTTTCCGAAGACTCGGTTGAGTTATGCGTGGGCGTGCGTCTTCTCGAAGTGCTTCATCATCCTCGCGGATTTCACATATCCCTCTCGTGTAAACTCTAAAAAAAAGTTGTAAACAAGTTTCCAGCTGTTTACGATAAAACTAGTGTCATGTGGCTCCGAGGGTCCCTGTTGCCGGCTTGACCTGCGATAACCTCACCAGCATCCTGGGGCCAACTTTGATCAGCGCTGCGCACGCACCTCGAAAGAGTAAACATGTTTACGAAGTTCGATTTTGAAATGTAATTCTCTCTTGAAATAAATCTTGAAACGCCCCCCTCCCTAACGAGACGGCTCAGCGCGAGGAGGTCTGTGTCTGGAGAGGAAGTGTGTAGGTAATGTCAGTGTTATGCCCCCCCCGCCACACTACATTTAAAGTAGGGCTTAAGAGAAGGCCGTCTGATGCCCACCCTGCTCACCCACTTCGCCTTGATGTTGAGTCCAGCTGACAGAAACCTAAGAAGAGTGTTTCACGCATGCTGAGTGAAGCCAAACCCAAAGTGAGCCGAGGTCCGCCGAGCTGCCCACGGTTGGGGGTTAGACATCAAAAAATGATCTGGGCCATCAGCGCGGCAGAACGGCGCAGAAATAGTTTCGGTTCACGGAATGTAAAGGGTACGTGGAAGCACTTTAGTGACCTAAATAACGCGGCTGCTTTTCACCTGAATCATTCCCAACACCACCGGGGCAGGAAAAAAGGGAAAAGGCGATTGTCCAGCCGAAGCAACCGCAGTCGAATCCCCCTCAATTTACTATCAACGTTTCGACTGCCGCTGAACAGTCAGCCATGAAAAGGATTCAAAGGCACTCTGAAGGGCTCCCATGGGGAATCCTAACAGAGATGCAAAGCAACTAAAAACGGTTTGCAGGCAGACTCTCACCACAGGTGCCACTTTTACCTCACAGAAATCGGGGAAGACTAACAGTAATGTCGGCTCTGCAAAACAACGGAATAAACATAACTTGTCCGGCTGCACTGGACCTGTAAGACCGGAATTGCCCGCGCCAACGTGAGCTTTCTCGAAATGATCTAGTTTCCAAACTCTTTTTCTCTGCCGAGTGCTGCCGAGGCTTTAATTACTTGAGCTGGGCCAGCGCAGGTGAAGCACATTCTCACTAACAAGGTGGTTTCCATCCAGGGAGCACTGAGAACCCACCAGGAAAACAAACATGATGGAGAGGAAAACCGACGGCGCAAAATAGAGGGTATCTGATGCTTAATAACCCCCCCCCCACCCAACTGATTTCACCAGCCATGTCAGATCGTTACAGAGGAAACATGGTGCGAGAAGAGAGGGACGACTTCACTTGTACATCCGGGGGAAGGAGTGCGTCATCGACTGAAAATACAGTGTGAACCAGTTTTCACACGTGGCGCACATACATTTGCCACACATGCAAGCCAGGGCGGCACTCAAACCAGCTGTCTTAGACACAGATCCTTTCTTCTCATTATGTTACGTGAGATTATGTCAGACGTAAGGCCCCCGCGACCCCCCGGAAAACCCTGCAGGGTGAAGGAATGTAACAGTAATGACATATGTCCTAGTTTTTTCCCCACTGGTAATTAAAAAACAAACCAAAAAACATCATCTTTACATCATCTAGATCCTGCAGTTAATGTATTCTGCCATCATCGTCCCTGCCCCTTATTCCAGTTAAGTCGGTCAGCAGCACAGACGCAGGAATGGTGTAACAGCACAGACTAGCGGTGGCTCTTTGTTATGGCACCAGGCTCCACGATCACACTGCTGTGAGCTCATCCTTGTTCTTTTTGCTTTAAAATGTCACGGCTGTGAAGTGTGTTGCTGTGTAACAAACTCTATTTGGGGGCCGAGACCCCTTTTACTGCCTCTACCATTTGAACTCTTAGATGCCATTGGAACTATTTCATATTCTAAAGCTTTCCAACTTTAATACTTCGTGTGATAAATGGAAACATTTCCAAATAGAAAAATTCAACAAAAATAAAATGTAATTGAATGTTAATACCACCACTTAACTTTCCTTTGGACTCAACTCGACAGAATTTCTAGCCTGCATTTAAAGTAATTAAAATTAAAAAGCTTTCAGATTCTTTGACGTTATGACTTTTGGTTAAAACTCATAACGGCTGGCCTAATAACTGTATCTGACTCGTGGTGAGACACCACAGGATCTCACTATTAGGAACCCAGTAATGAACACCAACAGAACACACGAGAGATTTTCTTCAGTTCACGCATGTTTATTTGCATCACACAGTAAACCGAGCTGTCCCAGAATCAACTAACTTCACAATAGCAATGTACATCCCTTTATACCTCCATTCTTCCCTAGGCTGGGGTAACTTCATCGGTCCCTTGGGTCTCCCCCCTCCCCAGGTTCCTGCCTCGCTCTCTGTCCCTAGGCCCCTAAATAGACATGCAACGTGTACAACAGACATGTAAAACAGAGGGTTTTGATTAATCACCGTCTCCTTCCCCACTCGTCTTCCTCTGATTTAACATCAGTGGCAACAGGTCACCTTGACCGGCTCATCCATTAGAAAACCTGCATCACTTGTACATCTGCTTCCCCCCCCCCCCCCCCCTCTATCTTCACCCATGGCTCCTAGGCCTCTATGCTTACCTTCCTACTCTCAAGGGAACAATGAAGCGTCTGAAACAGCGAGACGGTTGATGAGCAAATCCTCCCCAGATGAGTCTGGTTGAGTTGTGCATATATTCATAAAGTTGAGTTGTGCATATTTTCATAAAGTTGAGTTGTGTTTTCATACAGCGAAACATAGACTCCCTGGCCCTTCCTAATCCCTTGGCCATCATAGATTACAGCCCGTGGCCTACATTTTTCCTGATTTCCCCTCTACCCGACAACAGTAGACGCTCCACTAATTGTTGTCTGACAGCCCCCTTTCTTTGACCCCCTGACAGAGGATCCTGTTTGATCCTGTGAGCATACACTCAGTTGTGAAGTAGTTGCTTCAAAGATTGAACTTTGCTTTACCTGCGCGTCAAAAGTTTACAAGGTTGAGGCGGGCAAAAGAGCACAAACACCCTGCCTCAGTGATGTGATTAACATATGACAATGATACAGGCCAATATCACAGTATGAATGTGAATATACATGAATACATTTCAAATTATGGATATGGTTTAACGCAAATATATTTCAAGACACGTATATACATTGTTCTCCCACAATTGTCCTATAAATCCAGATCTTTAGACTTCTTTAGTCTTTCAGTAAGTGCTTCAACTCAACAATAATAAACGCTTTGCTGTGTGTCACAATCGCATCAGTTTCTATTGGCCCAAAGCTAAAAACTAAGGTATTGGGCACAATATACTTGTTTTAATACCTCAAATGGTCCCCATCTGTATGCACTTTTTAATAATACAGCACATTTTTATATATTTTTTGGGGGAAATGTTGACAAGTCCAAAATACAGTGAGCACGAACTAATAAATATTTTTTTTATTTTGTATTAATTCAGCAAAAAAACGCGTCCCACCTGCACCACCCCTAAGCTTGAGATACACCACCGAGGGGCGCTAAAGAAAATAAATAAATAATAATAACATTTTAAAAAGGGAAGAAATAACTAATACCAACAATGTCATCCAATGTCAAGACAAAATATAATTGAATAATTTATATCAAATTATGTTACTCCCTATTTGAGAATCACTGCTGTATACTATGCTTAATCATTTTAAAACTGATCTGATTGGATGTGGACGGAGGACGGATTTCAAAACAAAAAAGGAACCGTGCAGCTGCCCCGTGGTCCTCTGAGACCCACCCCCGATTTCGCTCCACCAGTGAAGTGATTTCGGTTTAGCTATGACTTGGTGCGCTCTGCTGCACTGCTATAGATGGCAGAAGAACTCTGGATAACTAACAGCACAGGGTCACTGCAGACACCAAACACGGAGGAGGTGGACGTGTGTGTGTGTGTGTGTGTGTGTGTGTGTGTGTGTGTGTGTGTGTG
>NW_022280091.1:1321873-1326349 GCF_004355925.1 Anarrhichthys ocellatus | reverse complement strand
GTGTGTGTAGCTACTTGCACAAGTGCGCTCAGTGTATACGGCTTGTAAGTAGCTGCCTAAAAGCCTTTAAAGCCCACCAGGAGTTCAGCCTGGGCTGTCCGTTTGACCTGACATGCCTGTGGGAACAATCATTGCACGTTTTTGCATTAAGTTCCAAGCTTCCACTTACTGCACGTAAAACACACACCAATGCAAACACAGGGAACTTAGTCTAAAACCCAGAGTTAGTTTTAAGCACACAGAGTTTTGAAAGGCCAAGGCTCTGTTCCTAATCCCTTCTCCTCTTTTCCTCTTCCCCTTCCCTTCTCCGCATCCCTCCTTCTCCCTTGCAGGAGAATTCTGGGGAGATTTCTTGCTCTTTCATTTCCTCAAGGATGAAGCGGCACAGCGGACCCGCGCACTGAAACAGGTAAGAGCCGAATATCACGATGACCTTCAAACACAAAAACAAACAAAAACACATGCGCACACGGGCACTTCCTCCCCTCGCTGTCAAAAGCGGATTCGTTCTGGGGCCCAGATCGGTGCATGATTTATGTTGCTAAGAGAGAGAGAGAGAGAGAGAGAGAGAGAGAGAGAGAGAGAGAGAGAGAGAGAGACGCATCCTGAGGGACAGAAGGAGCGAGTGATGAGACTGTCGACAGGATGAAAGTAAGTTTAACCAAACATCAGACCTGGAGGTAAGACATGCAAAGAGACAGACGGGCGGACAGGACAAGACAGACGGGCGATCCCCCAGCTGTTTTTTAAAACGCTGCCTCTGATACATTATTGAACACGCGGCTCTCCAACGCATCGCTGAGCTTTCCTCTCATGTTAGCGTTCGCATAGCGTCACCATTCTAAATATAAAGCATTCGCTCAGCCCTCTTCGCTTCGCTAAAAGATGCAGGGGCTGCACGTAGGCTCTGTGCGTGTGTGTGTGTGTGTGTGTGTGTGTGAGTGTGTGTGAGTGGCACTTTCCTTTTCTGAGGCCGGCTGGAGTTTCTTTTTTTTTTCTGTGTGTAGAGTTTGTCTGTGACTCATTTTGGTTTGCGAGGCCTCTGCGAAAAACTTCAAAAAGGCAAAAAAAAAAAAAGAGAAAATATTTCATCAAACTCTTTGAAAGTATTGTTGGATGATAGCACAGGGTCTGCCGAGGCGAGCGGCGCGCGCTTCACTGGGAGTCGCATGTGCTGTACGCCGAAAGGAAGCGAGACGTTATCCAGGGGGATTGGTTTAGAACCAGACAGCATGTGGAACACAGCAATAACTTCATTTGCACAATCCAACCGCAACACTTCCTCCTATGCCCCCCCTCGCTTTAAAAAGTCGTGATTTGGATGTTCTGAGGTCACCGTCCTGAGACTGTGTGCAGGTGGAGTACCCGGTCTGGTCCACAGGTGGCAGCAGAGCAACATACCCAGAAGGCATGTTTCTGTGGCAGCCTCGATTGCCCTCTTTTCTTTTTTATTAGCAGATCTCTGTGCAGGCCTCCCTTCGTCTGTCTCTCTGTCTCATCCAAGACGGGGCCGTCAAGCAAATGATTCTTTTCCCCGGGCCAAGAAAAACAGTGGAAAAAAAATAAATCAATATGGTGTATTTTTGTTCACGGTTCAAGAGTGCAGACGGATTCAAACTCACATGAAAAATCTTGTCTTGTCCTCTTTCAGCTCCCGCTTTTTTTTTTTTAACTTCACGTTCCAGGATGAACCATGAGCAAAGGTAAGACCTGTTTTCTTTGACCTTATTTGTGTGTGTGTGTGTGTGTGTGTGGGTGTATTTAAATTCCCATGTGTTTGCAAGGACACATTGGACATCTGGGTCTGAGGGCTGCTGGGTGCACAGGCACTGTTCGTGAATGTTTCCAGGGCTTTCGTCTCAGTTTTTTTTTTCCCCGACAGATGTAGTAACAACATGATTAGCCCTCTGGCTGCCGGCAGCTCTCTGTGTGAGGTTGCTATAGTGACCGTGAGTTGAGTGTTGGGGAGGCCGGAGTGGACGATGAGGGTGCCGAGGACGAGGAGAGGGGGCGGAATAGGAAATGAAGTGCCTGGTTGCCTCTGGCCTGTGTGTGTGTGTGTGTATGCGTGGGTTTGTGTGTTTCCTCAAAGAGCACAGCATTGAAGAGACAGTCGTCTGTGTAAATGGAAATTTGATCAAGATATCTCACTCGAACACACAGTCAATCACGTACGAACACACAGACTGGTTCAGTCTGCGTAGGAGCCGCAGGGAAGTAGCTCCTGTGTTGACTGGGGCGTGGGCCGAGGGCCGAGGGTAACCTGCTCTGCCTCACAGGCCGACGCCACGGGTTCAGCATTTTCTGTCACTTGTCGCATAAATGGCTGCGACGGTGGCGCTGTTGTACAAACTGGCCCAAACAAGAGGAATGTCCTCTGCTTTCGTGAGCACAGGTGTGGTTTCACCGTGTAGCTTTTTAGAACAAAGTTTGCTTTGCTCGTGTTCTAAAGAAGTATTTCAGCCCGTGTGTGTGGGGGGGGGGGGGGGGGTCAAGACCCTTCCGCAAGGGATCGGCCAATAAACCCAAGGGGGTCCCGAGATGACAAACTGCCTTTTGCTGTTAAGGGGTCACATGCCACATGTAGTCCAGTTTGGGAACTCTTTTGGCGTGTTCATCTCGCGTCTCTGAAAGGATGCAGCGATTCAAGTTTTCCTCTCCTGATTCCGATACATGAACTCGACAGATCTGCCAATCCAGAACAACTGATCCAGTACCAGTGCTCTCTTTTTCCACTAAAAACAGAGTCGGTGGCATTCTGTGGCTGAATGAATGTAGCTGACAATGAAAACAGAGAATTTTTGTTGTGAGATTGATGAAGAAACTGTTTTAAAAGTGGATCGTCATTTCGCATCCGGCATCTTAGGTCTATGCACCCCTAGTTGTCCACCCACCAATATTGACACCTATAACCAGTAGTGGGACCAAGTCATTGTTTTGCAAGTCACATGTAAGTCTCAAGTCTTAGTGCACAAGTCCCGAGTCAAGACTGACAAGTACCGAGTCAAGACCCAAGTCCAGACTGACAAGTCCCAGGTTAAGTCGCAAAAAAAGCAAGTCCAGGATCAAGCCCCACGTCCTAAACATAGAAATGTTGAGTTCTAAACAAGTCATAGTGCACTCTTCACTAAATGTAATGCCGTTTGCGTCTCTGTCTTACCGTTGCCATAGGTGTTGTTAAAATCTGTTTATTTTAGCTGTTATTGGCATATTTCTGGATTTTTGTCTTATTAGTGGTGTTTGTGTCGGGCGGTAGCCTCCGGGTCTGAAAAGTGAAGCCAATGTGGAAGTGCCTTAGAAAATGTCCGTACTTCTCTCTTGATTTTTTACCTCAGTAAACATTGTAAACATGAGTTTATGGTCTCAATCTCTAGTTTCAAGTCTTCTTCAATACAGCATTATGTTCATTTAGTAAATTATGGTCCATTTAGAGTTAAATAGACCATAAAGCTGAGTATGCTTTAGAGCGGGCTTACTGTGATTGACAGGTCTCTACATCAATGTTGTCTGGTCTGGGAGTTGTCCTTGTTTCCTTCTCACAGCTTTAACTCTTTCACAGTGTGTTTTCAGTTAATAAAAGTTAACATTTTGCTCACATAAAATCTTCTTATTCAGAGTTCGGTTGTACTTACCTCCACCCTCTGGGGCCAAAATGCCAAACTCATAGGCCTCAGAAGCGTAGTCCACACATCAATGGTTGACGTCACTGTGACAATACGTCCACTTCTTATATAAAGTCTATGATTTGTGTGTGTGTGTTAACTTTGTAGGCTCTACTTTTGTGATATAGTTTCTGTCTTTCCTGAGAATTCAAGAGGAAAAAAAATAAAGAATCAAACAGAAAATGCAAATGTTAAATGTTAATGCGAGTGTGAAAAACCAGGAGACAGGATTATTAAAGAAATATGTGACAGGGTGTATTAAAATTTAAATATTGTAATCACTGAGGTGAAAAACATCCTGTCAGAACTCTGAATTATTTGATGTGTTCCCTCGGTGGGGTGTTGATGGGACCACCTTAAGTGAACCAATCTCACTTTACGTGACAATTTAAAGCAAACCCTGAGGCTCTGCTGCCAGTACACAGCAAACCACCCTCATGCTTGTCTCCTGTATGGAGTGTGCAGCCTGCTGTGTATAATAGCCATGGTGTGGGGTCTAATGCGCCGCACCATACAGGGCTGGCTTCACACAGGGATTACACCTAGATGATTCTTCAATAGCAAATTTAGTCTCGGGGTAGCCGAGCCTTAATCCAGCGCCCGTGGAAAAGGGCCGCGGTGCTGTGGAGCCGTGGCCCGATATGACGGAGAACACAGAGGAGCCAGATTAGTTCACACCGGGAAGAGGGGGAAGAGCTTGAAGCCGTCTCTCGACAGCTCCTCCCAAGTCTCTCCACTCTCTCTAATGCAGTCCGAGGGAAACATTCCTCTCTCTCTCTCTCTCTCTCTCTCTCTCTCTCTCTCTCTCTCTCTC
>NW_022280091.1:1311383-1321863 GCF_004355925.1 Anarrhichthys ocellatus | reverse complement strand
TCTCTCTCTCTCTCTCTCTCTCTCTCTCTCTCTCTCTCTCTCTCTCTGTGTGTGTGTGTGAGGCGATATCGAGTCATAGAGAGCAAGTGTGCGTCTCTTATCGCTTCATTAGCCGGTGGACTTTTGGGTCGTCCGCAGCCTTGTTCCCCACCGTCTCAGATGCCTTAATTACCCTCACGTGAGTCACGTCTGATAATTAGGGCGGTCAAAGGAGGACTCAGCCGCACACACACACACACACACACACACACACACACACACACACTGTTTGTGCTTACACATGTGCCCGCGTACATCCACACACACACATCAGTCATTAGTGGAGAGCTTAACATGCGGTGCAGTGCTAATGGGATTATCATTGCTGAGGGTCCCACTCATCAACCTCTTACTCCGCTCTCTATTCATCTTCGAGCACCATTCTTAAACACTTCGGAGAACCGTTTCGACATGATCTTTTTCTTTTGTTTCCTTCTTTCTTTCCTCACATACTTTCCTTAGGTTTCTCTTTTCTCTTCGATTGCTACGGTGAATCTGCTCTATCAGCACGGCCGCGTCACAAGGACCGCATTGGTAAAACTCAATGCGGCGGCGTGGCGACCTCAGGGACCTCTGTTGCATGTCTCTTTCCTCTCTTTGCCCATCTCTCTGTACTGTCTGCTTTAGAGTAAAGGCACACAAAATGCAGGCTCTGTAATAGTGTTTCCCAACCTTAGCTAGTGACACCCTAACATGAGGGAAGGTTTTCATGTGCCAGATTTTCATTACATATGTCATCCAGTTGGGTTGGCAATCCACAAGTCTTAAAAAAAAGATTAGAGGAAAGTCTGAAAGAATGAACCTATCCTTCCATTTAATTATCTTGTGTTTTACTTGCGGCCCCTTGTAGTGTCCCAAAACCCATGTTGGGAACCCCAGCCCTATGTTAAGAAAAACATATCAAAACTAATTCTGAGAACAACATTCTGTGTTAGTGCAAACATTTTGACAATTAAGACAACATACGTTTAGTTATAATGAGACATGATTACTCATTTGTAATGGCCATTTTAGCTGTTAATTCTAGACATGCCAGGTAGCAATCCTTAAAGGGACAGTTCAGCCCAAAATCAAAAATACATATTTCCCTAGTTTTTCCAAATCTATTTTATATTTGGCGCTTCGAGCACCACAAGCCAAGTCCCATATAGTCCCATTATATTGGGGAGAAGGCAGACAACTCTACGGCCGATGTCTCCAAAACGAGGCAATTCACACCAAATCAAGCAAGATGGATAAATTGCACCACAGATAAGTGGATTTTGGTGTGAACTGGCCCTTTAAGATGCAAAGCACTCTCCATTGTAATGAGGATATGACAAACTTTGATTTGATTTGAACTTTGATTTGCTGTTCTGCGCTTTTGTCCTTTCGTTGCACTAACACGATCGCCTCTCTCCATCTCAACCACTCGGCCCTCCCTCCTGTCACTGCTGCACCCATTTCATCAGCTCGTTTAAACGTAATACTACCCATAACCATTCAATTTCCACTGTGTTTATTCTGTTGACTGAAACGGTAATGGAGATATTGACAGCGGAGTGCAGAGTGATTCTGTCCAGGCCATTGTGTTGAGTGGTTCGATGGAGAGAAGTGGATGACTAGAGGGCTATATGTGGTATTACATATAGTGCAGAAGGCGTGGGAAAGAGAGGCCCTCTGAAAGCCAAAAGCTTAAATACCATGCCTCGCAGACATAAAGAGGAAACTCACACAAACACACGCGCACACACAGATACACACACACACACACACACACACACAAGCTGTGGATTAGGATGGGGATTATGGAAGCATAGCTGTAAAACAGGCAGAGACAGATCAGTGTTATACTTCATAAACACACACACACATGCTGGATGTGTACGGCAAGATGGATTTACTCTGAGGTGGATGCTATGATGACATAGGTTCATGCGTTATGATTTGAGCACCATTCAAGCTTAAATAGGAAGACAACCCAATGGCGCAGCAAATAAGCTTCAGCAATCAATTATTGAACTGGAATGGTGGGAACTGAAAGCTTCCGAGATTCCATTTCTGGATCATAAAGTTTTTTTTATATTTTATGTTCATGAATATAAACTTTCTACTGAATGACCCACAGAGAGAACTGCCATAAGGTGTAAAATTGTGAGCGTGACATATTTTTTTCTTATATCCACAATCTGATCAACCATAACATACAAAAAAGACAACCTTGACAGTTTGTCAAGCAAACAGATCTCAACATCTTCACCTCCGAAACGCAGGTGATGTACATTAATAAAACGCCACCTGCACCGGTTTTAATGAATAGGAAGCCACGTGAGTTTCTGGAGAACTTTACTATCTCCTTCAGTCAAGGACAGAGAGACATCAATAGGAAATATTTGAATTGGAGTGTGCTTCTCCAATTCTGGAACATCTAGAAGTCCAATACAGCCTAATAAGACTCGTTGACGTGCCAGAGCATGGTATCGAACGGTTCATTACGAATACATGTACTAATGTTACACCCTTAGAAAAAAATAATAACCCATAGCTGTGGCGTCATAATGAGGTTATTCTGTAGTAGGACAGCACTGAAGGCTCAGGTATGACCTAAGTACTGCCAAAGTAAAATCATGACCTGATGATGCAACAAAAGGTAAAAAAAACACTTAAGAGTTCACCAAGGTTGTTCGACTTTATCCCGACGGGGGGAAATTAATATGTTTGTCAAATCTCATGGCAATCCATTTAATAGTTTACGAGAGATTTTACTTAAACCCACCTAAATGAAAAGTGACAGGATCAGCGAAGTCAGGAAGATTCATCCTCTGGGGACCATGCTTGTCCGCACACAATTTCATGTCAATCCATCAAATAGTTGTCAACATCTCAATAACAATTTCAGTCTGAATCAGAGTAATGTGCCGATAGACTGACATTGCAGTCCATAAAGCCATGGAGCTAGCATGGCCTAACCAAAGGTCCAAAACATCATCACCAAAATACGGCGGAGGTTACTTTGATAGCCGGGCCCTACAGATCACATCCTAACAGACATATTCAGTTAATGTGCTCTGGATTTTAACAAAAAAATGTGTTATTTTATATGTTTAAAAGCAATTTATCATTCTTGTGTCCCTCTTACTCTGGATAATCCACAGTAACTGTTAACAATTTCAAGAGTCTTTGGTGAGTTTCTTTGGTGGAAAGAAAAGAGGTCTGTGGGTTATCCTCGGCAGGACAGAGTTTCTACAAATATTCATTATTTCCCAAATGTAATTTCCAAATGCTTTGAGCATAAAAAATCTCCTTTGTCTACATTGTTTCACGGTGGCTACACAAAACTCAGAGATGGATAATTCAAAACCAGGATAAATCATCAGGGTGAAGTGACCCTTCTGACACCAAAACTGTGCTATTGCACTTCACAAAAAACTCTTTGAGTGGATGATAAAAGTATGATCAAACCTTGAAATGCCAAGTTAATAAAATGTGTCCATTCAAAGTTTGCAGGGATGTGACTCAGGTGAAGTTTAAACTGTCGTCAAATCAAGCCATTGTTATTTGAAGTCACAAGTTTTAAAAAGCAGCTAGTGACAGAAAAATAGTAAAATATTGGCACTAATGGAAGTTAGATGTAGTGGAGTAAAGGCGCCCTGAGCGGAGAATGAAGTCACACTCCCTCCACGTGTATTGTTATCAGAGCTTCACTGTTCTTTGTTGTGGTAGCCGGCACATACTCAAATGCATGTTAGCGCATGTGAGTCCCTCCCCGAGTTTATAAAGAGGCTAAGAGTGTGACCTCCTCAGGTGACCTGAAAACATATTTAACTTAATGTTTTAGGGTTATGGCTAGACATGATCCTTTACTTTAAGATAGTATAAAAGATCATCTTTAACATTGACCTTGACTCATGACTTCCTTACATTATTGTGACCTTAAAGCAAATGACACACTGGATTCAAATAAGCAAACACGAGTTTTACACAAGATGGATTCTTTCTAGCCATCACCATGTTTAAGGTAGCTGGCGTTAGCAGGATAGCTAGTCAGCTAATATGGATTTAGGTCACTCTGCAGATCTAATAAACAGCTTCTTACCGAGCTGAATACGTTCATTTCACAAAAAGAATTCTACTGTAAAAATCAACATTCCAACCAACAAAATAATAGCCTAGATGTCGGCCTACAACCTGTTGCTTGCTCTCGTGGTTCTGACTGCCGTATAGAACCTTTAAGGCCTGATGATTGTATTGACTGCCATCTTTTCTCCTTCTTCACGACTCACTTTTCAAACTCTGCTCGGCCAAAAACAAATTAAATCTGTAGCATTGACTGAAATATAGTTAAACACCCACCACTAATTGTCATAGGAGCTTTCCGCCATCACCGTGGTCGGATTAGCATACCATAGCTGGAAGACTTTCTAACTAACCGTAACCCATATCGTAAAAAGAGCTGAATGCGGTGAAGCCCATACACGCACACCCACTGTAGGAGAAAATGAGAGGGGACGGGTCACCTTTTTTGTTCATTTGAACAAATTGCCCAGTCGCCAAGAGCGGCATACTGTGTCCTCCCCGCTGACCGAGCGCCTCGATCTGTGGCCCGTCCACTCTTCGGCCCCGCTGCGCCGGGCCACGTCTCGGCCCCCGGACCGTCTGTCGTCAGCGCACAGCCCACTGGAGGTCTGTGGCTCCTCGCGATCCCCATCGTCGCTACATCTGTAAGATACAATCATCAATCTCTTCCACTTCGCTTCATTTTATATTCACTCTGCATTTTTTTGTTGTTGTTGTTTTTTTGCCCGGCCTCCTCAAAAAACTCTCCCCTTTCACCCTCCTCCTCCTCCTCCTCCTCCTCCTCCTCCACATTTCTCCTCTTTTCTTTCAGCATGCTGAAATGTATAACCAGCAATTTGCCAATCTCTCCCACTATGACACACACACACACACACACACACACACACACACACACACACACACACTTGCGTGCGCGGAGGCATCCAGACCGCAAGAGCTGCTGTGGTGTATAATGACAGATAATTGGCTATTGCGGGTTTCGCCCTTCGGCAGCAGGAACCAATCACAGTGACAACCACTTCTCCGTGACCCGCGTGTGTTTGTGTGTGCGCGTGTGCGAGTATCCGAATGTCTGTGACACACCAATTGTGTTTCATCGTGTCGTCTGCCTTTTTCTTTTTTTTTTGCTCCGCGTGTAGGCTATAGAAGTAATTGCCAGTCGAGCGCGCGGAGAATGTAACTGACAGCTCTCTTTGTAGTCTATATCCCTGTCATTGTTGCAATCTATGTAAACATAAATAATAAGCCATTCGACTGCACCGTGTGCATCTGTGCGTGTGTGTGTGTGTGTGTGTGTGTGTGTGTGTGTGTGTATGTGCGTGGGCAAGTAGATTATGAATATCCTCATAATATTATATTATATTTATATATTATATTTTACTGAATCATTATGTGTGTATACTTTTAAACAAAACGCCTCTACACACACTGGCGGATTAAGGCTTGCACACAAGAAGAACCTCAAGTCAAATCTCCTTGTTTTGAGACCACTCAGTGCTTCTGGGTTTTACGTTTCTCAGGATCCACAGCCCTCACACAATGCAGCCTCGCTGTTCTCCACTAATGTGATAGCTGCTTAGCTTGCCATTCGTCACTCCTTTCGACGGAGTCAGCAGCTCTCCCCCGGTTAATGGTCTGCCCGCTCGCCATTTGTGCGGAACCTGTTGACTCCCGGCTGCTCTCATTTAAAAACATTTTTTGTCTTTTCTTTTGGCAAATAATTCCGATGTCTTCTTTCACGCTGGGATGATAGCCACGTCAGCAACAGCCTTTTTTTTTTTAAATAACAGCCATGGAGTTAGAGGATGTCTCCCTCTAACTCTCTTTTCATTCCTTTCCTTTTATCGTTCACTCACTTATCCCGCGCTCCCGTGCTCTGTCTTTCTCTTTCTCCGCCACTTCCTCTTCTCTCGCTGTTTTTTTTCATTCTTTTCTCTCCCTGCCTGTTTGCACCGACTCTCATTTCCGCTCTTTCAATAGTGCTCATCCAACCCCTGTGCGCGCAGACCAAATGAGATCCTGTCTGTCTGTGTGTGTGTGTGTGTGTGTGTGTGTGTCCGTGCTGCATGCACACAGCTGAGACTCTGTAAATATGATCTTGCTGATAAGCGCCACCATATAAAAGGAAACGTGCATGTGTGGAGGAGTTGTGTGCTTCATCATACCAGCCAGCTCAATATTCCCAAATGCAATTTCCTCGATGTGAAAGGAGCAGGCTGGATGTTCATCACTCTATATTCCCTTCTTAGTGTTCCATAAAAGCTTCCTTAGGGCTGCTCGGCTGCTTGTTCTTGTGTTTTTCTTTCCTCCTGGTACTCCCTCATTTACACCCTTTTCTGACTTGCACACACACACACACACACACACACACACACACTCCTCCCGCTCTGTGTGTATGCAACACAGCAGATCTGTCTCCAGTGAATGATTAAAGTGCATATCGCAGCATGAGTATTTCTTTGTAATGCTGCTTAACATTTGAGCCTACATCAGCCCGGCTGAACTCATCCGTATTGTGTTTGTGAAAAGCAATTCGAGCAATTTTTTTTTACAGTTATATGTAGATAAAAACACATTTTCCTAAAGAGCTCCAGAATGACTTTTATTTTGTACCCCGGCTAAACCAGAAGAGGATAGAAATCTGAAGGAAGGTGATGGTCGTAATGGTCCAGGTGCAACAGGAGAAGGTGCCCTCTCTCAACAGCTGCCTAAGCCACACTGATCATTTGCAGCCCGCAAACAAATGACTGGAGAACCGGCAAAAGCCAAGTCGGTGCCTAAAGGGAAGGAAAGGGATAATGATGTGGTGAGCGCGCGTGTGTGTGTGTGTGTGTGTGTGTGTGTGTGTGTGCAGCCAAAGCACTGTTTTCCATATCCACTAAGAGAAAAGGGGTGTGTGTGTGTGTCTATCATAAAGCCATCAATCTTCGAGGCCGGAGGTACAGGTAGTGTATGTGTGAGGGGTGGGGTCAAGCGTCAGTGGGAGAGGATGCTTAATCATGAAGCATCAATGATTAAGGTGTGTGGGTGTGTGTGTGTGTGTGTGTGTGTGTGTGTGTGTGTGTGTGTGTGCATGTCTGCGCAGGAGGCACTGTGGCTCTCCATGATGCTGAGATTAGAGGCAATTATTAAAATGTCATGGCTTTAATGGGCCGCCGCTCTACTAACCCTCTCATAAGTCACAAGCTGAACTTTCAAGGTGATGAAACAAGGAGCCGTTTGTCAGATTGTTGCCCACCACTTGTTAACCCTGTTTGCCTATCGCACTAGGATTTTAATACTCCATATATAGAGAGAGACTCATGTAAGGGTGTAGCTGAAGATTGTTTTCATTATGAGTTAGTCTGCTGTTTAAGCGACAAATTGTTTGGTCTATAAAAATGTTTTGCATTTTTTTCTTCTTAAAGAACAGCCTAAATGATTCACCATTTTTTTTTAAATTGTTGCCGATCAATTTCCTCTTCAGCGTCTAATCGCATCTATACGTTGATACATCTTGTAGGCTGGGCTAGAAAGAAGAAACTTCCATAAAGGATCCTGGATAGTCCTACTCCTCTGAGAGAACGTTTGAAGGTTCAACCTCTAGTACGTTGCGTAAACCACCGTTGCGTGACGCACAGTGTTTTGTTGCAGTGAATTATTTTGTGTAAACCCAACAGTCTCTGACGCACGTCCTTTATGAATACGCTTGCCTCATGTTCCGTTTTAGTTTGCTCTTGTTATTCGAGTCATTGAGTGCAATGCTGTTCTTTTTTAGTGAAGAGGGTTTTTTTTATTTGTGGTTATTCGTATGTCAAAACAACAATAAAAAAAACATTTTAAATGTTGAACAGAAAAAAGAGGCGCATTGAGTCATTTATCTTAATAGGAAGCAAAAAATAGAAAGTGGTTATGAAAATGATTCTGCACTTTTTGAGCATGCTACTCAAGTCAAGTATTACCTTAAAATAAAAGACTTGGACACTTTAAATGAGATTTGGTACATTGAAGAAGCTCTCTTTTCATGACCGGATAAACATTTACCAGTGTACTGTAATTACACGTGAATAAAGTATTTTCTTATAGATATATTTGACTTGTCAAACACAGTTATGAATACTATAGGTCCTGGGCTTTTATTGTGAAAGGTTAGAATGGAAGGAGGGGGATCTGGCCCTCGCTGCCTTGTCAAGGTTGAAAAGCGCTATACAATTTGCCATCCAGGTTCGGAATTCGGAACCTACACATTGACATCATGGACGTATAAAGAGAAGTTGATACAGCATTGGAGGCTGCGCCCTGTTTGTTTCTATGAAAGTTGCTCAGTGGTGCGTGAAGCAGAAACCGTTTGACTGCCGAGCTATTCAAGTTTTTATACTGAGAAGTTGATTTATCTCAAAAGAAAGAAAAAAATTAGCCGCTAACTTACAGACGTCTCTTTCCCAATGTAAGTCTACGGGGGAAAAGTTTTTTTTTGGGCCCAAAGGCATCATGTGACGAACCAGGAAATTGTAATTCCACCTTTTGGCCACTATACAAATTTGGCACAACGCGATTGGTTGACACCTTTATTCACGATCTGAAAGCTCAGACCTTGTACTTTTTTCAGCATTCCCTGTGTTAAGTACTCATGACAAAAAAAAACAAAGTTCTAAAAAATGTATTGACGATCAAACGAATCGCACAAAGAAACGCCCCCCCCCCCAGTGTGTAAAGAAGAGAAATCAACGATGGCTGCTGTTCATTTACAGTACTGTAGGCGTTTCCAGTTTCAGTGCTCCAGCATTGAGCGAGCTGAACTCACTGTCATGAGCTACTGGCACACCTGAATGGAATGGAGCCATCATTACTGTAATTGGAGGAACTTGTGGGTTTTTTCCTGTTATGATCAGTTGAGAAATATCTGCTGTAGAAGAGGTCCCCTGTCATTTTGACAGTGGTCGGTCCAAGTCTTACAGTAAATGCAATTTATCCAGTGTGTCCCATCGGCCCAATGTTCCTACAAAGTTTTTATCTGTTTCGGCACAAGCCCTTATTGTACCATAACTACGAAAATGTCCAACTATCCCTCTAGTGCCGTCATCAGGACAAAGTCAAGATCACAGGTCACCCAGCCGATAATCATTTTCAACCATTACAATGAGAAAACTGCTCCCTGCATTGTATGTCTGAGGGAGCATCTTTGAGATCCTCTCATTGCGGCAACTGAGGCAAGATTTTCTAAACTCCAAAATCACACAGTTATGGCGAGATGACGTCAACCTACCGTTTTTGCAGTTTAAAGTGAAATGAATTCCAGTTTCCATCATCCTCCAGGCTGAGAAACAAAGACATGCTGAACATGTTTCATATTTCTCATCAGTCCCACTTTGGAGCATTCAAAGCCCACATATTGCTGGCGGTCTGATATGTGAGCAGGACGTTTTCTATGAAATGCATGTACAAACTTCCCAATGCTACACCTTGGCGTATTTTATTAAGCCTATAAACTATATCTTATAAGGAAGTGGAGCCAGTTTGTTCAGGCTCAGAGCACACGGTGTGTAAAGCTTGGTTTGTGTGAGGAGAGGCAGAGTTCATGCATGACTTAAAACAACAACAACATGGAAAACTGATCAATGAGTAGGTTGACACAACGCAGCCTGCAGGGGTGTGTGTGTGTGTGTGTGTGTGTGGACGGCCGGCCCGTGTTTTCACATACAGGGAGCATCCATGCATATGCACACTCTGAATATTGAACCCATATATCCATACATGTTTGTCAGTGGATAACTTGAATATTTAATCGAGAGCTGCAAGTGCAGAATGCGTGTCGACAGCGAGAGAGTGTGGCCACGTGTGTGTGTGTGTGCAGGGCGATACTGTGTCATGGGGCCCATCAAATACAGCCCCCTGATTCTATTTTAGCCAGTGAAGTTAACTCGATAAGCAAATCCCTTATCTCTTACGTGCTGACTCATTATCTTTTTGGTATCTGTGTGTGTGTGTGTGTGTGTGTCGCTGTGAGCGCGTACACAACTCCTATGTGTGTGTGTACGTGTGGGCACGCACATCTGTGTCCGGTGTGTGTGTGTGTGTGTGTGTGTGTGTGTGAGTGCTTGCAACTGTGTCCTGAGGTTGTGTTTTTTTCTTGGACCCACTGAGCTGAGGAGTTTCTCATTTACATTGCGCTGATGGGAAATCTGCTGCACCACTTCATTGTGTTCGGTGTTCTGGGTCAGCACACCCAGATAAGTCTGTGAGTGTGTGTGTGTGTGTGTGTGTGTGTGGTGCAAGACTGAAAATTGGTGTTAAAGCTCTTGCTCTCCCCCCTTTCTCCCTCTTTTGCTGACTTCTTGTCTTCTTTGTCAGCACGCAGATGGTCCTCACACTCTTCAAAGTTCATCAGATCTGCAGCAGCTTGATG
>NW_022280091.1:1308984-1311283 GCF_004355925.1 Anarrhichthys ocellatus | reverse complement strand
CCCCCCCCCCCCCCCCCCCCCCATATTGTCCTTGCACCTACCTCATGTGCCGTCACGTACAATTTAATTCTGTGAGTACTCATTTGGTAAAACTACCTTTATTTATCTGCACTCTTCTCAAAGATTTCTCAAAAACCGATGCATCAAATTTCAAATAAATAAACAGTAGAGCTACACTCAGTACTGCGGTACAAATACGCTTTACAGAGAGCTATATCACTCACATGCATACTGCCGGAATCACGTTGTGCTCTCCGCAGTCCAATCTGGGGAAGATTTTCGATTCAATTATAGAATCATCACACAACTGTCTGTGCTGCAGTTGACGAGAAGAACTTTCAGATTCAAACCGCCTCATAGTTGTCACATCAATTCTGCAATAAACACGAGTCAAACGTTCACCTGAGGATTTTCCTTTTTCTTTTTTTACCGCTGACCACAGTTTGGAAACTGTTGGCCTGGATGACATGCAATGTGTGAGTTTATGCTCCTCACCGGAGATAACGGATAATCTGTGCCTGCCATTGACCCTTTTCCTAATCTCCAAAACCCAACAGTTTAAGGAAAAAGAAAATCAAAAATGGAAGAAAAAAAAAATCAACATGTTGAATTAGATTTGAGTTTAAATTTGAACAAAATCAAGGAGAAGATGTTCAGTTTGTTTGGAAAAAAGTAGAGTGGCTTAAATTAACCATAGAATATTATTGAAACAGACATTGCTTTTTTTGTTGTGTTGATTTCATCAAATATTTTTTTTTAAAAAATGAATATAAAATGAGATCAAATGCTTTAAGATTGACATTCTATTCCTCATTGATCCATCCACCTCGTCTCCACATCGTCCTCCGGGACAATGTCCTCTTTTTACTGGGCGAGGGAGTTCCACATCGCTCCACTCTACATTATGCCCCCCCCCCAAAAAAAAAGAACCGTCGCAGGGATTATTACGCGTGGCGTCTGCGTTTTTAAATCTGCCCCAACTTCGCTCCAGCCACCACACCGCGCGGAAGGGGGGGGGGGGATTTAACAGCTACCTTACCGAGTCGTTGAGCCTCCTCACCGAGTAGGAAATTATTGGAGCGAGAGCGAGGGAGAGCGAGAGAGAGAGAGAGGGAGAGAGAGACGCACGGCGCTGGATTATTCGGGCAGAGCGGCTGCAGCCACGGTGGATGTAACACGGGCGGACGACGGACGGAGAGCTCGAATCTATTCAGACTGCGAGTTTTGTATATTTTTTGAATTCTCTCTCCCGACGGACGGACGGCGCCGGGCGGGATGCTGGATATGGTGAGCTCCGTCTGCCGTCGGTTGTCTCTCTCTGTGTGTAGTTGTTTTGGTTATTGTGGACGTGCACGGAAGAACTTATCATGTATGCCAGCGCAGAAGCGTTTATGCGCATCTGCACTTATCCCTTCATGTGTGCGTGCGCGCGCGCGTGTGTGTGTCAAACACATATGACTGCGAGCTGACACACGCCTTATCCTCCCTCCCCAGCATGAACAGTTCTTTTATTGGTGTTTCAGGTGGTCGCCAGCCAGCCCCCCTTTTGTTTTTTGTTTGTTTTTAATATCGCACGCAGATGCTTTCTGTAATATTCAGGACTTGGGAGCATGAACGTGGGCAGCCGATAGTGAGTTCATATCGATCCCCTTTATTTAGCCTCAATCAATGCTGCTTATCCTTATTATGTGGCACGGTTATGGTTTGTATCGGAGCTCACGCAGCGCAACATGCCACCCAAGGCTGATCTCTTATTTCCTGTGGTGTCATGGTGATGATGTGAGCATACAGTAAATATGCAGTTTTGTGTTCTGGTTGTTGCGCCCTGACTGCGAGGTCGAACCAGTTCTGCAGGGCGGCTCTTAAAAATGAGTTTTTCCTCTTTTAATGCTGATGAGAGATTAAGGAAGGCTGTAAACCGCTTGGTTTTTCCACTGGGGGTTTGGTGCCCCCCCCCCTTCAGAACATGCTCAGAGGTATTTTCTCACGACTGAACCGATGCCACCGGCACACATCTGAATGCCGGATGCTCAAAGGTGAACCCGTGGCACACAAGCAGGCGATGGGATTCCGTTAATGGCTGTCAGTCGGTTCAACCTGGGTTTCTTTTGCGAGAGAATTTATGCAAATCTGCGTGAACACTTTAGACTCCAATAGGCCCACAGTGGATTATATGGGGGTGGATTTTTTTTAACTCTGCCAGCCTGCGCCCAATCCAGTTGGACACACTTGGAGACATATCATCGGGAATAAAAACACATTTCTGATTGATTTTCTTGGGCCCCCCCCCCCCCCCCCC
>NW_022280091.1:1208727-1308584 GCF_004355925.1 Anarrhichthys ocellatus | reverse complement strand
GTGTGTGTGTGTGTGTGTGTGTGTGTGTGTGTGTGTGTGTGTGTGTGTGCACTGCAGCTGTTCCTCCTCTCGGAGAGATTAAGTTTCACAAGATGTGATGGATGCCGGGTGTCTGCAGAGCCAGCTGTGTGTGAGTGAGCGTGTGTGTGTGTGTGTGTGTTTCTGTGTGCGAATGTGCGTGTACGGCTGCGTATATGTGGTGAATGTCCACGTCGCTGCCCCGAGGGGTTGGGGTCGGGGTTAGGAGAGGGGGACGTTAAGGTCCGGGGATGTTTTTGAGTTGGGCCGGTATTTATAGAGACTGCAACTTTTGGTTCCTACGCAGACCGGGCCGAAAAAAAAGAAGAAAAAGGGAAAGATGCGAAGGGGGTCAACTTTTCCAGCCACAAACAAAAAGAAGCTCCTTTCTTTTCTGTCGTCACACCTACGTTTTCTTTCTTTCTATTCACTGCCACAACTGCAACTCAAGGCCACTTGACAAAGACTCAAAACCGTACATGTACAGGTTTTCATTGAGGCTATTCTTTTGAGAGGTGGCCTTATGGTGGGAAAAAAACAGGCTGTACCGGTCGAGGGTGAGTGGGCTCCTGCTAGCCAGCATCCATCCTCTGCTAGGATGTGTTTAAGACTGGGCCGGAGGAGGCGCAAAGGCGATGGGATTGGTTTTCCTTGCAGGTCGGAGGGGGCAGCTTCCAATCTATCCCGGCTTGCCCCTATCATCTGTCCGTCAGTTCTACCCAAGTCTCAGGCCTTCTATATCCCCCCCCCCCACCCCTTCCCTCTCACTTTCCCATACCCCTCCACCATCTCGGCCCGAATCGATAGTACCTATTTCTGTCATCCCTAGCGTCACTTTTTCTTTTCCTCCCTTGTTCCTCTCTTGCTTTCTCTCCACTCGCATCCACCCGTCACGCGATCGCACAACCACATACAGGCTGTGAATTGGTAATTAATGGCAAAAAAAAAAAAAAAAAGTCTTCACCTGCAGAGAGGAGCATATGGCAAGGTATTAAAAATTTAACTTAAGACTCCCCTCACTTCGCCTGTTCTCCACTCGTCCTCCCCGTTTGTCTCCCGTCGCTCCCTTTTATCTCTCGTCTTCTTGTTTCGCTCTGTCTTTCTTTCTCAGTTCAGAACTGCTTCGTCGTGTCCTTTCTTCTTTTTTTTATCTGTAATTCTTTTTTTTGAATCTCAAATGTTGTAATGGCAGTACGCAGCGAGCACTCTGTTTACTATTCCATAACAGAGACATGGCATCCGATTCCCATATTTATTACGTGTGTTTGTGTGTGTGTGTGTTTATGTTGGGCTTTGTCAGAGACGATATGGGGTATGTGTGTAATGAGGAACAGACAAACATGGAGGACATTCAGAGAGCGTGAGATAAATAGAAAGAAAGAGTTTGTGGTTGGGTGATCCCTTCATCCCCCCCTTCCAATTAGAGGGGGACACTCTGAGGGAGCCAGGCACAACCACAACAATTCCATTTTCCAACCACGCTTACACAAACTCGCTCACACACACACACACACACACACCGGCAGACATGCAATCTGAGGCTGAACGTCTTCAGCCCTCCGCCGTGAAAAGCTGAAGTGTCCACCCCCCCTCTTCCCACTCGCTTTCCTCCCCCCTGTTGCAGTTAACGTCTTCGTCTCCCCTTCGCTTGTCCTCCTCCTTCAATTAATGTCTTCTCCCTGTCTCTCGTCGCTCCCTTTTCTCTCTCCCCCGTCTCCTACATCTCTCCCCCGGCACGCGTGATGGTTTGACATCGCAAAAAAAACGGTGCCAGACCACAGAGCCTTTTTTTTCTTCCCCTCAGCAGCTCCGTCTCCCGCTCTCTCTTGCTCTCCTTCTACGTGTCCCTCGCCGCCCCCCCATCCTTACTACCACACAGTTTAATCTGCAGGGGGGGGGGGGGGGGGTGGTTTAGAGGCAACGGCTGCAGGACTTCCACATCATTTCTTTCTCTCTGCCAGAGGTTTTGCTGCTTAGCCGTCCTCCCGTGGCCCTCTTCGTCCTCTCCATCTTCTCCATCTTCTACGGCTATTTATTTGTTTGATAATTTATTCATTTTAATCTCCTTTTAGTTTTTTGCTTTGCCCTCTCTCTCTCCCTCTCTCATATCTCCTCCCGTCAACGCGCCTGTGTGACATGTGTTTGCATTACGTCTCATTATCCACTCCTTTAATCACTGTCCCGTCCCAAGCAGCCATAGAGCCCCGTCGATGTCACGGGTTGCTTTTTGTCCTGCAGCGAGCAGATCCAAAGATAGGCCTCTCAGACTGTGTTTGCTCCAATTCTTTTTTCAAGCGACAGAATATGTAACTTTATCCACTGAAATTGGAAGTCCTCCAAATCTCTGTTTTTTTCTCTTCCTCTCCTCTTTTTATTTTTGCTATTGGCATTATCTGTGGCGCTAAGCGGTCACTGCTGTGGTATTTTCCCAGAGATTACATGTCAGTCATACATCACGGACAGCTGTTTGCCTTGGATTTTTCTCTCAAGGGGAGACACCCGAGGCGAAAACAGTCGGGGTTTTTTGCATCGGTCAAATTTTGAGATTTGGAGCTGTCTTCTTTCAGGACTAGTAGAAAACCTCCTACAAAACACACATTTAGGGGTTTATTTTACTACTGTTGTCTTTCCATTGTTCTGGAAATGTATGCAAACTAGCAGATATTTGTTATAATAATGCCTAATTTGCATATTTAAACATACATTTTCAGCAAACTGGCAATACAAAAAAATAATTGTCTCATTGTCAGTAATCAACTTGGTAAGTTGATATGTCTTTTAGTTTAATGTTTGACCCTATTCACCTGGGGTGACTTCACTGCTCATGTCACCACTTTTTCAAGGAGAAAGATGTACATCGCTTACATCAGCCAGAGGATTTTCCCTTTGAAAGAGCTATGCACCTCCGGGGGTTAAGAACAGTAAATGTGAATCCAGTCTGAGTCACTATTGTGTTTTATCAATCAGCGCTGGAGTAGCAACGCGGACATTTCTATGAACATTTTACAGATTAACACTCTGAATTTTCCACTTCTTATGTGAGACAGTGGAGAGTGTTTCTGCTCTGCGTCCTCTGTGGGAGTCTTTACCTCAGCTGTCCCCGCCGTGGCAGAGCTCCCGGTCTTTCGCCCACGTCTCACAACCTCTCCGGCGACATTGGCCAAAGCGGGGCCGGGATGCCTCAAAATGGCTCCCGCCGCTTATTAATTCTATTAGTCAATCTCAGATCCCAATTTAGTTTTCCTCCCTCACGTCCGGGATTAGCCTTCACCACTGTTTGTCCGTAGATTTGTAATTAATGACTTTGATTGTCTGCTCTGTTTGTTTTTGCCAATGGAATCGGGATAAGGCTGCTGAGCCGAGCTTTCTCTTTTGTCCCTTCGTTCATCCTTCATTCGTTTCCCCCTGTCCTTCTCTCTGGAGACGGGGGGGGGGGGCTGGGAGTCCAAACACAAATCCCATTTCTTGTTGTTCGTGTTCAGGAATCGTGTTCCGCCTCCCCATTTCCCTCAGACTCCCTAAAGCACCTGGGATTAAATGACGTGTGTGTGTGTGTGTGTTTTTAACACAGTTTACGGTTAGTCTTGATTGCGCAAGGGCTTTCTGTGTGTGTAACGATCAGGGCGCAGACTGACCTCCGATGAGGTTTAAAGGTTTACAGGAGGTGAGCGCCGGTTTGGGTGTGTGCGACCGTCTGTGTGCACGCCTACGTGTGTGTGTGTGTGTGTGTGTGTGTGTGTGTGTGTGTGTGTGTGCGTGCGTGTGTGTGCATGTGCACGAGGATGAATAATCTCTTTACAAGCACCAAAACATTTAAAATTACAAGACGCGCTCTGTCCTCAGAAGGCATGGGGGGGTCCTGATGTATCAGGTGGATTCAAGGGGTTTCATTCATTTGACCATGAGGATATAGTGCTACAGGAAATAATCCTAAAACATGTGAATGATGAAATGATAAATTGTCATTTTTGCACTTCGGTTCCCTTGTCTCAAAGCCAATTTTTTTAGATGCCTGAAATAAGGTCGGTGGTTAACACATGCTTAAAGGGACAGTTCACCCCAAAATCAAAAATACATACTAGTCCCTCTTCCCTGTTGTGCTATTGATCAATCTAGACAGTTTTAGTGTGAGTTTTGGAGATATCTACAGTAGTGATGTCTGCCTTCTCTTCAATATAATGGATATACAGTATATATAGATCAATATAGATATATAGATATCTATATATACAGTGGGTACGGAAAGTATTCAGACCCCTTTAAATTTTTCACTTTGTTTCATTGCAGCCATTTGCTAAAATCAAAAAAGTTCATTTTATTTCTCATTAATGTACACTCAGCACCCCATCTTGACAGAAAAAAGCAGAAATGTAGAAGTTTTGGAAATTTATTAAAAAAGAAAAACTGAAATATCACATGGTCATAAGTATTCAGACCCTTTGCTCAGTATTGAGTAGAAGCACCCTTTTGAGCTAGTACAGCCATGAGTCTTCTTGGGAATGATGCAACAAGTTTTTCACACCTGGATTTGGGGATCCTCTGCCATTCTTCCTTGCAGATCCTCTCCAGTTCCGTCAGGTTGGATGGTGAACGTTGGTGGACAGCCATTTTCAGGTCTCTCCAGAGATGCTCAATTGGGTTTAGTTCAGGGCTCTGGCTGGGCCAGTCAAGAATGGTCAATGTACTTCAACAGTTTTACGACAAAAACGCGACTTTCTTGATGTGCAAAATTATCTTTTAAATCCACAAACGTTGCATATGTATCATGGCGCAATTCAAAAAGGGATCCAAAAGATGAGTGGTCTCTCCCTAACGTACATATTTTTTTCCCGCAATAAAGTCCCATGGTGGTCCATAGGAAGGGGTGGGACTCCGCCTTTTATATATATGGGGGGGGGGGGGGACTTGGTTGTAATGGGATTACGGTGTCGGAGTCAGTGAATGCAATAAACATAATGGGAAACACACAAACATCATAAGGCGTGGCAATGCATCAGATGCAAACATACCAACACACAGTTTTTGAATCACCACGCCGCGCCCCATCCCTCACATTGTAAACGCGCAACCACAAAATCATTTCCCTTCCTCTCTAATGCATCCCAAAAACCCCTTACTCTGCAGTTCCCCCGACTACTCCATTCCTGGACGGCCTTTAGACACAGGAAGTGCCTTGGTGGGTCTCTCAATGTTGCAATATTAAATTAGGCCTGCCATTTAATACATCCCCCTGGTGTAGATATTGGCATCGTTTTCCACCGTGCATCCTCTGAGCTAGAGCTGAGAGGCACCTAACCAACTGCCCCCCTCCCCCATGCGCCTTTCATAAGAAGCTTCTATAATAGGTTTATTGAAAATAACAAGGTTGTCTTCTCGGGTTACGGACGGGACTCTCTGCTGCTGTCTCGGTTGAAACGTCGATAGACGTATTTCTTTCAATGGAGCCCCTTTCTTTTGTATGAGTTGTATAGCTCAACACCGAGAATGCTGTTGTGCTTTTCTGTGTCTTCCTTGTGATTCGCTTCTGCAAATCACGAACAGATTCCATCAAAGAAGAGAAGTGAGAAAGCAAGCAAACAGAAACGACAGAAAGTGATGCTGCCGGCATTTAAAACAGAAATAATAATAATAATTTGAATTTGTGAAGACGCAAAATAAACGTTTAAATTCGTGTTCTGTCTCGCTTTTTATGTGAGACATTTTAGGAGACACGGAGAGAGCTTATTAAGAAGCTCCAGGTCATCAAATAAGTCAATTATAGAAATCGAATTGGCCCCTCAGTTGTTCCAGCAGCGTTTTCTATTTTTTATTTTATGAGCGACACATCGATACTTAAAGTCTGGTTCAGAATTCAGTCGCAGCGGATTGATCCCTTTCCCTCTGCTCCGTCAGCCACCCACCCCACCCCCCAACGACCCTAAAACTGCAAGCGCGAGCATGTCGTCCATGTGTGTGTGCAGGCGTATGCGTTGTCTCCCCTCCACACTCAGACACTCAGAAAAAGGCAGACATAATAGGCCGGTGTCGAAACCATGACACACACGCATGTGCTGAGTTAAAGGCATTAAAACGCGGGATTATAACGTAATCTGACATTTCTTGGCTGATATGTTGATTCACCGATTAGAAACCAGTCTGCCATGCCAGCAGCGTTTGTGTATGTGTGTGAGAAAGAGAGACGTAATGGCCGATAAAGTGTGAGTGTGTGTGTGTGGGGGGGGGGGGGGCGAGCTTAACGTATACCACCCGCATGAAAGGGAACAATCATTGGAATGAGAATTGCAAAGCTACATCGCTCTGATTGGAATTCAACAAACCTCGCTGTTGGCATCGTCTCACAAAAGGCAACGCACACTCCATCGCTCTCACACACACACACACACACACACACACACAAACAAGCGAGGCAGTTTATGATAAGCTTGCTTACCCCAAATGGACTGCCCAAGTCATGCGTGCACACAACCACACGAGCATACATTAAGCTTGCTCAACAAATTGGCCGCCCGGCGTAAACACACACACACACACACACACACACACACACTCTGCGACGCTGTGATATTTCCCCCACATTGTGGCGTGCGCTCGTCGTGAGCAGCCGAGCCGCGCCGCTCTCCTCACAGACTATTTAGCCGCTCCCTCTGCTGCTCTGGGCGGCAGCCAGTAACAAAAACATGGTGCCGCTCATTGTGGAAGGCTGCTGGCTGCCATTGATTTGGCCCAGCAGGTCTCTGAGGATGCACACTGTTGCCCCGCCAGCCAGGCCCAGGGAAGGGGGCCGCAGTGTGTGTTTGTGTGTGTACGCCAGAGAGAAAGAGACTGTAAAGTGCATTTTCCGAGTGTGAGAACAGCTCTAGAGTAGCTATACATTCCGAAAACTGTTCAAACCCCCTTTTGGGGAAACTACAGTGAGGTCCGGAGCTATCAGTTAGCCGTGATGCTTTTTGATGTGATTTGTTGTGTTTACCCATAAAGAGAGAAAGAGAGAGTTTCTGGAGTACACCTCCTGTCATCTCTCCTCCTTTTTTCCTCCCCCACCCCTGGTTTATTTTTCCCACACTTCCAAACCTCATACGAGCTTCGGAAAAACAAACAAAAGGGAAGCTGGCATCGGCCTATAAATAATGCAGAGGCGCAGATTGGGGTCAAATGCTTTGGATTCCACAACACACACACACATATATGCCTGGAAGGGGAGCTGAAGCGCACACACACAGGTTTCTTTTTTTTGTTTTTTTTTCCTTAAAGTGATATTTATTTCCTAGTGAGCAGTCAGCGCGATAATTAGCACTCGTTACACGTTGTCGCATATACAGCACAGCCAAGCACGCACTGATTTCCCACTGTACATAAACACATACACACACTGTAGCCTCGATGACAAAGCCTGGCAAACGAGTCTGTTCGGAACACATTTTGGTCTCGTTGCCCCCCCGCCCCCTACTCCTCCACCCATCCCTCTCCTTTTCATAACTCTGACAAGGGCGACTCAGTCATCCTCTCTCTCCCTCCACAGCTCCTATCCATCAGCACTCTGCCATAACCCGCCGCTGCCCCGTGATAGATTACTTTCCATGTGCTGATGTATTGGCCTATCAGACTTTGAGGAAGTGACAGATTAGATCATTATGTCCCTTTATGATTATGAGTCTTGTGTATATATATATATATATATATATATATATTTCTGTTTATCCGAGGCAGGTTATTTTATACAAGAGGCATTTTTCATTGTGTACTTCCAAGGATTGTGAAAAGGAGGAGGAGAGGGAGGGACACCTAAAACCACATTTCTTATGAAGGATATCTTTTGATGTAAAATGCATTTTGTGTACTCTCATAATGTATGTTCATTGTATGTAGATGTATTATGTGTGGCTGTTATAGAGCGGATTTTCCACGAGTGAAAAAGATTGGTGCAAAACGGCGAGCGGAGAGAGAAGCACCGTCCGTTTGAATGTCAACAATTTGACAATGAAATGTGATATTATTAACAATTGATTTTATGAATGGATGCAAATAAAATTCTGTGATGAAAGTCCAATACTCAGCCACGGTTACAGACATCCGTGTGAACGTGACGCCGCATCGTCCACATATACTCCAAACGACAAATGTGGCCCCAGAAATGTCAACTATACCGTCAACATGCCGTTGTTCGGCTGAATTATTATTTTTTATTCTCTTGTCATTTAAAATTGTTGTTGACATTGAACTCATTTGCCCATTTGGTCGGTATATTTTATAATTCTATTTGATGGTGAAAAAAGGCAAGATGTGTCAAAAATAGTTCATAATCCGAAAATCAAAGGACTGCTTCAGAGATATAGCTGTGACCTCCTCCCCCTCCTTCAAAAGAATACGTATGTTTTGTCCTTCAGTTCTTCATTGCTTATGCTCTTTTTCCCCCCCGCTGCCCTACGACACACGGCATTATATTCACCAACCTGAACAGAGTGACCCGTGGTGCACCGTTAAATCGCATGCTTTGCTAATCCGGCAAAGAGAAACTGATGCAATGGACTTGTAGTGCCTCACGCTGGATCATCCCCTCATGCCATAAATTCCACTAATACACTGATATGATGGTTTGATACGACGGTCTGTAAGAGGCTTTGAATGCGTCGCTGTTAAAGTGTGTTTCAGTCTCCTGTATTTCCGTGGCTTTCAGTTCTGAAGATGTATGTGTACAGTGTGACCATGAGCCGCCTCGCCCGCCTCGAGCTACAGCATTCTGAAATATCTGGATGCGGCTGCTGCATGTTATGAAGTTTTTCCTCATCTCTGACCCTGAAAAAAAAAAAAAAAAAAGTGCCGGAACCCAAAGCTTGTCCAGTTTCTGCACATTATTGGATGTAGCTTCAATACGTGAGCCCTTCTCTCTCTCTCTCTCTCTCTCTCTCCTCTGAAATCAATTCCACGTGTGATCCGCCGCTTAAGAGTTCGAAGTGATCGGAGCCGTCGTTCGGCCTTCTGTGGTAATAGTTTATACAGCGGAGAGTGTTTGCGGCGCTGTACATTGGCTTCCCCCTGACCCCCTGACCCCTAAATCCCCTCCGATGGCACCGCGTCATGATCGATGACGTCATTAGGAGCATCGGTGACACATGGAAACGAGGTCACGCTTCGATAGACTGCGGCCTCTCTGCATCTGTCTTTCTCTAGCGTATCTGTGTGTGTGTGTGTGTGTGTGTGTGTGTGTGTGTGTGTTGTGTGCCCATGTATCAAACATGAGGGGACTATGCAACATTTATATCAGTCTTCATCAACTTCGAAGTAGTGTTTCCTGTTATGCCCAGCTATAAGAACATGGGTCTACTGTATGTTGGTGTGCACTGCATGTCACATGTCAGTTTGTGTGTGTGGTTGTGTGTGTGAGAGAAAGCTCCCCATGGTACCTCCTCTCCTCATCAGTATTCCCATCCATGGCCCCCAGTCCCCTCTACTGTAAGACAAGATCGGAGTTGCTGTCGCTAGCTATTATAACGTATACAGCACCATACAGGGCTTCTCTCCTCCGAGGCCTACAGATCAAACTGACACACACACACACACACACACACACACACACACACAGAAGAAGAAACATGCACATATGGTCCATACCGTATGCATTAAAGGCATCACACATCCCACACCGTTCTGTATCGCTGGTTTTTGCTCGAGTTCACTTTGCCTTATCTTGCAAGTCGTAGGCCTTCACATTGTTTGATAGCTGCAGTTGCTCTACCACAGACTGGCTGCATCCCAATTAGCTGCAGCATTGTACGTCTAACTGGAATCACATTTAGACCAAAACAATATGTATAAACACAGGACATGTGATTTACTGATACTGCAAGTACTACAAATGCTGCAATTTCATTTCTATAGGATGCTTGTTAGATCAGTAACAATGAAAAAAGAATGAAGTTTATGCAATAATACATCAGTATAAATCATTCTATTCCACAGACTTGTTAAAGTAGATCTGTTGAAGGAGTATTCATACATTGTAATTCTGGCTGTCATTCTGCCATTCAATTTAAGGCTACAGCTAGCAGGTGATTAGCTTAGCTTTGCACAAAAAAAAACCTAGAAACCGCCCACAGGTACCAACATCCACCTGCCACCTCGAAAGCTCATTCGTTTGTATAATGTATTATATTATTATGACATTAATACTCATTTGTTAATACCTTCAAAAACTCCGTGAACAAATATTTTACAGGGGTTTATGCGTCAGACTGTTTCTTGACACCGAGTAGTTGCCAGGCAATCAGCAGAAACTCCAGGAAGTTTCTGCTCCCACTGTGTGTTTTCACACTAAACAAACTGGTTATAAATGTCTGAGTTGGTGAGCTTTACAGGTGCTGGTAGGCGGATTTGGTTTTGGTTAAAAGCTAGCTGTTTCTTCCAGTTGCTCGTCTTATTGCTAAGCTAAGCTAACTGGGCTGCTGGCTATCAATCTTTTCATCTACCTCTGCACCAGAAAACGAATGAGCGAGTTTCCTATTGCTTTTAGTAAAGCGCCCCGAGGGCTTCACCGCTGTGCTCCCTCTCCCTCTCTCTGTCTCTATGAGAAATATTCTTCCTTTCCTTTACGTTTCACTCTCTCTGATTAGTTGTACAACACTGATGGACGCAAGTCTTGTTATTGAAGTTCAATAAGCAGCGGGATTCAAATCTGCTTAACACCACAGCAGTTTCACTCACGAGAACCCAGCGATTATATAACGCTCTCTGATAGTCGCTACCAGAACTTTTTTTTAGAGGGAGTTTTGGGAGATCATGTCAGTCTCTCCATCTTCCTCTTTTCTTCACAGCCACAAACACACACATATCCTCAAACCACACACACACACACACTGCAGGTCCAAACTTCCTGCCTCGATGACATCATTGGGTTGCGCTGCCCCCAGTAGCAGCAGCAGCAAGCCTACGAAGGGCGGAGGCGCTGGCTCCGGTGCTCGGATGTCTGATTTGATTCACCCTGACAACCAAGGACCATTTGGGAGCCCCGTAACCACGGCAACACCCATCACAACTTTTCTAGGCGGTCGGTCGATGGGGGCCAGTCGGGGCCAGCGTTCCTCGCATCCATTTTTAATAGCCAGTGTACTTAGTCGTTTCTTCCTGGGCCCGTCTCCCTGCGGTCCCATCTCCAAGAGAGGAGAGGCAGCCCGCGCTTGGTGGAAAAAGCCCCCATTACATATTTATTGTCCCCAGTCTTAATTACTGAGCCAGAGGGGATGTGGGTTCTGCTCTCTCTCCTGTGTCTCTTTTTAACTTGAAGGGATGAGACCTTCTCTTTCCTTCCGCCTCTTTCCCCTCGCCACTTTCTCTCCGGTCGTCAGACCTCCGTGCTTCCGAGCTAAAGCAACTTCCAATTCCACATAAAGTAATGGAAAAGGTTTTTTTTTTGACCTGTACGCTGTACTGTCAGCGGCGTGTGGCTGTACGTGCAAATTACATAGCACATGTTCGCGCAGGAAGCCAGAGGAACCAGCACATGTGACACCTAACGTTGACGAAATCTGTCCCACGGCTCAAAGGCCAATTATTTTGCGATCATGGATCTAGCGTATATATTTCCTGCTCGGACACTGTAGACATGGAGGTACAAGCATTCATCTCCCCCCGCTATAAACCAGTCAGCACCATTACACGATGTAATCTAGTTTCAGGCGCATGTTTCCCCTCCTTAGAATTGGAATAGTTATGGTTGATTATAGAGTCGGTGAGGATTCTGCAAGAGATGTTGCAGATCCACAAAAATCCATGTATAGTGTTCACGTCAATTTCCCTGCATGTTATTTTGAGTCGCTCTCATGTGCTCCCACTCCTCCGCTGGCCGAAATCAATCGGAAGGGAAAAGGCCGTGTAACCCCATCCTTCTCTCTCAGCCGTTTGTAACATGACATTGGAGAAGATTGATCAAGAAATGTATTTCTGGACCAAATCGTCCCACCGCCTCCACTTTGACCTTCAAGGTGCCGTTGTTGTTATTCTTTGAGCTTTATTTGACTCCTCAAATTCAATTCAAATGCATTTTTCCACATTTGCTACCGATGCGTCTTCATTCTTTTGCACTTATCAATTGATTTTGAACCTCCTGGGGGCGTCTTTCTCTGAGCTTGTGCCCTGAATAGATGGAAAAAGAAGAAACGGTGGCCTCAACTTTAATTTTGTTCACTCCACTTGAAATCACCTTGAGGGTGGAGGGAGCGCGGCTCCTTTCAATTCACGTGGAGCTCCTCTTTATCCGCCGCGTGTCAGCAGTCGCGTTGCCGCTCGCTTGAGACGAAGGCCGTTTCTTGACTTGTGGTGCATTGTGGAGTTCGGTGAATGCACAAAGCCGGGTTCGTGAACTGCTGCGTGGTTCCTCTTCGCTCTCCTCTTCCTCCTCTTATTCAGTCATCGCGGGGCGTGGGATGTGCATGTGTGTTCGCCTCTTGCTTAAGTAAATGCACTCTTTAGCAGGGCAGAGAGTGGAAGGTAAAGGGCTGCACCAGTCTATATGGTATATAATAGAAGAGGATGCAGGTTATAACTGGAGCATGGTGTAGATAAAAGGTTCAGTTATTGAAGCTTCAGCCCACTTCAGGTCGGGAAGAAATCCATATTTTATTCCACGTGAGAGCCGCTCAAGGCCTGTAAATTATTACCGCTGTATTCCACCTGCTTGTGGAGGTCACCCAGCCGGCTAGATCGGTAGATAGAGGTGTTTGTGTGTGTGTGTGTGTGTGTGTGTGTGTGTGCACCTGCGTCAGCACACATGTTCGTCACGATGTGTGTCCAGCCTCGGTAGCCAACAGTCGTATGTCTAACATGTCACGGGGCAACGGCAGCCACACCGCAACCATAAGGCAAGCTCATCCATCCATAGATCTATCCTTACATTCATCCATCCATGTACTAAAACACATTACAGGGATGAGTGCCCCCCCCCCAGCATTAGAGACTCTCTACTGTACGCCGCTGGGTATTTTGCTCAAATGTTACTACTTTATGAAGTATTGTTACTGCGCTACCCTGCAGAGAGGATACTGTAGTCTTGCCTGTCGGCACTAGTCCCTTTGGAGTTTCAGATTTTACTGGCAAAGTGTAAAAGAAGCTCATAAACTATACAGTTCTAAAATCGCCCAACAGGCAAAAGCCACCTGGACCACTTAGGACATTAAAATGCACCTAAGACACGAAAGCATCAATAACGTAGCACTGTGAGAGGGAAATTTCCCTCACAATGCACCAGGCCTGCAATTAACGATTTTTCATTTGCGAGTCATCTGCCGGTTATTTCCACGATTGATCAACCTCTAATTTGTTGTACAAAACATAAGAAAAAAGATGTCCTAGAGCCAAAGGCGACATCTTCAAATGATTTTTTTTTTGTCTGATCTTTTTTGTCTTATAACAAATAACTCAAATAATCGAAGTACATTTTTACTGCTGATTCTTTTCAGTAAAACCTGATCTAGTGGGACTGCTGAGCATTTCTTTATTGTGCTGTTGCTTAAGCTCACATCAGAGAGCGCATGTCTCCACATTTCTTCACTTCTCTCTTCCTCCGTCCTCTCCCCATTCTTTCTCTCTGTGCCATTTGGCCTCCATCTCTCCCTCTCTTTAACCTCCTCGCCCCTCTGCCGCTGCTCGTATCTCATCTTCCTCTCACTACCCCCCCCTCTCTCCCTCCCTCCCTCCCCCAGTCCTGCTACCATCATCATGACACCCTCACGAAAGCACTGCTCAATTAGCCTTCGATGAGGGTTTCCATAAAGGCTGGGTAAATAGGTAATTACATGTTGTCATCCCCCCCCCCACCTCTTGCTAATCCACTCAACTTCGCTCCTCTCCGTCTGCCCCCCCCCTTTCTCTCAAGATCATGGATGACTGCCAGAGATGGTCCAATAGAAGCCCAGCGTGGGCCTGTTAGTCACAGCTGGCTCAACCCTTCGATTGGCCACGTTCAGCACTCTGCTTAGTGCACAGTTTTCACTTTTTTCAGCCTGCACTTCAGCTCTGTTATCTGGGACACTTTATCATTGAAATGGGAAAACTGGAACCACCCACTGGCGAAACCCCACCTGCTAATGGAGACTTTAAGACAGGTCCAGGTGTTTTGAACACGTCAGACAGTGATGGAAGGTAGTAGTGGGAGGGGGTTTTGTACTTTTTGGGGGTATTTATCAGATTTACTGCTGCTGAAATAAATCGACGCAAACGCGTTGTCTTTGGGTTGTCCTCGTCCGTCGCATCAACAATAACAATGTTTAAGGTCATATTTAAACGTCTATCCAACATCATCCGTCCAGGGACGGCTCGCACGCTCTGCCGTTGTCAAGGTCCGCCCGTTATTCAGCAATGTCTAGACAATGTGGATTTTCATCTTTCATGTGTTGGGAACCAGGCCGCGTGTCATGCGTCTTACCGCCAAAAATGAGGACCAACGAAAAGCGTTTTATTCAGACATCAAGGAAATAGAGGGAAAGAGGGTAAAATGAATAATGAGTTCTGGATGGAAATGGAAGCTGGACTCACAATCTAAAACGGCTAAACCTTGGCTATGCTTTAAAGAATTTGTGGAATTCCAATTTGGGATACAAGGGAATGTAATAACCCACAAAAATGCCTTTGGATGTTACAGGCCAGTGAAAATTTTCATGTCAACTTACTTCAATCACAGCCTAGCCTTTGTCCATATTACCCGACTTAGAGGTTACCACTTTATTACCATAACACCTGCAATTGGGTTGGTACAAAAAGTCTCGTTGTCCCCCTCTATTCCGGCGCAAGGGCCCCAGGTACAAAAGAGAAAGAATATTTTGTCTGGGGAAAGTGAGAGGAATTGGTTGGTGAGAGGAGAGAGGAAGGCTGAAGGAAGGAATAAATGAAGGTGGAAGGGAGGGAGGGAGGGAGGGAGGACAGAGTGTTTGGGGAACCAGAGGAAGTGATAAGTTGAGTACAGACAGACAGCCTAAATCCTCATCTCAATCAATCACATTTTCCCCTTCCTCTCCTCTCAGTTTGTCTTATTGATTTCTTGTATCTGCCAGTGTCCTGAAAGCCCGACTCAAATGACTACTCCGAGTTTGTGGGGCTCCATCTCCCAGTGAAAACTACTCTTTGGTCATTTGTTCTCGCAGCTATAAAAGGGAAGTTGAGGGATCACTGGGCTCTTCAGCAAGTGATATAGCAGCCCATTCTCCTTCGATGTCCTTACATATAAACTTCTTCTTTACAGTTACTTTTTTTGGGAACTAGCGCTGGCCAAATTACCCCGAGAGCAAATTCAGGACATAGTTTGGCATTGATCAGAGCTATTTTAAGTGATTTAGGGCGAGTCTAAGGCAAGTCCTGATGTGGATATAATCTAAAAGTAAGGATGAGGAGGTTGAGGTGGAGGACGTCTTTGCACCAAGCCAAAAAACAGCAGTTCTTCAAAGTCAATCCCCATAGACCCTCATGTTAAAATGCCCAACTTTACAGCAGAAATAAACATGTTTACAGCCTGGTACGAAATAAGGTTTTTGCTTTCTATAGCTAATTTCCCCGTTCATGTCAACTTTACAGGTGGGGGAAACGCCAGAGGGCAAACAAACACTTTAAAGAATTAGGAAGAAAACGAGTGAAACCGGCAAAACGCCATAAACCAATATGAAACCAACCTCCACAGTGCCGAGGAGGGATTGTAATTAACTGTAAACTCATATCTCCGAATGATGGACTACTTTTTTGCCTTAGTTCAAGCCCTGTAAAGAAAGAGGTCAAGTATTACATGCATTATAAAGAAGCGAAGGTTGAATACCCGGTAAAAACAAATTGTATTGGGCTGCAAATATTTACTCAAATGAAGATTTTTAGATTTCTAAAGCATTTAAAAATGAATTGGTCTTCTTTGATCACTAGACATGTAGTGCTTTTAACAGTGAACTATTTGTGGCAGTCATGTTTGTAAAGCTCTGATTGCGTGCCGCGCTCGCCAAGTTGCACAAAATTCAGAGGTTGCACGACCAAGCGCCGCGGCCGCTTGAAGAGCGTGTTTCGCAAGTAGTGTCGGCTGTGATCATGTCATTTTCTAGCGGGCACGCCTTGCGCAGGCTTTACTACGGCTGCAATAAACTGTGCTTCCGCTAGCTGTCTGCTCCACTGCGTCTGGCTGCGCCTGGCTATCGCCAGATGAGTCACAACTTTGTTCGTCTCATTTTCTGTAAGTGTACCATTAAAGCATGGTGGATTTAGCAAACCACCTAGCTAACTAGCTAATTGCTAGCCATGCTTCAATGCTACAATGGTGACAAAAACCCTGCCAAACAGGTGGTGAGCTGCAGCGCTGGATCTAACGGTCCCTCCGCCTCACTCCGAAGTAAGGCCAAGCCAACTTACTAGCCAGCCAGACACTTTACGGCTCCCGTGGACGTGTGTCCATAACAACCAGCAAAACTCTGCATTCCCTACTACTCCATTTCTTTGGCTGAAACATGCTTCCAGGGTCTACATGTAAGTGTCGGTCGTTCAGAGACTCAAGCCCCTGTGACCTTTCGTTACCCATAATACCCTTTTCTACGCAGGTGTGCAGAGATGTTCATCTCTCCAGAGGCATTAACAATACTTAGCTTGCCATGCACAGACATTTATGAGCCTATTTAATTACTGAATGGAACATTGTTGCGTATGAACAAATATGCAAAATATTTTGTAGAAAATACAGCCAATGTATTTAATGTGTGCGCCTCTCTCCACCTACACAACAACCAGCGTCTGACTCACTTTCTCACACACACACACACACACACACACACGGCACATACATACAGTAGTTGTTCCTGGGTGCTAAAAGTAGGTGAATCCCCCTGTACAGGCACAATGAACATCTCTGTCACAGCTTGATGTCATCAGCCGCCGCCTCCACTGATACAGAGTTGTGTCCCCTTTAAAGATCAACTTTTCTCTTAAAAAACAAGCTCAGGGGTTCTTTCTGGAGTGTGTGTGTTCAGTAGTGACACACACCTCAAACAAACGCTCTCCCTTCAAGCCGTTTCCAGTTTTGTTTTCTTTTGTTGTGCTTCGAAAGAGACCATTTCTATTTTGCCACAATTTTTCGCAAATCTTATTTCCATACTGCTTGTTATCTCTCTGCCGTGTGCACGTGTTTGTTTTTACCGCGGATTCCTTCTGTGCATCTTCGACTCCTGTGGTCGCTCAAATAGACGAATCAAAGTGTCGAAAATGGGACATGAAGGCAGTGCTGTGGGGGTAGAGTCGTGCGCTGATCGGAACATCGGCGGTTCGATCCCTGGCTCAGCCGGTCTGCTAGACTGCTGAATCCCAAAATGCGAATGTACGTGAATGAATATTTAATTTAGATACTGGCAGGCGGGTTGGCACATTGCATGGCAGCTTCTTCCATCAGCGTATGAACGTGTGTGTGTGTGTGTGTGTGTGTGTGTGTGTGTGTGTGTGTGTGTGTGAATGTTACCAATAGAGTTTGGACCCCAACAGATCTGTTCTTTTTCTGACTTTGAGTTTACCACCGTCCCTAATGGAGAAGGAGGACGCGACCGCTCGGCTTATCTTGTTTTTTTCCGTGCAGCCCTGTGACGCAACATATGCAAATCATGTCTCCATTGACATTTCTATCAGTCTGCCGCTGTTTCAACGGGGCAAATAGAATAAGTTAATTAGTATGTCTAATTGCGTTTAGTGGCTCAGCTTTTGGGAATATCGAGTCAAATTAGGAGACTCAGTGTTCTTTTTTTTTTCCAGTGGCACACGGTTTGCCTCGAGCTGTATGCTTTTTAGGATCTGTCTTTTGTCTTTTGTCTCCATCTTTCTCAACGTCCCTTCCAGCTGTACTACGCCTTCGCTTTGTAGTCTGGCCTCCTCTCCCTCTCTCATCATCCACCCACGCTTTCTTTTCTTTCCATTTTTGGATCTTTTTCCCTCTTTTATTTATTTTTTCCCCACTTCTGCTTCTCCACCTCACAACTTTTCAGCTCCATCTCTTAATCATTTGTTTGTCTCTTGCCTTCTGCGGCAACTGATGATGTAAGAACCACCAGATCTTAACCAAGATTTTTTAGAAAAATAAAATAACCCTCTAAATGGGACAAAAATAAATAAAAGCTGTTAATCCAATAAGCAGCCAGTTAATGCAGTACCAACTTAAGATGATGTAAACAGTGGTTTGAAGCATTACTGTCACAGCTCTGCCACCTCTGTCACTCTCTCTCTCACTCACCTAATCAGCTCATTCAGTGCACCTGCTAGTCACACCCACCTCATCAGCTCATCACTCTCGCCTGCTCACTCTGCTGCACCTACTATTTAGACCCCAGTCTCACACACTCTCACTGCCAGATCGTTCTCCGCATTCATGCCAGACCTTCCAACGTTTACCCTTTGACGGATGTCCCATTACCGACCCTGCCTGTTTGGACTTCTCCGCCTTGCCTCTGCCCCGGTAAACGACTCAGCCTTCTGTCCCCGACCCCGAGATTCTGCCTGTTTCCTCGGAGTTCTGTCTGCCTTCTCCCTTGGCGGCTTGGTGGGCTTGGTGGGCTTGGTGGGCTTGGTGTTCCACCGTGCAGGATTCTACACCTGTGCATATCCTAGACTGTTACCTGTTGTGTGTTCAGTTGAGAATAAAGCTTTGATCCCAACTATTCAGTGCGTCTGTCGTACTGCTTCTGGGTCCTTACCACACCCGTTACAATTATGGGGATATTTAAACCCATTTTATTATTAATGCGCGAGTGTGCTTGCATTTTCCCAACGCGTTAAGAGGGACATCATATTACATGATGACAAGTTGGTACCCGCATTTCAAACTGGGTGTAAACATTTAATCAATGGTTTGTAACCCACTATAATGTATATGAAGAACATACGTTAATTGACGGAGTTATTATGTGTTTGCTACATGTTTATATACAGCTTACAGATGATAGACGGTTACAAAAACTTCCAAAATTACCGGTTACAAAAATGTCCCTTAATCGTGCATTCCAACTTCCTCTCGTGTCCTGGTCGTCCTCTGTTCTCTCCTTTCTCTCCTCCTCCTGTGTCCTACTCTGTCCTGTGAGGAAAAACACAAGCCAGTATGTCACTCTTTGAGTCAGTCTTTGTTCTGTCAGAAACTATCCCAGAGATAAGTGTGACTGATCGCTGTAGGCCCGGCCAGACAGACGGCGTATAATTGAGTGATAGGGACTAATGTAAGTGAATGGCTTCGAGCACTGTGATCCACAGCAGAGGCTCAGGCTCTCTGTTAGGCCCTCGGTAATACTAGCAACAGTCACCCAGATTACAATCTGGTGACTACCTGGCTGCGTGTGTGTGTGTGTGTGTGTGTCTCAGGTTATCTCCCTTTTGTCTTCTTTCCATCCCGGCGTCTCTTTTCCTTCTCTGCTTACCACTCTACTCCGTTCCTCCTCCGTCAACACACCTTCCCCCCCCCCATCTCTCCCCCTCCCTCCTGTTATCTCAGCTCTTTAATTAACGTGACATGCTGTGAAGTGAGATACTAAATAATGCAGGCTATTCCAGTGACATTGAATCAGCCCTAGTGATTAGTGGCCACACGCGAGACACACGCACACACCAAGACGGATGCCCTCTCTAATGCGAGGATTCATTTTGCAGAAAGAAATGTGGCTCGATTAGACAAACATGAACGCTCGGTTGAGAGCAGTGTATTCCAAGAATGCATTTCAAAAGGCATTAGTATTTAGTTTACCGTAAAATGTGTGTACAGTACGCAGGGGGTTGTGGTAGTGTTTGTATTGTTTTCTAAAGTGAGCGCACAAATGTAAATACATTGGTTAAAAACACCAGAAATGCCACTAAACTCAGGTTAATAAAACTAAAAGTTAAGATATTCATTAAAAAAACGTATGGTAATGGCCACTAGATAATTCAAATATAACTGAGATCTAATAAGAATAAAACATTAATTTGTGTAGATGCACAAGGTGCTTGATTGTCACGCCTTTATCACACTGTATTGCATGAGTTCCCATATCTGCTGGAGCAGCGGACATCACAGTGCAGAGGACTTAATTTGTGCAGCCAGGGATCTAGGTTATCCCAAAGCAATTGTTTCAGACCAAACCAAGTGGAAAATCCTGTGTGGGTTTTAGTTGTTTGCTGCCTTGGCTGCAGGGATGCTAAGAGCTCTGGGTTCCAGCGTTCGTCTCCCCCCCCCATCCTCGTCTGTTTTTAATCAGATGACTTGTTCAGGAGTGGAGAGGATTAAGACCGCTGCTGCTGCCACCTCTGATGACTCTGTCCGGTTTTTGGAAAAGCCCACAAACACATGCAAACGGCACAGGCACACACTGCAGACACGCACACGCTTGTATACTGTAGAAGCAGTTCAGCACAGGCAGTCAGCCGTAATGTACACAGAGGCATCGGCACACCCATGAGCCGGTCCATACGCATGCACGTACAGTGCAGGCCCCGTCACGTTCATTCTTGCAAACATTCACGTATCGCAATCGAAGCGTCGTCTCTCTCTCTCTCTCTCTCTCTCTCTCTCTTTTCCCCTCCGCTCGCTTTTGGCGTCTCTCCGCCGACGCCGTCCTTTTTTTCTGGACAGCAGCAGCGATCTGCCGCGTCTCATTGCGCCATTTGATTTGAGCCATGACATTTCTGACACAGACTGACGCCCATCTCTACCAGTGCCAGACACTCACACCCAGGCGCTGCAGATGGCTGAGAGACAGTGAGACAGACAGAGGGACAGAAAGAGATGGGGGGGGGGGTCTTACTGATGGAAAGATGCTTGGGGGAGAGGAAGAGTAAAACGTGACTGATAAGATGAAAGAAAAGGAAGCAAAAGGGGAATCAAAGAGAGGAAACTCAGATTGAAGGAAGAGATATTTTGGAAACTGAACAGAGGTGAAGGTAACAAGAGGACAAAGACAGGGGAGGAAAAGGAGGGAAGGACTGGAGGGAGAGACAGAGAGAGTCTAAGTAAAGGAAGCGAGGTAAGTATGAAAGGATAGAGACATTGAGCCGTGTGTTGACGCAACACCACGTGCTGCGTAGCCAGCGGATCAGTCTCCTCCCACTTTAATCTCCTCAAAATCCATCAATCCCTCGCTCCGTCCCTCCACGTTAAAGCCATTCATTTCTTTTCATCAATATGAAATCATGGCGATTTGACATCCGGACATCCGGCGATTTGACATCCGGTATTGGAGTCGGCTTTGTAGATTGTGCAATGGGCAAAAACTAAAGCAGGAAAAACAACAAAAAAATGAGGCCGTTGCTTATTTTAAAGCCGACTGATGTTTTAAGTGTTTGCCATAAGTTGAAATTCATCAGCTACTTTGTGAACTCTAACACACACACACAAAGACAGATACGCACACATCAAAACACACCTCCGGCAATGAGTGTATGGTCCTAATGAAGCGAGAAGAGGAGAAGCAGCTGCATAACTGTGTAAGGGCCTAGAGGGAACTCGCACACTTCAAGTCTGCGTGTGTGTGTGTGTGTGTGTGTGTGTGTGTGTGTGTGTTGGAGTTGCACACACGGACAACATTATATCCAAAACTCTCTTAAAATGGACTTTTGGAACGAGTCTAATGACTGCATTTTCTTTAACCTCCCTTCTCTCGCTCTCTCTCTCTCCAGGTTGTGAGGGCCTGTTTCTATCGTCCTGTCGTACAGTGAGGCAGTGAGCTCACGGTGGATACAGCATGCATGTGTCGACATATCCCATGATGCACTCTGCCAGTCCAGGCCTGCTCCTCCTCAGCTTCCTCTTCCTTGCTGATGCCGACTGTGAGTCCCCCCCTCCCCCCCCCCCCCCCCCCCCCCCCTCTCAGACCCGCATACTTATGTTCTCACACACAACTACACCCAGATAAAGACATGCATGAGGAGAAACGGTTGAATTTATATAGGCAGCACATATCTTTTGAAAAAAGCGTGCGTGCACGAGCACACGCAACGGTTGCAGTGACCTGATTTTCCCCCATAAACAGCTCCACTCCTGACAACACATCTCTACTGTATGTGTGGGTGAGTGTGTGTTGGGTAGCAGGTTTGATATGTGGCCAGCTGTTTTTCTCCATGCCAAGTAATACTGAGACAGACCACATATGGCAAATCAGATAATTTTCCCACTGCTTGTATGATTGTGTTAAAAACGTGTGTGTGGGTGTGTGATCCCTGATTATGGCTGGTCCCATGCACATTACTATTCTGGTTATGAGCCGTATGCTGCTTTTAATTACGGCTGCAGCTACTGATTATCTTTATTATTGATGAATCTGCTGACTATTTTCTCTATTAATCCTTCATTTCCCAGAGCCTATACAAGGTGACGTCCTCAGATTGCTTTTTTTGTACAAACAAACAGTCCACAACCCAAAGATATTCAGTTTGCTATCATAGAACGCTCAGAACAATGAAGCTTGGATGCTGACAACTTTTAATTTATGCCATTTGTACATAAGAATATATAAACTAGAAAAGTGCACTGACTAGGAAACAGATCTTCACGTTTGTCTGCAACAACCATGCTGTATTGTAAAATTGAATAAATGCATAAAATATATTTCATTCAAACTCAAAAACAAGCGGTGATGTGTGCGGGCCATCGGCTCGAAATCGTCGTGTACTACACTTCATACAATCTTGCCAAAATCAAACTCACCAAGGTGCCGGCTGCGTAGGAGCGGCTGAGTTGCTCAGAGGTACAGCAGCAAGTGTGCTGGTAGATCCGTTAGCTGCTAGTGGTTAGTCAAGAGTATAGTGAGTGAGGAGTCAGCAGGCAGCCAATGTCAGTATAAAGCAGGAAACAAAAGGTGTTTTGAGAAAGATTGAGTCACCGCAACCATGACATGACATCCTTGAGCATGCAGCGAAAGCCAGGCACCCAAGATATAATGCAGGTTTGCTGAAGCAGAATCAGATTAGATTAGGACAGACACAGAGACACACACACACTCACGGACGGACGAATGGACGGACGGACAGACGGACAGACGGACGGATGCACGCATGCTTACACACGACTGATCACATGATCCTCATGCCGGAGATATTAAATAACTCAAACAATAGATTATCAAAAGAGTTCCATTTTATGTGAAAACGACAAAACGTTGTAGCCGAAGATTTAATCATATTTGGAATATCACAATATAAAGTCACCTGGTTATTCGTCTCCCTGTGTATGAAACAAATATTTAAAAAATGAAAACAACAAACAGCACAAAAAAACTAATTTATAAAACAAAGTGTATTCCTTTCATCATGAGAAAATAATTAAAAAACATTCAAACACTCACATTCTATAAATCCCAGTAGAACCACCTGCGACTGGGACATTATCCAGGTTTCTGATCATCATTAAACCAGTGCCAGGCTTTTTTCAGCATGTAGACAACACCGCGGTGTTAATCATATATTTTTATTGCTACCTATCACATGACACAATTTGAGAACACGCCTACACAGAAAGCAGGAAACAGATGAACGAGATATTCCAAAAACCCATTGACATTATACTCATTATATACTTGTGTGTGCAAACACACTTAGTATGGGTGTCTACCTGTGCGAGAGAAAGTCTTTGCCAGGCATGACTTCTCTGCCAATTTGTCAGGTTGACAAATGCAGCTTTGAATCTCGCAGCAGCTGTGATGGAACTGCCAGATTTCGGGGTGAGACTAAGGATAAAAGATATGAAGACAGAAGGGCAGTGTGGGAGGACTCAGAGATGGGATAGACTGAAAGAGAATAATGGACGAGAAAGAGAGGGGGGGTCAATCAAGCTCAACATGCAGACTGTAAAAACATCTGGGAGTGATCCGCCAGAGACCAATGCAGTCGAATGGCATTTGAATTTAGATATATATATATTTTTTTTTAATCCTTGTTCCGTGAGTGTAAATATGATTTGGTAAATATGGTCAAAAGAAACCAGATAAAATACGCACAGCATGTTTGCAGTCTGTTTTGATTTTTTGTGGAGGAAAATGCAGCCTGTAGCTTGTAGCTTGTGGTTGTACAATGCTGAACGTATATATGATTGTCGCCCTGTAACACGCACACACACACACACACACACACACACACACACACACACACAGGCCCGAGGCAGCCGTCTCAGTCCTGCAACGCTTTAAAAGCACACACTCACACAGAGGCCGGTAAAAGCACACACATATCCACAAACCACTCTTGTTTTCCTTTCAGCCTCATGCCCTCTTGTCCCCTGCGTAAGTTCCAGGGTCGGCCAGTAAAGGCCCACTCATCCATCAAAACGGTGATGCTCCCAGACTTCCTCCACGGCGGCTAGGGGAGCGGCACAGACACACACACAAACAGAGGGTGGAAAAAGGCTTCGCATTTTGTGTCCTCTGCCTATATATTATTTTTTCCCCGTGCCCTCGTCTCATTCGCGGTGACTTTCCCCATTGCTCTTTTTCCTTGCCTGCATTGCTCGCCCATTCTCCGCACATCCATGTAATCTGGTGAGAAAGGAGGAGCAGAGGGCTCGGGGGGGGGGGGGGGGGGGGGGGGGGGGGACGGGGGGCTCGGAGAGAATAGGGCTGTTCTTTTCTCTTTTTATCTCAGTGTGCGTGACGTACAATGCCTCTTTTAATATCAACAGTGGGGAGTCAGGAGATTTGACTGTCGAGTATTCAAACAGAGGCCGCTGGGACGCTTGACATCTTTGTTGCTCGTCGTGTGTCGGCATGTTTTGAAATGTTAAACGTGCTCTGAAAAGTCGCTTGCTTTCAGTTGCGCTTATCTTCACTCACACTTAGTGCCAATTGAAATGAATACATTTTAAGCACAATTTCCTCCTCTGTGCCTGGATAGAGGCATCGTTTTTTTATTTAACTTTGACACCTCATGCCTGCTACACAAGTTACACCCACATACCCACTAGTGGGCCGAGGTTATTAAGATGCAATCAGATGGAACAGTGTCCCATGAGCATAGTTGGAAACCTTGCATGATACTGCAAGCCCCCCTAAAATGTTCTTCAGCCCCCCCAAATAATTTGGCAAAAAAAAAATTTTTTTTTTTTTGGTGATGTCATTAAATTAAACTATTGTTTCTCACATGGACAAGTTATTTATAACTCTATCATGCTACATATGTGCGTGCGTTCTGGTTTGTATGTTTTCTCCCCCTTCAAATTACAATCCAATAGCCTATCATCACACTTAACGATATAAAGTTAACACTGTCAGGTCCATTCTCCATCCATTGTGTGCGGTCCCTTTAAGAATTAGGATTTGGGAGTGATGCGGATATGAAAGCTAGTTTATCCGTTTTTCCTTTACAAGCAGGAAAATTATTTCTCTCTCTTTATTTGAGAAAAGTTCATATTTGTGTTGTGAAATTTCACTATGACCCTGAAATTCTGTCTCTTGTGTTATCATATACTGAATGCAAGCAAAACTACAGAGCAAACTCACACTCTTTCTGATTGAACCAATCTATGAACTGTCTGAAACAATGGATATCCAAAAGAAATTGCCGCGCGCTTTGCGCGCAAACATGCCACTCCCCTTGGGGCTAAGCCCCCCCCTTTCTCTGAATCCTAGAAATGCCCCTGCACTGCACCATATCTGCATTTCTGCACACAAGCGCTTCTATAACAATACAAGCGATGCACTGAGCTTTGCGTGTGTGAATGCACCTTTTTCCTCTTTTTCCTCCCCCTTTCTCTCCGCCCCTCTCTCGCCCACCATTTATGCTTCTCGGTGTGTTTGTGTGCGCGTGCGTGCATATGACATCTATCTGGTGGATTAAGAGCAATGCCCTGATCCCGTCGCTAAACTGGGCCACCGCTCCATGTGCGCAGTGAGATGCCCTGTGCGAGGAAACTGCGTCTCACAGTGTGTCAACAACGGGGGTTTTTTCCGCTGACCCTCGTTTGCCCCAAAACCAAGAAGCTGTCGTCCGTCCCCTTGCAGCTCGGATGTAACAATGAAAATTCCAGCTGATGTACAACTCCTCGTGTGTGTGTGTGTGTGTGTGTGTGTGTGTGTGTGTGTGTGTGTGTGTGTGTGTGTGTGTGTGCGTGTGTGTGCGTGCAACAGAACTCAACATAGCGTCTCCTTTTTCAGAGGCCACAATGAAGGAAGCAATGCTGAGCAACCCTTTAGTAAGCTTTGGTAAGCAGACTGTACATTTTGAAACCAAGAGTGGTTTAGAATTCTGCCTAGGGAGGCGCTTGGTAATGTGAAACTCTTTAGCCTCAGTTTGCGTCACATCTGTGCATTTCTAATTAGTTTTTTCCCCCTCCAAGGTTGATGTAAAAAAAAACAACAACAAAGCTAAAATTACAGCCTCGCGGTCGTGGGCCTCCACCTATCCGTTATGTTGCGGTTTACCTCCATGTCTGTCCAAAATGTCATCCCTTCAGCATTTAATCTTTTTAGACATTTGTGTGAGGTTTTCAGAATAACTACATGAGCTCTTGAGTTATGGCCAAAAACATCTTTTGTCAGGTCACAATGACCATTGAGCGACAAAATTCTTATCAGTTCATCCTTGAGTGCAAGTGGACATTGTGTCAAATTTGAGGAAATTTGCCGAAGGCGTCCTGAGATGTTCAGGAGAGTGGGATAGACATGATGTCCCAGTGACCTTGACCTTTGCCCCTCCAAAATCGAAATCAATTTCATCCGTGAGTCTAAGCGGAACATTAGGCTAAATCTACAGAGCTTCGCTCAAGGCCTTCCTGAGATATCACATTCACGAGAATGGGGCGGACGACGCAGAAGAGGATGCCTTGTGAGCTGGGATGATCACAAGGCATTTTTTGCAAGACCAACTCAAGTCTTTGAGATAGTGTTGAAGACAAGTCTCAAATATTTGAGATAGTGTTGAAGACAAGTCTCAAATATTTGAGCTAGAATCCAAGTCAAGTCTCACGTCTTTGTGGAATTCAAAGCGTGGGCTGTATTATCATCACTCCTTTATCTATTAGCATATAGCATGAGTATTAGTGTTATCACGATACTGGAATTTCTAACTTTGATACAATACCTGAAACACTATCAATAGGCCTATTTGCATATTGAATATAATATTTCCAATACCATGGGGAAAAACTGAAAAAAACATTGAGGGGCTAAATCTTGATTTTTGGGTAAAAGCTAAATATAACAATTTAGTACTAAACACAGTGGTTGTATAAATATGATTGGTGATGTCACTGCAAAAACCTCACTTCCACAAAGGATGGCAAACGAGACGGGGGTCCTGTAAAGATCGGAGGGAGGGAGAAAGGGCAGCTGGTAACGGTGTTTCGATAGCGTAGAAAATGATGTACTGAAGTAATGATGAAGGATTGTTCACGAGTGCCAAATCTCGAGTCCCAGTCGAGTCTCAAATCTTTTGAGGACGAGTCTCAAGTCACTGTGTGTGTGCGCCGAAAGTGCGACACGAGTCCAAGTCGCCGACTCGGGTCCCCGTCTCAGGCATGAAAAACAGCTTGTCTCAGCTACTGAAAATATCCCATTTTCACACATGACATATTGGGCCTGAGTACAACACTGGAAAGACCGAACTTGCTCATATGGTGACTGATTGACCTGTCAACATGCGACCATATTGCCAGCACTCGCGTAGCCTTGAGGTTGGCTGGGATTTGAAAGGTTGGGTCAATCCCCCACAATGACAGCACCGCTACTTTTGGCTTACCATGGGAGCCCCTTGAGCGAGGCACTGATCGCCATGTGCTTAGACAGGAGTCAGTTTACCTGTATTTCATGCAGCTTTCCCCCAGGTTCTAAGGTCAAAGGTCTAAGTTACTATAAAAATCAACTTGTCATTGTTGTTTGTGAATTCCAGTGAGTTTACTCTTTAATGTTGTTTTCAGTTTAGCTGAGGCTTTTCACATTAGATCAGCTTGTTATTTCCACCCTCCAAAAAAAATCAGTGTTATTTAGTTTTTGCTCAAGTTCTTGTATATTTACTGCCAGTTGAAAATAAATGCACTCTGTTACATTCCCTTCACCCACACACAAAGTCTAGCTTTGTATTTGATGCATTTGATATACTTTGAAAGGATACCCTGCTTACTACACTGTGTACTGCCATACAGGATACAGTACAAGGTGTCATATGCTGTACAGATAGTAACGCCCCTTGAGGCAAATATGAGATGTGTGATTCTGGGTATGAAAATAAATCAGCTTAAGACTGAAATTGGTCCCTCTTTGGTGAGAATATAAGAAGGCGGACATTGCATGTGCATTGTTAAAGATTTGTGAGGTCAGGCGTATCAATAAGGATTTACGTTCAGTGCCACATGCGTGTGGATGTCCCCTTGTGATTATGCTCGCAGTTGTCTGTTTTGTATGTATATGTATGCAAGCATGTGTAGTGCTTGGATTAGACAAGAGATTAGATTGCGATAAGTATCTAGTTTCGTGCGAGCTTCGCAGCTTCTTGTCACTGATGGATGAGGAAAGAGATGAAAAGACAAGATCACAAAAAGGTTTCTGTGGGGGGGGGGTTAGTGAAGTTATTTTCTTCGATGAATTGTGCTTCTTTTCTGTGATTGATTGGTATTACCTGGCTCACTGAACTGTCCAAAGTTCATCGATTAACACGTTATGTGTGTTTTTTTTAACTGACATATAAAAGTGTGAAAACAGCTTTTGAGGATGAAACAGATGAGATAAAGTCTGAGCTCTAGAGATGAACAAGGAGACCAAGAGACAATGTGTGTACCTTGATGGTGCAAGGCTTTTATTTGATAGATAGATTTGTTTTGAAAGTTCCCAAATGCTAGGTTCAGGCCAGGGAATGTCATGAAGTTTCATGCCGAAAAAAATAAAGATGAATTCAGGGAGTTTTCTCTGCTGTTGAACTAATAAACGGGTAATTTCTTACCCTTCAGACATCGGGAGGGTTAACGTGGTTTGACAGTTGTTTATTAAGAAATAAGAGAGAGAAATCGGCTGTGACACTGCAGAGAAGTCGACAGTGATGTTGTGTCAGGAAATCAGAAATTAGCATAACTCTAATCGCTCTAAAAATGTCCTTTCATTTCCTTATTCTCAATCAGCATGCTGCTTATCAACACAACTAATTTCAGTCATTGTCTAAAGGAGTTACGGTGTATTATCAGGAATCAGTTATGGCATTTTTATCAAAATTCTGCTCTGGCAATGATGTGCCCGCTCATCTGGAAGATGACAATAAACCTTAAAAATTTAGAAACGACCCCTTTCCGTCGACTCCAGTGCAAATATCTCTGCATAGAAGGTGACAGAAATGGGTCACGTCACAAACATGTTCAGAAGTCATACACACAATTAAAAGGCAGATCACACTTATGGTATTATCTCACCTGTTTACTGCCAGTGCTGCTTTGAGGGTAGTCTGCTGTTGATATTCTGGGTAGAGGGCTTCTTCTCTTCTTCTTCGCAGCAGCAGCGGGGCCTATTAGCGGCTAGCATAGCTGTGCGCCCATCCGTGGGTAACAGGATCTGACCAGCGTTAGCTTAGCGTTAGCTTAGCAGGTGCACCCGTCTGTGAAGAGGCCTGGATAGCATCAGCCTAGCTCTGACTTAGCAGAGCGACGGAGTGTGAGTAACGCGCTGTGACCGGCGCTGAGAAAACCCTCTATGGTCTCTATGGGAAGCCAGCCCTGACCCAGTAAAGTTGTGTACCCAGTGGGTAGCCCATGTGTTTCTAATGATCTGTGTATAAAAGAAGACCCCATTTGATTAATTCCTCCCCTTGTGTTTCTAACAAATTAACCCTGATTAACTCTGCACTAGCCAGACCCTGGGGGCAGCCGTGGTGGGTAAGAGGCATGCTAATTGGACATGCATTCCAATTGGCGGTAAAAGTGCATTTTATTGTTTTGCTATTGCGTCATTGTGAAAGTGACAACTGAGGATTTGCATACAGTGACAAAGTACAAGTCATAAGCACGCAATTTTACATGAGAGGAAAACTGTCCTCCAGATTTGGCTGAGACACAGACGGACACTTAAACTCTATGAAACTTCAACATCTCGTCTTTAATGGGAAGATTTATCAAAAGTTACGGTGCTTAATTGTGCATAATTTCATTTCCTACGTTGAAACGGCCCATTTTTACCCAAATGTTTTCCGATTGACACTCATGTGTGCTGCAGAAGGATGATAGCTGTGTCTCCGTGTTCATTGGCCCCAGCAATCCAGTTTCATTCCCAGGACGAATGCGAGCGGCTGATAATTTGCTCTTAATGTGTCGGTTCTGATGTTAATGTTGTAAGTTATGGCCCTGGCCAGCTGCCCGCCCACTCTCCGGGGCTGACTATCGCGGCCCTGGCTCAGGTCTCGATATTGGCCTCGTTCCTCAACTTGTCTGACAAGCCTGACTCTGTTCTCATTTGGGGAGTCATCAGCCAACCGCCCACCACCACATGCAACACCATGCAGCTTGATCTTCTCCTGGCAAGGGCCGTAAATTGCCCATTACGTGCCTAACTATCGACATGAGCACATTACACAGGAAAATGTGAGGCGCAGGCACAGATGCTTGGCAAGATATCTTTCTGATCAGGAAGTTCTGTAACCAATTATCCCCTTCCTCCAAAAAAAGGGATGATCTAAAGATTCAATAATTACTGATTCTATATTCCTATCTGTGATTCTTTACTTCGTCGGTATTTAAGCATCTCAGAGCTGCTTTTTTTCCCCCAATTTGCAACATTGTCAGCTGCAGTATCAGACAGAGTGGGTCCATTTTGTGCTGCTGAGTCCATTGCTTCTGGTTGATTTGCTTTATTGGGAAAGGCTGGTCTGCTTTATGCTTTTTCACATCAGCTAAGTGATTGAGGGCACACAAGATGAGGCATGAGGGCACATGAATTGCAATGTTTTGGAAGAGATCTGTGAGTTTAGATCACTTAATGCATCCCAGGAAAAATAACAGAAATGTCCTGTTTGATTATTATTTCACTTAGTGGACATTTATAGTCAGAGAACAGCATATTTCAAATCAAATAGCATAAAAAAAATAAAACGTCACTTTTTCTAAATCTAAATTGCCATCAAATACAAATCTTATATTCTTTCTGCGTTGTAAAAAAGTATAGAAACCCCATATGGGAACTTTAAAAACTATAGGCTACTTCAACAACCTAAGACATGCATCTTTTGAGCTCAGCTCCATCTGTTAAAACTCCCAAATATATACTTTCCATTCATCAATTCATACAATTTTCCGATCTTAATACTCTATATTCGTAAATCATACTCCCCGAAGGTTTGTGCCAGCATCTGTTCTTACAAACTCCCTCCCTCTCGCAGTGTCCCTCTAGGTTAAGACAGCATCTGTCAGCTACAGTACGTCCCTGTAGCCTCCTACAAAGTGTCATTAGCTTCATACAGTCTCTCTGTTTGGCTTTTTCAGCTACTCCAGTGAACCTCCGTAGCCCCATTACGGTTTGCAGGTTCATTCGAGGGGAGTTTACCCAGGAATGGTCACATTTGTCACAGTTAACTAAACTAAAATGTTGAAAAAGAAAAACATTTGGAAGAGAATCATAGCAGAATCTGTCACCAGTCTAATTTTTACCTGTATGTCAGAAGTCCACATTATCTATGTGGTCACTTTTTTTATTCTAGGCCACCATCATTCAATGCTACCCAAACACACTCTTTCTATTTCTTCTTTTCAAAAAGACATAAAGATCTCTCTTCCCGGTATCAAAGTTCATTACACGTCTTCAGCCGTGACTCGAAAGTGGTCCTGGGGGGGGCTGACTTTGTAATCCCTGCCATCTGTTGTGTAGATCAGATCCCACTGTATGGCGACCTTTATGTAGGCCGCCCTCCATCCACCCCATACACACACACACACACACACACACACACACACACACACATCGAGAGGGGAAAGATTGGCTCTGTCTAATTCCATCTAAATCTCTCTCCGTGGATCCACTCGGTAGTTTCCCCCTCACTTCCATCTTGGGTCATATTGAGGGAAAAGAGGACGGCTGTGAGGAGCACCTAAGCATGTGACTGCTACAAAGTGCCCCCTCGTAGAACAAGATCTTGTGCGAATTTTCCAAGCCCATCTTATTTATTTATTTATTTAAATCTGAAATCCATGAAATAATAATAAACCTGCAGCCGTCCCTCCTGTCCGATTAAAAGGGCTACGAATATTGAAATGCCCTTTTGAGCTCGGTCGCTCCCTTCCTCGGCCCAAATGTCAATGCTTAATCCCACCAAACGACCCTGATTAGAACAGTTAGCAGCGTCAATAGAGAGCGGAGATGTGGTGCGGGGATGGAAGAGGGAGTCTGAACATGGAGAGAAAGTAGCGAAGGAAGGGAAGGGAGAGACGAGGGCCGTAAATAGAGGGGGGGAGGAAAAAAATAAGGGGGGAAGTGCGGAGCATACGGTTGCACCCACCCCCCCACCACCACCACCACCACCACCACCACCACTTTACCTCATTAAGTCAGTCAATGTGACAGGAAGGCTTATGTAACACCCCAGAGACGGAGGGAGGAGATGGAGAAAGAGTAACAAGGAGGAGGATGAAAGAGGGAGCAAGGAGAGCAGCTGTGAAGGATAGTGTGTGTGGGGGGGGGGGGGGGGGGGGGGGGGGGGAGTGATTCAGTGGCAAAGAATTAGAAGCGAGTAAAAAGATAAAGGGGCAACATATGAGAAAGAGGGAACGTAAGACAATTAAACAGGAGAGGCATGAAGAGAGGAATCTGGTTAGAGAGATGAAGAGAAGGGAGGGAAAGATCTTCTTCTTTTTAAAGCAATTGAAAGATCTACCGTGCATTTTAGCATGGCTCCGCTGGCTTTACACTTTTCATTTGTTTTGTGAGGGAGAGATTAGCAAGAGGATTAATAGAGCAATTCTCCCTCTCTTCATTCTTTCTGTTTCCCTCTCACTCTCTTTTCCCTCTCTCTCTCTCTCTCTCTCTCTCTCTCTCTCTCTCTCTCTCTCAGATGGGCACACACGCACACAGTGGCTCACTCGTCACGCACAAATGTACGCCGCAATGGCGTGCACGTAGAAATCGCGTGCAGCATTAGGGCCCGCAACTGTTCTAGTCTAGTTTTTTTTTTTTGACTGATCAATGATAGAATAAAAACGTTTGCCCGATGGGACGTCTTCAAATAGCTTGTTGTGTTGTGTTGTGTTGACATTCATCAATTAATCGTTAATCAAAATTGTTGTCCATAATTGTCAATCGACTCATCTTGGAAGTGTGTATACACGTTAAATGCCATATGCAAGGACGGAAAATAAGCATAAACACTCACACACACACTCTCTCACACACACTGTTCTACTCAGTTGTTGAGGTAGATTTGGCCGTGAGCCAGCGAAGTGTGGAGGTGATCGGGCAGCTCGGGGCTCTCCGACCATGTTTGCTGGTACATCTGGCTCGCTCTCGCTGACTTTATCTCTCTTGTCTCCATCTGTCTCTCCCTCTCTCTCTCCACCTCCTGCTCTTCTTCCTCTCTCCCTGCACTTCTGCCGCTCATGCTCACTCTCTCTCCCTCACCCATTCCCCTCTCCATCTGTCTCTCTCTCTCTCGCACGCATTCTCTTTATCTCCCCCGCTCTTCTGCTCGAGCTCCCCCCCGCTCTTTCAACGTTTCATCGTTTTTTTCTCTCCTCCTCTGAAAAGCTTAGCTTTTTCTGCCTTTCTCCCTCCCTCCTTTTAAAACAGCAAAAAGCAATTTCTCTCCCTTTGTCAGGGCGGTTGGCGGTAAGCCCTTAAGTAGGGATTTTCTGGTTTGGCTGGAATGCCATTAGGCGAGCTGGCGGTGACGTGCCGTGACTGACGTGCCGAATCTTTTTGATGTCGTGATGTCACAATCCAGCGGTAGGCTGTGGTTATGATATTGTTGGCGTCCCCGGAATGAGGGGCTTTAGTGGTCATGTCAGGAGTAAGTCTTCATAAATCCTTTATGGCACAGAAATATTAAGCTTCTTTGGTGGTACATGGACAGTGGGGGAAACATGGTGGAACGTGCACACACGTGTACAGAAAAAGAAAGAAAGATGCACAAAGCCACCCGCATGCACTGACAGACAGATGTATAGATGCGTGTGTACTCCAAGAATTCACACTGTCACTGTTCTGATATGTTTTCATTTGGAATGTTCCTAAAACTGCATCATTGTCCCGCCTCTTTTTTCAACTAAAGTGTCCACATACACACACACACACACACACATATCTGGCATTCCCTTTCACACACCACGCAGAGGTCTCCAACATTACAGATGTGTGAATAACAGATTATGGTGGCATATCAAGTGGAAATATGACGTTTAAGTGCATTTAGAAAAAGCACAATAATCCATTAGAGAATATGTGCATGCATGCGTCAATGCTTGTTGGTATAGAATGAATGATTGTCATGTCAAGAGCATCGACACAAACTAACTTTATACGCGTTTCTACACAGCACCCCCCAGGTTTACGCGAACCCCCGAAGATCAGACAGGAGTCCAGGGGGGAGTGGCCTCCTTTGTGTGCCAGGCCACGGGGGAGCCACAGCCCAAGATTGTCTGGAACAAGAAAGGCAAAAAAGTCAGCAACCAGAGATTTGAGGTATGATGCTGAGATGCTGATGAAGGAAGTGTAACTTTCTGTTGTTGTTGTTTTTTTTTGTATGATAGTACGGACTTCTTCTCGTACCGAAATGGCAATGGCTCAGCGTTCCACAACAGAGCCCCGACTCTGTGTGGACCCCGCTGTGTCCACAACACCAAACACCAAAGCAGTGGTGTCTGGAAAAAGCAGGATGACTGTTTTCAGCGGTGTCGGTTGTTGTTGTTCTATTTTCTTCAAATACCTTTCTCACAGCAGACATTCTGATTGTCAAAAAAACACAAGTGTAACCAAGCCCCAAGTAAAGAGCGGCTGGCTTTGAAGCAAACTTTACAAAGTGGCCCATCACTGGTATTACAACTAAATAATTCATTTGGAGGTCAATCAACTTGTCAGTATGGACACTTGAATAGCTCTTTTTTAATCATCAGACCCTGAACGTTGTAAAATGCACTAATAGCCAAATCCAGAGTTAATGTCCTTCCTCCGCTCATGTGAATGAGCCCGAGAGCGAGGCTGAAACGACGGCTGGGAGGCGGGGTTAAAGGAAGCACTAGTGCGCTTGCTTTATGGCCCCATGGATGCAGAAGATCACCGGACGATCCGGATCATTTTACCTGAATTTCTTACTTGGAAGTCAAATGTAACGGGCCCCGCCTCCAACGTTGTATCCAGTTGTCGTTGTTCATCCATGGGTGTGACATGCATAGCATTAATAATGGCTGTAGAGCCTTAGAAACTGCCCTGATAATCTGTTGTTTAACCGAATAGTTTGACATTTTGGGGAGCACATTTATTTGCTCTCTTGCTGAAAGTGGAGGAGATCAGTACCACTTCTTCTTGCGTCTGTCTGTTGAATATGAAGGTGGAGCCAGTTAGCTTATCCTAGCTTGCTGACTCCTAAATGGAACAGAGCCAACATTAATGCTGCTAGTTACACATGTGCTTTTCCTTCGTCGACAAATCAGATCGCCCGCTGTGAGAAAGGTGTATTGTTGCCACTGTTTTTATTGCAGTTTAAGTTGACATTTAAGTCAATAATGAGTCTTGTGTTTGAAGTGAAGTCCAAGCTAAACTGTTCACCTGCTTCTCTTCATTTGTACTCCAAAGGTTATACAACTGTGTGAAATGCTATCTGCTCCAACTCTTTCATATGTCAGATGATGCCTCTGGCTACAGTATATGAGATTCTTATATGATCAGCTTTATTAGTTTCCCCAAGGCAGTAACCTTTGATTTATTTCACCGCCTCACGAGTCACTCTTAGATGGAGATGATGGAGAACCCCCCACCCCCCCCAATCAGTTTCACCCAGAGCTCAGGGTGCTTTTCCACTTTAATAAGTCCAGTTTCCTCCCAGGTTTGAGTTCATCTCGGCCCGTTCCTGTTTGTGATTAAATCACTCGGGGAGATATTTTATTTTTAATCCACCCTCTATAAGCTCAGGCTACTTGCTATATATTTCTTTTTGTCTGTCGTTCAAGAGTTGTTGAGGGATTTCTTTTTATTGGATTTCCGTTGGTGAAAACCCTATCAGAATTCCAAATCCAGATCTGGTACACATGCATGTATTAAACTTATGCAAGAGCAATGACTGATGTACAATCCAGTATTTCAGAAAAAAAAACATCTCAAATTGTTACATATTGTAAATATGAAAAAAGACATGAGGGGCAATCAAGGACAATTTTATTCTCAACTATCCCATCTATCCTATTCTATTCTTTAGAATCTGTCAAAAGTTACTTTTAATCATCAGTGGACTGCTTCTCTGGTGCTACTTGAGATCTATTTAAATGTGTGGAGTGATTGATCCTAGACTGTGGGTCCAGGTATGCTTTGTGGTTTACGGCTTAAACCTGATTTAGTGCTCTCATACGTCCCAGGCTCTGTCCCCTCAGCTTCCCTCGGCAAATTAAAAACTAGGACAGGACCTTTATTATTGAGCTGCAGACAATGTTGGAGATAAAATTAAAAACAAACAGCAACACCAGTCAGTGTCCAATGCTTCAGCTGAACATTTAAACACACTTGCCACTGCTGCTGCTGTATCTGTACCACGGTGCAACATATATATATTTTTAAAGTTACTGGTGTTTTGGACACTTTGGAGGCAGCAGAAACAAGCTGTTAACACAACATTGGCATATCATTATATATCAACGTTTGCCCATGTAAACATGCAGCAGACACAGAGCAACATTAGCATTCATTTGAAGTTGTGTTTCTGCTCACCTGGTGAATGTAAATTCAATATTCACTCTCTTTTAGCTCTGTTTTTGGTCTCCTCCAACTCCCGAGGGCAATATTAGTCTCTGTAGCTTTGTCTGTTGCCTGGTATGGGGAGGTACATGTGTACAATGGGCGTTTTACAAGTGGCACCTTTCACTTTACACATTCTGATCCATTGTTAATATATTATATTGATTAAACGCCTTTCTCCTTTCGAAACAGGTTATAGAGTTTGACGACGGGTCCGGCTCGGTCCTGCGGATCCAGCCGCTGAGGACCCCCAGGGACGAGGCCATTTACGAATGTCACGCCTCCAACTCTGCAGGAGAGCTCATTGCCTCCACCCGACTGAGTGTGCTACGGGGTCAGTGTGCTGTCAAATTACTAATCATGATACCTGGACATGCATCATGGCCTCAGTATGTGTTTTCCGTGTGTCACCTTACTGTGACAGTACCTCACAAAGCAGTCACACTTTACAGTTTTCCTAATGACATCTCTGTAATTAGGTGTTTGGATTCAAGGATCATTTATTGTCGTTATGCAACACAGGGATGCACAACTAAGGGCAGTTGTAGCCCACTTGCAAGACAAGGAAAACATAACAAACAAACAAAAAAAACAGTGCATTCTTTAAATTAGCATCATAAGGGATGTGAATAGCAGCAACAAAAACAATTCGCTGGTCAGATAATATGGCCGACATCTTCTCATTAAAAAATCATTAAAACATCGTCCATCAACGACTATGTTTGAGCACCAAGCATCATTGATGTAAACACAGAGTCCACTGCACTCTGTACTGCGGTCCGCCCGTCAAGTGCAGCCTGATCCGGGACACTACGGTGGTGCCAGGTCTCTGTGAAGATGTGGGCTCAACAGTCGCCAACCTCCCGCCGCTGGGTTCGCCTGAAGTCTTATTTCATCCATCTTATTTTCCTGCGACCGAGCATCAGACAGACAGCCAGCAGCAGGCTGGGTAGTGGAGTAGCTTCAGGCCCTAGCTGGGTTAGCTTAGCTTCCATCTCGCCATCTCCTATCTTTCCTCCCTGCGGCAGTTTGGTGGCGTTCATTCTCCTGATGTTGATGAATGTATTTTGTCATTAGTGCTCCAGTAATGAACAAAACTAAAAATGAAGACAAAAAAACTAAGCAAAATTCATGGTAGCTACCGGCGTGTACATGCACTGCATTGCCATAGAGAGATGCAGCAGAAGAAATGTAGGAAACATGATTATAGTTATTTAACGTCAACTGACCTGTGGCTCCTCATAGATTCTAAAGGTAGAGTTTATATATATATATATATATATATATATATACAATATATATATATAGCATATAATCCTGTCGAAATCAGGTTTGTCAAATGTGATACATCTCTGTCAATGTTCTTCAAAACTATTTATTCAGAAGAGGCGAAGGCTTGTTGGATGTTTCCTCGTAGATATACAGCATGTGCAAGTGTAAGCCCGGGTCCACTGCAGTAGATGTTGTTTTTTTTGTTAGTCTTAGTAAGAGTCCATTAATGCAGATGGCGATGTTAGTGTTAGTGGAGTCCATTAGGAGAGCATTATGTACCGGTAGTTTTGAAACTCAAGAGTATCTTAGCGAGTGAAGCCGCTCAAGTGTGGATAATCACATCGCCTGCCGTTACAGTATACATGCTCGTGGGGAAAGGACGCGCAGCCTATTGTTCTACCATCTTGTCTCTCACTCTCTCCCTCTCGTCTCTCTGAGGGGTAATAACACAGTCTGCAGCGCTTCCTCTCCACTCTCCTCTCTCCTCTGTCTCGTCTGTCTTTGTTTTTTTTTTGTCTCCCAAGTTTCTTCCCCTCTTTCGCTCTCCCCCCTTTCTGTCTTTTCACACTTTGTTCCTTTCCTCTCTGTGTCTCTCTTTCCCTCTCCATATGCTCTTAGGTCCACTACACAGCAGCCTCTAAATTATTCACATCAGACCACTCTTAGCATCTTCTGGGCCGTTCCGCTCCATCCATCCAGAATTTTTCCTGTCTCACATGGTTGCCTTTGTGCTTGTGTGCGCGCACATCTGTATGCGCTCATGCTTCTGTGTCCCTGCATCTATTTTTGATTCATTTTTCTTCCCCCTCCCTGCCTCCCTTGATGGAAGCTATCCGCTCGCGTCTAATCTTTATCTTCATCGAGAACGTAAGAACTTATGCATGCACACATAGGCAAACCACACACACACACAAACGTATCCTCAATCTAAGACCTTGAGTCTTTATGTAGTGATTAGCCTCTCTCTACTCCTCTGAGGAGTCATTGTGTTGTGGAGGACTAAGAGGCCACCTGGGAGCAGCTAATAGCCCCTGATATACTGTCAGTCCAAATGTCAGTTGGAAAGTACACACACACACACAGATCCAGGCAACACACACAGAGTCTTGTCAGTCTGTCATGTCTCCTCATCTCCCTGGCTCTGTAAAGACACAGCTCCAGTGACTGACTGACTGACTGACTGTCAGACAGGAGGGATCCGGTGTTAAGGTCAGCCGGCTTAATTACTGAGGATTAGAAGTGGGCTAATTGAAATCTTGGCTTCCAGTAAACGGCCGTGATTGACAATGGCTGAAATAATAATGAACTCGAAAGCAATTATGCCTCAGGATCCAGTGTACAGTCCGATACTGTATAATTTATGGTTTGGTCAAAGTGGTCAATGTGAGTCAGTCCAAAAAAACTTATTTCCTTTCTTCAAGGGATAGTGTGTAGCATTTAGGAGGATCTATTGGCAGATATGGAATATAATATTTATGAGAATATTTTTAGCGTTTCATCACTTGAAAATAAGAACTGTTGTGTTTTCCGAACCTTAGAATGAGCCGTTTATATCTTCATTCGGAGCAGGGACATTCCCGCCTTTTACGTTTTCACGTCGACCTTAAATGAAGGTTTTATTTTCTGTGTTTTAGTACTTGCTAAGATCTTGGAACATGGCGACAATGAAGTCTGATGATGCAAAACAACAGGAGCGATCAGATGGTTGGACAGGTTGTAAACAAGCCAGCATTCAGCCAGAGTATCTACATCACAACATATAAAAGAAATGGATATAAGTGAAAATGGAACCAGAAAGTGGGACTGTAAACTGTCTTTGATGTTTGCAACGGACAGCGTGGATCCATTTTTAGTAATCACTGTGTTCCCTGATCTAAACAAGTTGCTGGGTTGATGTGTAATGTTGTTATTACTGGTAAGAATGATGGCCAAAAACTAGGAAATTTAAGACCTGTAGCTTGTACTAACTGGAATTTGGGAACCCTCTAATTAAATCCCTCATATTATAATCCCATAAAGTCTCACCTGTCATCATATCGTATACATCTTACTATAATAAATTAGTCGACACAGTTGTAAAAGTTTAGCGCAACCCCACGGTTTTTTGCCATGTTCTCACAATGTATTTATGACAAAAGACCCTACAAAACAGCTTCATGAGATGCAGAAACAAAAACAAGCCGTGGCCTCACAAGCCAGACCAGACTTGAACCTGACAGACCTGACAAAAACAGGTTTGTTTGCAGGTGCAGATGTTTCACTCAAGCTTATGACATACGTAGTGGCCGGCTCCCGCTTTCGTTCCCATGATTATACGACCAGGCTTGACCCGCGAACCTCTTCCAGATTTGCCGATGACAAACGCAGCGAGCGATGTGTGTGGATTTAATTTTTTGGGTCTTGCATAAAGAGGACAGTGTTCGCCCAGCGGTTTCCCATGGTCGGGGAGACCGGGGCTTTTTCTATGAGCTGTGAAATTATCTGGACCTCTCGCTCAGTGGAAAACACCAAAGTGGGAGCAGGTCCAAATGAAACAGTGGGATGTGTGGAAGGCTTCGTCGACAAGGGGGAGTGTAGGGTTACGCATCTGCTCTGACCTCAGGGGGTACTTAACTGTTCTGCAGCTCACACACACACACACACACTGGAGCAGCTTTGTCCCAACACACTTTGGTGTTGCTTACACCTGTCCCCCATGATGGATGAGCGGACAGCTGGTTATGTGCATGTGTTAACATGTTTGTGTGTGTCTATGTGTGTGTATCAACTCATTCGATCGCTCCTTAAACGCCTCTTCACACTTTTGTCAGCTTTTCAAAATGAACATTTTGGGTGTGATGTGGTGATTGCGGGAGAGAGGGGCAAAGAGAGACGCATGATCTTGGGGAGCAGCATCCTGACTGTGCGTCCTCAATGCTCGCGTCCCACCCCAGGTAGATGAAATAGAATGCATTATTGCTGCCTACGAGGGGCTGTCTTTGAAGTAAGCGTTTGCATAATGAGAGCGGAGAGAATCGGGATTGCTATGCCGTGTGTGTCCCCTGTGCTCTCTTTCTCGCTCTCTCTGTCTGCGTTTCTCGTGCTCTCTCCCTTGTTCTCTCTCTATTTTCCTTCCTGTCACTCTTGTGTCCATTGTTTCTTTTTGCACTTTTGCCCTCTTTCTCCACACGTCCACGCAGAACAGAACACCCTGGCACACACACGCACACACAAACCCCTTCTGATCTTGTCCTCCCGGTTTATTATGTCCGTGATTCCATTTGTCGGGGCGTTGCGATTGATTGAAACCAGAGCTGTTAAAAGGCCACACATACACACACACACACACACACACACATGCTCGCTCGCTCTCGCAAAGCCTAGTGTCTCACGACCCGTCGGCTACGGTTCGATGGGCTGGTACCAGAATTAGCATCTCCTTGGCGAGGTTCCGCGCTAGGATTTCCCATTAATGAGGCTCTGTGTGGTTGAGAGGGATGAAGTCACGGGGGATTCTTGGTAAAGAAAAAAGAAAGAAAATTACAATAGACTGCCTTCTACATCAAATACAAACACACGCAGGGATGCCTAGCTCATCGGTCCACATTCATCAGGATTGTCTTTATCCACTTTATTATGGATGACTGGTGAATCTGACATTCTACCTCTGCTGGAGAGTGCGGCCTTGAACGAAAGTACAGAATTAGTTTTTCAAAGCAGATTTTCTCCTAACCCCTTTCATTCTATGAGTGAATACAGTTCAGACGTCTTTGATTCCCTGCCTCCTCGAAGCATTGTCCCCTCCTCTCCCTCAATTCTCCCACTTCAGCTGAATGAAGTTGGCCCGCTGCCTTTGATTTCCCTTCATCACAGCGGAGCGACTCCTCGTGCTTGATCTAATCGCCCCGGATGTCGGCGGAATTCGCATTTGATTTGTCGTCCCCAAAAAAAATAAAATAAAAAGGGGGTGCCGGGGTCCCAGCGGAGGCGTCTTTATTTGACTCGCCTGTTTGATTCATACAAAGGGTGGTGAGCTTCCCCGAGAAGGTCGTGTGCATTAGACTGAGCGGGACAAAACGCGTGGCTCAGCTGTTACTGAGTCCCAGCGGAATAGAGCATTTGATTTTTAAATTGATTCTTATTTGAGGAGTGATCGCCTAAAGCTTTTTTGTGAGATAGTTTGTCAGGTGGAATGAAATGTTACTCATTCTATTTGACCTCACTGTCGTGTCCGCGGTCTTGCCTCCGGGCTCAAAGCCGATTCGAAACCTATTACGACTCCCGCATTGGACTCCAGTCGTTTCCTTAAAAAACTTCTTCACACTGGACTAGTGACTCAACCTGCTTGGCGTCAGTTCAGGCCTGAAGCTGTGTCTCTGCAAGTGCGAAGCGTCGTGTTTCGTCTTGTTTTGAACGTCGACCATCTGCTTTGAGGGCGTCTCGAATGCACGACTTGAACAAAAATGAATGCTTTGACATTGTGGGACATGCGTTTGTTCGCTTTCTTGCTTGAGAGTTCGGTGAGAAGACTGATGGCACTCTCATATCTATCTGTTCAATACGAATCGCTACGAACAGCAGTCCGTTAGCTTAGCTTAGCATAAGAGAAAGCGTGGAAAACGGCAAGTCTGGCTCTTGTCTGAAAGTAACAAAATCCAAATGTTTCTAATATTTCCCACCATGTTTAGCTCAATAAACTGCAGCTTCCAAAATCATCAAGCAACTCATGCAAAGTTGACCAAACCCACTGAAAAAACAGAGGCGAAGCCTTAACGTTGACAGTTCCAGCATCAATATACACAGTAACAATACACACTTTTATGTATTGTGTAATAAACCATTCAAATGAACCCATGTGAAACATGTTCAGCAGCTCTGTCTGACTGGTGTATTTGATCTCTCTATAGAGGACCAGCTGCCCTCGGGGTTCCCCACCATAGACATGGGCCCCCAGCTGAAAGTGGTGGAGCGCTCCCGGACCGCCACTATGCTCTGCGCCGCTAGCGGCAACCCTGACCCAGAAATTACCTGGTTCAAGGATTTCCTGCCGGTCAACACGTCCAATAACAACGGACGAATCAAGCAGCTCCGCTCAGGTAACTAACGCTTTTGATCCCTTCATGTTTTTTCCCTCTTTCCCTCAACCCCAAGCTTTTATTTCCATGTTACGGATTTTTTCCCCCTCCCACTTTGCTTTTATCCTTCTTCCAATAGCCGACCCCTCCCCCCCAACCCATTTTTTATTTTCTGTTCCCCCATCTGTTATTCTTGCCCTCGTTCACCCCTTTTCTTATTGCTGTTCCGCACTCCTCCCGCCGTGGTTTCTGGCTGTGTTTTCTCTGCCGCTGTGGTATGACTTTGACTGTGTGTGTGTAGTTGCCAACTTTTTTCTAAACTCTTCAAAGCCTTGAACGGTGAACTTTTCCAACGTTTCAATCCAAACTCTCTGAGGTCTTCCCCGTGCAAATCGCCATCACGGAAAGGGTTTAGTTCAAACTTTTCGAAACATTTGTAAAAACATGTCCTTAGTCGCAAACAGTTTTCTCTATTGACAGAATTCGCAAGTTTAAACCCAGGTGATGGTGGCGTGCACCGAGGGAATGTCCTCTCAAAGATGGCTCACTGCTGTGACTAAACGAACCAATAACCTTTTGTTGTTCCTCATTTCATGGAAAGTGCGTCTTGAGTGGGTGTGAAATTGACTCACGGACGTGGCATCCATGACGTTTGAGGAAATGGACTGATGTAAATGTGTTAAATTCAAAGACACATTACTTGGGAAAAATAAACAAGAGAACAAATGATTTCTCAATCAGCTCCTCGATAGCCACAGTAGTGTGTAAAATCCCAACTCGTCTTAGCAAAGTCCCCTTCCTTTCTCAGTCCTCCTGCTTCCAGGGAACAACTCTGGACCCAAAATCCCTCTCTTGTGATTGGACACCCAACTCTCTGGCTTCTTTATGGATAACAACCTCTTCGCCTCTGTCCCCGTTGTTTTGTGTTTTTAATTATCTGGCTCAACCCTTAACGCTCTGCTCAGACCCCCTTTTTATACCTTTATTTTTACAGAAAAATACATATACAGGATTTATTTTAAGATTTACACAATTGTTGAGCTTTAAATGTCAAATATTTGGTATGTTAGCTTTGCTTCTTCGACATGATGATTACAAACAACTTTTACGATTATTGAAAGCACAAAATTTTGTTTAGATAATCAATATCCATGACTTTTTTTACTTTATTTTTTGGAGTTCCAGTGCTTTTACAAGGTGTTTCTACTAAGTCAACTCCTCTGTGTAACCAATGGTCCGATTGTAATGCCATGTCTATGCTGTTTCTTTTCTCTTTGTATCTTTTTAACCACAGAGTCCTTTGGTAAGTGCTTCTGTTCCGAGGCCCATACCCTCACTGTCCACTCTTCTTTATACTGTTCACTAAATGCTGCTACTCTTCCTGCTGCTGCTCACCTTTTACAATGTTGAGGTGTTATTAAAATGCATGGCATGCATTTTACTAACAGTCACACACAGAGATAATACGAAGCACAGATGCTCTCACACACACACATAGACGTCTGCAGGCACCTATACATAATTCTGGTGAAATAAAAAACACATATCTACAAATATATGTCTATATATTTCATATATTCATACATGTATATTTACTCACACATATCTCTGTCACCTTAGAGGTAGCTGGTCTCACCCTCACCTGTGCACCTGCAGCCTTTCCACACCCAAAATACTTACAAATAACTCTCTCCTCACACTCACCTATTTACTTTTCCACTTATTTCGATTACCCTCCCCCCTCCTCCCCACTCACTCGCTCACTCACTCTGTCATCCACTCACCCACTTACTCTCCCCACACCGCCCTGCTGCATAGAGTTACCAGTCAATAAGCCATCAGCTCCAGATGGCCGGTAGGTAGTAGGCCTCTGGCGGAGCCGCCCTAAGGCGATCAATGGCCACCAAGGCTTCAGACTCCGAGAGGTTGACAGTGCAGTGTAGCTGAACATTGTTAGTGCTGCTCAGAGGTAGCGAATGGACACATGCAGCTTTTAACATCACCATAATAGAGACAGACAAGTGAAGTAGTTCAAGAAAAACCCGCCCTTCAGTACGGGTTCACTGTTATATAAATCACTTTTTGACATTGGCTACTTCAATTTGCTGCTTTTTTCTCTTCTTCTTGTTTTTTCACCATGGTAAACTGTGAGGGTATGTGACTCGTGGTTGTGCAAAACAAGCAAATTTGAAGATGTCACATTCAGTTCAGGGGCATTGTGATTTTGCATAATCACGACTGGACCTCAGCTTGATGCAAATGAAGTCCGGCCATCATAAGACAGCAGGCTCGCGAAACTCGGATCAAACAGTCGAACCAGGCAGCGTTGATTATTTTTAAAAAAAGGAATCGATATTCTGTTACTGCATTGCTTTTTTCTCGCCTCAAATTTTTCAAGAAAAAAAGATATTTTTGGTTCACTGTTCGGCTGGAAGAAACGTAAAAATTTGGCAAACCCGGGCCGTTTGGGGTTTCGTCGGGTCTTTTTCCGCTTGTTGGCCCGTATTTGGCGGATCTCCACCGTTAGCGGCCACATTGCATCCTGGTCCGCCAAAGTCCGCTCCTGCCTCTTTTTTTTTAAATGCCGACGGTCGGTTTAAGACATCGAGTCGACAAACACATCCTTGCTCTTTTTGATTGTGAGGGGCCGAGACATCCTCTTGACATTTACCGCTGATGTTTTGTCTTTTTGATTGTTGAAAATGTCCCTGCTGTCAGACTTGGTTTGTAGTTGGAAGGGATGCCAGACAATAAAAATCGATCGAAGCGCAACGCAGGGACAGTGACGTGTTTTTTGCGGAGTTTCAGTATTGGAGGGTGGATTTTTTTTCCTTTCGACATTAAATATATTTACACACCATAACACTGGCAGGATCACACCTGATTCTGAGGTTAAGTCTCAGGGAAGTGAAGTGCACTTGGAGTCCCAGTCCACCACTTAGAGACCCATAGATGAGTGCAGTGCAGACACCACCCCACTCCTACAGCCACATCTGCCCCTGCTGCAAGTCAATGAAGTCAAATCAATAACCCATCTCCTTATAGCTCTGTCACTCTGTCTGTCTAGTTTCTGTCTCTCTCTCCTCTTATTCTGTCTTCCTCTTTTATGCTTCTCTCTCTTTCTCTCTCTCTCTCTCTTCTTCCTCTCTCTCTCTCTCTCTCTCTTCTTCCTCTCACTCACTCTTAAGGATCTATATTTTGAGTCTTCCTCTCTAATTTGATTCTTCTCCTCTCCAAGTTACCTCCCCATCCCAGTCCCTCCCTCCCTTACCCCCGCTTTTCTCCCCCGTTGGTACTAACACTTTCTTCTTCTTCTCCTTCTCTAATCTCGTGCATTCATTGCCCACTCAGGTGGCACGCCCATACGAGGTAAGACTGCTGGGAGGACCAACATGACACAGTGGGCTGATTCCTTTCCAACCCCCTGGTTTCCTACTTGTCTCGCGGATCTGAAAAAAAAAAAGCAGCTCCGGGTGGATTAATCAATGCACGTTTAGTCCAAAAGACTTCCTATATTGGCGATACTCATCCGGCTGCTTCAGATCAGATCTGCAGTAGGTGCAAGAAGGGGGGAATTGGAATTGAGCAAGCAATTCATTATACTATGCCTTTTACAATCACCTCCCCTCTTCACATCTCTCATCCTCTCTTCATCCGTTCATTTCTCCATCTCAGCCTCAATGTTCGCTCTACAATACAGAAACCCATCGCTTCCTTCCTCGCCATGTTGTGGTCTCTCTTTTGTATCCAGTTTAACATCATTTCGCTTTGTTTTACATCTACTTTGTTTTCAGTCGAAAGCATGACTTGTTTAGAATATTGAATTATTTCTTGGTCGCTTAGTTTGAGGTGGCAAAGCATACTATCGCTTTTACCTCTATCTGCTTTTTATTTTTCTTTCTTTCTTTTTTTTTCGTGCGAGGGTCTAAACCTAAGCTTGACCCGGCCTCTCCTTTCTACCTTGTCTATATTCGCCCAATCAGACGTCCCGGTTTTGTTTTCCCTCCCAGCTGTTAATTCGCTCAACCTGAAAAGTCCAGATGGCGAAGACTCAGACACACGCGCAGACACTAGTGTGCTCACGCAGACGTAAACACACGAACGTGCACACACACACACACACATTTCTTCATGATTTTTCAACCATTACTTTCTCTTTTCTCTCTCATCACCGATAAAAAGCCCCAAACAACCACTTTTTTGATAAAGTTTTTACTGGGCGCTTTTTTGCCTTCCCACACCATCTTTAAAAGAACCCTCTGGTTGACTTTTTTGACAGTTTTTCTATTTTCAGGGAGAGAGAAAGCGTCGGGCCCTTCCCAAGGCTTTCCGTATGTCGTTCCATTTTTTTTGATTTTTTAATTTTTTAACCTGTGGCCTTTTATTGAGGTCGTTTAATGTCTGTGCCTCCGTATTGGGTGTGTTTTTTAAAATGACATCACACTCCTGATCCCACTGGTGGATCCGTAAGGGTTGGGGATATCATATCGCCATGGCGATATCTTTGTCACATTATATCCTTGACAACTGAAACATTATTTGCTCCCTAATATAAATAACTGCATCTTAATTTTCAGCAAAGGATTTAAAAAAAATACGGTATTGGTGACTGGATCTCTTCCCGTTTTGGTTGCTTGGTTGATTTGTTTCTGCCTTGCATGAAGACCACATTCTCCGTTTTTTCTAGGCTTTGTATCAGTGCTTTTTTCTTCTTCTTTTTTTTCCTTCCCATCTCTAAATCAGGAAGCTGACCCCTTGTTTTGGGCAGATTCTTGCTGACAGTGGTAGAAACTTGGTAATGTCTCCCATAGATTTGGTCTCCCTTTTTTAGCCCTTTGTTCAGCTTGTTTTCGCTGAAAAAAACTCCCTCCGATTCATTTACACTTTGTGCAGTTCTTACCATTTCTATGTCTGTGTATTTATGGACTATACCCAATTATCTGATATCCTCCACCCTTGTGTAATTGCTCTTTCTTCCTCGCTATCCTTCTGTGCGACTCTCTCTCTCTCTCTCTCTCTCTCTCTCCTACTCTTCCTCTCCATCCCTCCATCCATCCAGGTGCCCTCCAGATAGAGATGAGCGAGGAGTCAGACCAGGGGAAGTATGAGTGTGTCGCCACCAACAGCGATGGGACACGCTATTCCACTCCAGCTAACCTCTATGTCAGAGGTAAGAAGAGGATAATAAATAATTGGTCCAATTAGAACACTTAGACTTAAGGATCGCATTGATGTGCAGATTGGGACATTTATTCCTAGAAGACATTTTTTGACATAACGTCTTCTGCTAGGAATGTGCGTTTGTCCTATTAATGTGATTATGGTGCCTGTAAAACTCCTGTGTTTTATAATTCTGAGCTGCGGAGCCATAAAACCTGGGCGATTGTTTTTTAAAGCGAGAGCTCCACATCAGTTGAGGGCGGCCTGAATGTTTCACTCCGGCTATTAATCTCTCTGCCCTCCCTTCTTAGCCTTTAGACCTTTGGAGAGAGAAGAAAAAAACAAAACAAATCATTGTCTGGTTAAGACTTGCTGTTTCCCCCCCAAAATCTGACAGGCATCTCACCTCCTCAGGCGCTGTCTCCTTCAACACAAACGGGCGCGCAAACGCACACGCACAAGCATTCCCACCGCATGTTTGAATCTCGGAGAGACATTTTGATTCCCGTGGCCTTTTGCTCCATTTTCTGCCCACCCCTGGAAAATGAAATAAATAAAGGCTTTAAACAGTGGAGCATGCTTTTTCCGACTCCTAACATTGCTCCCGGGGGTTTACGAGACAAACACACACACACACGCGACTGGAAGGACGCACAGAAACGCACACATTTGTGCTACACTAAAATAAAAACACATAAACACACGTGCACGGACAGCATGCACGCACACACGCGTGCGGATGCAGTGATGTGCGCCTAACAGCGCCCGCAGGGCCGGTGAAATCTTGCAGTGCTGCTCAGTGAGTGTTTGACAGGCGGTCCATGGAGACAGCCGGCTGCGGTTTGCCGCCTTAAACAGCACAGGTTTTCGCCGGCCGTCTATGGACTCGCTGTGTTTTCTCTCTCTTTGCTCTCCTCACATTTCTGTCTTCCTTTTTCTCTTTCTCTCCTCCTCCTCCCGCTGTCCTCCCTCCCCTCTGCAGAGCTGCGAGAAGGTTGGTACAGTAACGACTGTGTGGCTCTTTTTGAGTCTCTCCCGAGTATTTCCTTGTCCTTCCATTAAACTGCCGTTTGTGTTGTGTGTCTCGGCTGTTTTTATGTGCGGCGCTGAAGGTTTTAACCCTGCCTGTACAGTTTGCTGCCCTGTACCCTGCGTTCCTCTTTTTCTCTGTTATCCCCCCCCCCCTGAGTGCATGTGTGTTTGCAGTGAGTTGAGGTTTTTTTTGTGAGTATCTTTTGTGTCTCAGTTCATAACATATTTAATGGAGCACACCTAAAAACGCCATGAATAAAACAATTTTATATCACATTTTAATACCATAAAACTTCATCTTCAGAGCACATGGAAAAGAAAAAAAAAATCATCCCAGGGTGTATGGACACTGATTGTTATGCGCTGTTCTGCACTTTACCTCAGCAACACAGTTATGAATTTCTAATCGCCCCTCTCTTCCTGCCTCCCCGCTTTCATCGCTGTCCGGTCCAGTGCGCCGCGTCCCCCCTCGCTTCTCCATCCCCCCAGCGGACAGCGAGATCATGCCGGGGGGGAACGTCAACATCACCTGCGTCGCCGTCGGCTCCCCGATGCCGTACGTGAAGTGGATGCTGGGGGCAGAGGACCTGACGCCCGAGGACGACATGCCCATCGGCCGCAACGTCCTGGAGCTGACCGACGTGCGCCAGTCCAACAATTATACGTGCGTCGCCATGTCGACGCTCGGCGTGATCGAGGCGGTGGCGCAGATTACCGTGAAAGGTGGGTTTCCTCGTGCGGCCGCGTGATGAGGCTTATAGGTGAGGACAGGAGAGAGTGTGAGCAAGAGAGGAAGTGATGGTTTGACCTTGCCTCCAGTGAGACTTTGGGGTTTTTTTTGTGTGCAGAGAGGACGAAACCACAGCGTGGCCTTCTGTCTTCTCTCTCTGAACGAGCGCTTCATGTGTAGCACACGAAGGAGAACATTTCCATCACAAAAGAAATTTAAAATAAGACGAGTTGTTATGAATACATAACAAGGTAGTGTTACAGAGTGCTTTGAATACATCAACTACTGATTTCTGAGAAATCTTCAGAATCAGAAGAGGAAGAGGAAAGACTGGATTATTTGAGTTGAATTACAATTAAATTTCACATTGGCGAATACGTTTTTCTCTTTCAAAACTCTGTTTTATAAATTATAATTCATAGGGACCTGTTTCAGTAATTATTTATGATCACTATGTCTGTATTTAATTCAACTTTCCAATATACAGGGGGGTTTCATTTGGATTATCAAAGAGTTGAACTGATTAACCAGTTAAAATCACACGTTTTTGTCCAATTCTTGTTATTGTTTCTGGAGATTATGTTCATTGTTTAATTCGGGATATTGAGCTGGTCTCGTCGTTTAAAAGTTTTACCCAGAAGAAGTTGATTTTCTAGTTTTATGAGTACAAAGTGACGGTGTAAATCTGAGTCTATCAGATGATTTCTTCATGATAAAGGGATAGTTTTGTAAATTCTCTCTCTCTCTCTCTCTGTCTCTCTCTCTCTCTCTCTCTCTCAGCTCTGCCGAAGGCCCCTGGTACCGCCGTGGTGACGGAGAGAACTGCAACGAGCATCACACTCACCTGGGATTCCGGCAACCCCGAGCCTGTCTCCTACTACATCATACAGGTGTGTAACAGACGACACAGAGGCGCAGCTGCTTTGTGCACACGGGGTCTTTTTGAGACGCAGCTGCACTACATTTTTATATGAACATAAACTGATAATAGTAATAGTAGTAATAAAGTCACCAAATTGCTCAAATGAAATCAGGTGTCTGGAGTGCTCTCTGGCCCCGAGGAGTTAATGAATCGAAGTGTTAAGAATGAAAGATGAGCCGCTGCATCAAAGTAATGACTGAATTCACCCACATTAGATATATTTCATATCTCATATATTCTGGAGGTTTTGGCAGAGATCTTAGTTGGTTAATAAGAGCATCATGGTGTTTGCGGTTTATTGGTGTCACACTATATATTCGGGCCATTCCTTGTTCCACCAAATCGGTGCCCTTTCCGTCGCCATGAATATGCATGAAAAGTGTATGACACATTATATCAAGCAAAAGTGTCCTGCACTTTGTCCTAATTGCATTTTGATACATCATGTAAATCCCTAATAAAAACGACCTAGAACACTGAAGAAATAGGCTTTTAGCCTCCCCACTCTCTAACACCACACGCCACCATGAAATATCATGATTAGAATCCTTCAGAATATTTTATTTTTTATTATTGTGTGACAATTTAGACAGACCAACACATTTCCCATCAGAAATATCATAATATGTTAGTTGAAATACACATTTCAGTCGCGTTCCCAGGTTATCACTCCTGTCCTGTTGCCCAAACACGTTCCCCACGTAAATAATTTGGTCACTTGATCAACAGGAAGTAGCATCATTTCAGTCTCCTGAAGGCCAAGTTCAGACCAAAAGCAAGTTTTCTTGCTCCATTGTCTTTATTTTTGATTACATTGTAAGTATGACAGAGAATGTCAATCTCAACTTCCTGAAATTATTTCTCAGATGTTGTTTTTTAAAAATATTTTTGTTTAACCACTCGAAGATGCCAAGTGTTCTCATGCAATTCTTAGTGATGTCATGTGACTACATTTCATGTATTTGCTCATGCTATGCTAAAATATCAGTCCTGTTACTTATATGAACAATCTTCCATTTAATAGAAATTGCCTGACATTGACCATTACACATTTTGAATCGTTAACCATGTGTGTTATTAAATACAGTGCTGACAAAGGATAACAATGGCACCGATTCAGTGGAATAGCCCATATATATATATATATATATATATATATATATATATATATAAATATATATACATATATATATATATATAGTTGTCTCATGCCTCTTCCTCTCTCGCTTCCTCCAGCACCGTGCCAAAGGGTCAGAGGATCCCTATAAGGAGATCGATGGCATCGCCACAACGCGCTACAGCGTGGGCGGCCTCAGCCCATACTCCCACTACGACTTTCGGGTGGCGGCCGTCAACACCATTGGCCAGGGCCCCTCCAGCGAGGTGGTGGAGGCCCGCACAGCCGAGCAGGCCCCCTCCTCGCCTCCTCGGCAGGTCAGGGTTTGATAAGGACAAAGCAAATTCACATTCCATTCCATACCGCATGCCATTTATTAACTAGAAATGGGACATTCAAAGATGCAATGTTGCCTTTAGTTCTCCATAAAACTAACCCAAGTTGCTCCAGTACATTTTATCCCAGAGCAGCTCCGATGAAGTTCCTCCTGTTTTCGCCCTGCAGGTCAGAGGTCGTATGCTGAGCACCACAACGGCAATCATCCACTGGGATGAACCAGAGGAACCCAACGGACAGGTGGTGGGCTACAGAGTCTACTACACCTCAGACAACTTGCTGCCAGTCAACCAGGTGGGTACCTGTTTATTATCAAAGACAGGGGACCAAAGGCCTGTGACGTCCGCATTGCGTCTAACACTCAAGTGTCCGTCTGTGTGTCTGCTTGCATTCATGCATTGCGATGTGTGTCGTGCAGTGGGAGAAGCAGATGGTGCGCAGCGCCAACTTCATCACCATCCAGGGTCTGACTCCCAACAAGACTTATTACATCAGAGTGCTGGCCTTCACCTCCGTAGGAGATGGACCCCTGTCCCAGGACCTGCAGATCATAGCCAAGACCGGAGGTAAGAGAGGGATGTCGGGCTCTGCTTGTATTAGACAGATCTGCCATGCATACTATAATCTAAATTACCGCAATTATCATCTGCAAGAATAAAAGAAAGAAAGTATCTGAGCATGGTTTTACTAATCCTGGTTTTCCCCCCCAACTGTGCAGTTCCATCCCAACCTTCGGAATTTAAGGGCGAGGCCAAGTCCGAGACCAGTATCCTGTTGTCCTGGGTCGCCCCACCCCAGGGTGGCCCCGACAACCAGATCACGGGATATGAACTGGTCTACCGACGAGCTGACGACACAGAGGAGGTAAAATAAGAGGGAAACAGACAGATTGGTAGCTGAGAGAGAGAGTTTTGCTGGTAAATTCATGGACGATAACAGATTACAGAAATGTTTTAATGAATAGATGGAAGGGTTGCCAAACAGAAGATTAATTGATCTTAACATTAAAAGTTACCTGTTCTGTTTGAACACTGTGGGGGGAAAGTTAACGCAACCTTTTTTTTCTCACCACCTGCGTATTCCACTGTTCTCCGTTTCTCTTCATGTCCTTTCAGAAGAAAGTGAGCTTTGAGCCCACCACCTCCTACCTGTTAAAGAACCTGAAGCCTTTCTCCACCTACACCTTCCAGCTGGCTGCCAGGAGCAAGCATGGAATTGGGGCGTACACCAACGAGGTGTCCATCGACACACCGCAGACGCGTAGGTCCCAATACTGTTGTGTGTGTGTGTGTGTTAGAGAGAGAGAGAGAGAGAGAGAGAGAGAGTGTGGTTTCAATTTTGACAATGCAAAAATGACAACTGGCACAAAAACCGAATCACAAATACACAAAACGTTAGATCTGACCATCGTGTTACAAACAGTACTTGATAAGACATTTGGCAGTTAGGTTTATTTTTTTGCATTGTCACAACAAAAAGGGCCCTCGTGGATCCAGACCTTGACCGACCTCAGATTTGATTCCAACAAATACATCGTGAATTAAATAATTCCCAGAACTTAATCCCAAATGCGGTATTTTCGGCAAAACATAGTACCGGACAGCTTGTTGATAATTGACAGCAAAAGTAGCGAAACTTAATTTGTTGGCTAGCAATCTGAGGTCTGTGAGAAAATCAGTGAAAACGAAGGTAAGGAGGCTGAGAAGCTAGATAGAGATGAGAACTCCAGCATGGATCACAGAGTCTTGGGTAGGCTGTGAGGACAAGTAAGCTATGGGCAGGTATGTTTGTGTGTTAACGCTCTAGTCAACGTTCCTGTGTCGCATCTCTTTTTTTTTAAGTCATCCACTCGTTTCCATCACTCAAAACATTCCGACCGAACAGAAGCGGACACCCATCGTTCAGTATCTTTGTTCAGCCATCTTGCTCTCGAGTCACAGGGTCATTTTTTTGTCATAAGAGCTTTCCGTTCTCCAGTGTTTTGTTTTCATTTTATGTTTCTTTGTCTTTTTTTTGTTCTCTGTCTCTCGTCTGCTCAATATCATCCCACCATTCCTTCACGGCAAACCTCACCTCCTCACCTCTCCACCCACCGATAACGACCTCACACACACACTCACGCACAAACAAAACACACATGACTGAATAACATTTACCCAAACAACACACACACACACACACACCCTCTACTGTGCTTCCTCGAAACTGGTCGATCAGTTCCTTCAGCGCCTCCCCAGGACATCACATGCGCCAGTCCCAGCTCTACCAGCATTCTGGTAAGTTGGGCTCCACCCCCTCTGGAGTTTCAAAACGGCGTCATCACCGGATACTCCATCCAGTACTCCACTACCGAGGGCAACAAAATATCTAAAAGTGTTGACGGAATTCCTCCGGAGAGTTCTCCGTATCTCCTGGAAGACCTGGAGAAATGGACTGAGTATGGCATAACGGTACGGGCGCAGACGGAAGCCGGCGACGGACCGGAGAGTTTACAGCTGCTCATCCGCACCGAGGAAGATGGTATGTTCCCAAACAAACCTCCCCCCCTGCCTGTCTTAAGACGGTCCGTACCTCTAACAATGGCTCCCTCACTAATATAGCACCAATGAGCTCAGTGCACCCTCAACTAACAGCAAGTTTCTTCCACTGGCCAGTTAAAGCATTTTGGCAATCTAAATGGATGATGCATTTAGGAACCACTCCGACCATTCTGTTTTGAAAACCTCTCCTTTATTCCTTCATAACCGCCAGAAACCTCCAACATCCGGACACCTTTCCTGCTACTCCCTCACCACTGCATTCTCTTGTCAGCAGCAGCCCTTTTTTCATCAAATTTTACCCTCTTTTTTTCTTACCAGCATCTTTTTTTCCGCACTTTTTCCCTTTCTCATAAAATCCTCCATTTTTTGGGATGAGGGGTGGTTGGGATTTCCCACTTTTCTTCTCCACTAACGATATCAAAACCAATCCCTCTGGCTGTAGCCGTACCTTGGCCTTTCCACACCATGGCTTTTCTCACATGCCCTTCCAACTCCTCTCCAATTCTTTAAATATCTTTTAATCTAACTTTAATCTCTGTATTTTTTACTGTGTCTTGAGTAATTTGTAATATTTCAGCAATATTTTTTGTTATTTATGCTCAATACATTATACTCTCAATGTCTCCATTTTTCTAGTTTGGAGAGATTCCAGTTTTTTTCAGTATCTATAGAGGGAGAAGTGTAGTTCTTGGCAGCACGAGTGGAGGTTCTCTTTGACTGCCTGCCACTGTTTATCTGCCCATGGCAACAAATCCTTTTCTATCTGCCATTCTTATCTTTCTCTACATTTGCTTCTTATCCTCCACTGCTTTTTTACTCCATGTTTTTCCTCAAGCACTCTCATTTTTTATTTTTTTTTTACTATTTTGACTTTTTTTCCCCAGACATCAGAGCAGTTTCAGACTTTTTGGAGGGTTGTATTTTTACATTTTTTCAGCTTTTGGGAATCTTTTTTTTTTTTTTAAATCTGCCCAGGAATCCAGTATATTTTTGATTAGACAAAGTGGAGGCCTTTAGAGGTTTGAGTGCCCATCATCTGTGACCCTTGACCTCTATCCTAAAATGCGTTTTTTAGTTCCAAGTGGTCCTCCGCGGGGGGTGGAGGCGGAGACTGTGAACGCCTCGGCCGTTAGGGTGAAATGGCGAGCACCAGCACCCGAACGGCAGCACGGTCAGGTCCGAGGCTACCAAGTCCACTATGTGAGGATGAACTACGGAGAACCTCAGGGTCAGCCGTTCATCAAGGACATCCTCATAGAGGACTCTCAGGTAAAACGAACATATGCTCTCCAACACCTCGTGATCACAAACTGTTTCATCACAATTACCATATTTCTATTACACAGTTATATTCATTGCAAATTTGCAATTTAACATGTTAATTTAATAGTTTCATTAGAGCCATGAATAAATGATAAGCTCCCTAGACACATGGGTTTAGCTGGATATATATTTATTATAGATGAGAAAGCCAGCATGTTGCCATCTACGTATAACTCTAGATAAGATGAATCTTTTATTTTCTGCACTACACAAATCACAATGAAGCAATCTGTCCCATCAACTTCCTCTATAAAATAGTTAGGATGGAGGAACGGTGCCAAATAAATTGACATATTGAGCATAAACCTTCCTTAATAAGATGACTTCAAACGAACATTTTTACATTTTAGGAAATCTGCTTGTTTGCCTTCTTGCAGAGAGTTAGATGAGAAGATCGATAGCCAGGAGACGGTTGGCTTAGCTTCCAGTAATGAAGGGAAGAAGGGGGAGAAACCCTTCTCCACCAGCACCTCTAAAGCTCACTAATTAGCACGTTATATCTCGTTTGTTCGATCAAACCATTTTCACAGTCTTTTTACTTCGTACTTAGCACACAGACATGTGAGCGGTATCTATTTTCTCATCTAATTATTGACAAGAAAGCAAAGCAAAGTGTATTTCAGTCTTGATTCTTTTCATTTCCAGCATTATTGGATCTCTGTCCAGGATAAATAATGGACCTAAATCTATTTATAACTGCCAATTACTGCTGATAGTTTCAAGCTTATACTGCTATGGCAGTATAAGATGGTGCATTGGACTTGACACTTGGTCTTTCAGATTACATACCAAATATTAATGCATTGTGTTTTTCTCTTCCTTTTCTCTTTTCTTGATGCTGCTATTTAGTGGGAACATGGTGACTCAGCTGAATATGTGAGTAAACCCCTTTTTTAAGCTTATTATTTAATAGTGAAAACAACAAAGCACAGAGAGTAGATGAGTCATATTTATGAGATTGTAGTTTAAAATCTCCTATAAACTGGGTGAAGGCTTAAATCCCAGCAGGAAGTCCCTTTTTTCATTTCTGCATTGTGTGTTCTCCAGAATTTATTAATAAAACAAAAAACACATCGATAACTGATGATGTGAGTCACCCGCAAGTATTGCCAAAATACCATTATTTATGCTTTCCGCAGGCCAAGAAATGAAGAAAATATTGTGTTTGGTGTTTAGATGGAGACCGATCTAAATGAGTTTTGAGTGTCTGCGTGGTTAAATGGCATTTTGTGTTGCTCGTGAACTACATTTTGAGCTCCGTTGGGATAATTTAATATAGTTGTATTGAGTTGTGTTGAGATGATTTCCAGTCTACAGTTTCCAAAAGCAGCATCTAAGTTATAAAAGAAGTGAAAATAACTTCCCGGACTCAGAAAAGCATTGTTGGCGTAGAAAAGAGCTGAATATCTGTCACGTACAGGCACAGAATTGTATCTTTTTTAACCAGTTTGACCCAGACTGTTGTTGTTGTTTTTTTATTAAATAATAGCCCTGCTCCATGTCCTGAGGGCACACAGAAATAGATTCCGTTTTGATGCTGACGGTGCTTTTTGTTTTCCTGCAGGAGGTGGTTCTCGGAGACCTGAAGGCAGACACCGCCTACTCTGTATCGGTGGGGGCTTACACTGCCAAGGGCGACGGCGCTCGCAGCAAACCTGTTACCGTCTGCAGCGCCCTGCCACGTAAGTGTGTCCGCGCAGACTACACACACACACACACACACACACACACACACACACTAATGATCTCTGAGCCCAAAGCGTCGCTAATGATCATTAGAGGCCATTAAATCGCTGAATTGCTTCACGTCTCACTCTGTCACACCTTGATATGCCCAGAAAGAAGCCAGTCGCTTGGTGCCGTGTTAATCATATTTTGCAGTTTCGCTCGAGGTTACAAATAACGCACTTTGCAATTATTCCCTAATTATCTTTTCATCAGTCCCTCTCTTTCTCCTGCTCCCTCCCTGTTTCCACTCTTTGTAGTGCCCGAGAAGCCCAAACTGACTGTGAGCGCCACCGATTCAGGTACGGCTCTGCTTCAGTGGTACCCGCCGCCCAACCTGCCCACCCCGCTCCTCGGGTACCGCCTCACCTTCGGACGCGTCGACGTCCTCCCCTTCACGGTGGTGGAGTTCCCTACCAAGGAGAACCGCTACACCGCCCAGGACGTCCACAAGGGAGCCAACTACGTGTTCAGGCTGTCCTCCCGTAACAAAATGGGCTACGGCGAGGAGGCCGTCAAGGAGCTGACCACTCCGGAGGATGCCCCAAGTGGATACCCAGAAAATATCATCTCGGAGGAGGCGTCTGCCACCTCCCTCCGGCTGGAGTGGAAATCGGTCCCGCTGATTGAGCAAAACGGGAAAATCACCAAGTACTCTGTCCTGTACAAGGATATAAACAGTCGAGGGAACGCCTCGGAGGTCGCGGTGCCCACTCCAGGGGCGAGTGTTTTGTTGGAGGGTCTGAGTGCCGATACTGTGTACGAAGTCAGGTTGTGCGCGTTCACAGCTGTTGGCCCCGGGCCGTTCAGCCCAAGTGTCCAGTTTAGGACGCAGCGGCTAGACCAAGGTAGGATTCACTTTTCTATCAACCCATCTGCACTGCTCCGGACGCACCACGCACTTCCTAACAGCACATTTGTGCATACACAAGTCCCACTTACACACACACAAACACACACACACACACACTCAGACACACACAACATCTGGTGACAACATCCTAAGTGTCCTTTTTCGTTGTCTTGTCACTGTAGTCTTAGACCCAACGTCCTTTTCCCAAAGCAAGGTAAGAGTCTTGGGTCATGGGCGAGTATCGCTGTGTGTTGATCAGAGCAGGTAGCTAGCTTGAGACTGGCACTAGGGAGTGATATGCAGGTAAGGCCATTACTTTTGGTTCAGTAGAGAGATTAAACGAGACTGGAATAGTGTTCATTTCTTTTCTTTTTCTTTTCTGTACTTTTAGTTTTTGCCACCAACTTCAGAGTAAAAGCTGCCATGAAGAACTCTGTTCTGCTGTCCTGGGAGATACGAGACAAGAACCCTGCCCAGCCGTTCACCGTGAGTACATTAGCATTTTATTATATTTAAATGTGAGTAAATAAAAAACAGAAATCAAATATTTCAGGTCTCAAAATGTGTAAAAAACAAATAAAGATGGGGTGTAAAGGATAGTGGGGGGAAAAAGGGAGAATGAAATGATCTGCTCTGCAACAACTCTCTGTAGATTCAACATAATGTATTCTAATATTTTCAAGCATTTGTTTCCTATTTCTTTTTTTTTATGATAAAATGTAACACTTCCTGTTTGACGATTGATAAAAAAGTCTTGCAGGAACATACTGTAATGCACCTGGAACTGCTGGAAGGCTGTTAGTGTCAAATAAATAGAGGTGTTTAGGCAAACAGGCAAAAACATTGAGACTTTGTGTAATTAAAGTATAATAATATATACCAACAAAACGTCTTTTTGCCGGTGTAAATCAAGGCACTGGGATCTATTTGAGAACTTACAATACGTGCTGCATTGTGTGTCTTACTCTATGTCGTGTATTCAAACTATGTGGCCCATCCCGTGTCCAGATCCTGTATGGAAAGAGCCAGTCCGTGGAGGTGGATGGGAAGCAGACTCAGAAGCTGATCACCGGCTTGGAGCCGGACACGCAGTATTCCTTCCTGCTCACCAACCGGGCCAACAGCGCCGGGGGTCTGCAGCACCGCGTCACCGCCACCACCGCCCCGGACATCCTGAAGACCAAACCCACGGTGGTGGGGAAGACCAACGCAGACGGCATGGTGACCGTGCAGCTGCCGACCGTGCAGACCACGGCCAAAGTCAGGTAGTGATGATGAATGAGAGTGAAGAGGGAGGAATTAGGTTTCATTTCATGACTAGATGGGAGTATCTTTGATAGTGACCTGTGCAGAATATGCTCCAATTTCACATCGTCCTCCTCCCTCAGCTGCTGCGTTTCATTTATTGGTCCATCGGGAGGGATTTAATTTGAGTTGGCAGCAAAGCAGGTCTGAGAACAGGCCGAGTGGAAGCACAAAGCTGATAATCTCATCTGCCTTTTTCATAACCAAGAACAAATATACATAGCAAGTGGGAGCTGCCCCTCAGCCTGAAAGCACAACCTGAGCCGGTCCACTGCTACTCACATGTTCTCTCAGCCAAAGTATTTTGGGGGTCTTTAGAGTCCCGAACAGGATTTTGCTCTTTCAGGATCTTGCCCTGCAAGAGTCTTTCCCATTTTCAGGGCCCCAATCCAAGATACAGTAGTAGCACAAACTGCAATGAGCCGGATATTAAAAAATATTAAAACATACCGTAAGCAATGTTTTAATGTGATTAGCTTTTAGAGAGTTTCCCATTGATCAACTCATCTCCCTCCTCTCTAAAAATAGAATTGCCAGATTGATGCTCACATTATCTCATCTCGCTCGCTATTCCATCTTTAGAACTGTAACAAATTCTGTCTGTCTCATGTTTGACATAGAAAAGCTACTTTCTGCATAGCACCGTACGTGAGCAAGTGCAAGCACGGAGCGGAGCGCTGGAGTGAGTCATCTATTGAGAACACATGGATGATTTTGGAGTCAGTGCCCTGTGATCGCTTGGCGGGTGCTTATGGTCTGACTGTCTCTGCAAAGAAATTCCACTCCTCCAGTGGTATTATTGTTTTTGTCTCACACGAGGCTTCAGACGGGGCCCTCTGTTCCAAAAACAACCACACTGTTTGGATTTAGCATGCGGTGTCACAGCTGCTGCAGCAATATACAGAATTAATGACACAATACGCTGTAGTTCTTTACAGCAGAACGAGAAATAGTTTGACATTTAAGGAAATATCTTTACTCACTTTAGAGTTAGATGATGTGTGCAGTAAATGTGAAGCCTAGATAAGATAAGATCAGATGAACCTTCATTGATCCCCAGAGGAGAAACTCAGACAGCAATAGTACAGATAAATAGAGAAGTAAGAGAAATAAATCATAAGATGTTTATAAAACAAAAAAAAGAATAGAATAAAAAATATATATATATACTGTATATATAAAACATTAAAGTAAATATGAAGCTACCACCAACAGCTGCTTAGCTTAGCTTAGCACTTGAAACACTTAGCCTGGCTCCGTGTGAAGGGTAACAAAATGCACAAGCACCTCTTCAGCTCAATAAATAAAACAACTGAACTAAACTAGCTTAGCGAAAGAGATACAACGTGTATATTGGTGAGACGATTTTGCTACCTTCTGACAGAGCCAGGCTAGCTGTTTCCCCCTGTATGCTAGGCTAAGCTAACTGGGTGCTGGCTATCGCTTCAGATTCATCATACCCGCATGAGTGGTATTCATCTTCTTATCTAATGACTCTCAAAGAAGGATAAGTACATTTCCCAAAATGTCGAAATATTCCTTTAAATGTCAGAGCACTGGTGTTTCTCCAGGGACGGAAATGATTTTGTCTTTTTTTAAAATGTCGTCTTTATTATGTATTTCCTTAAACCTGAACCCAGTGCATGGTGTGTTTCAGGGGTTACTATGTGGTGGTGGTGCCACTGAAGAAGCAGAGAGGAGGGAAGTTCCAGAATCCCTGGGAGGAGCCCGACCAGATGAACCTGGATGAGGTGAGACATTATGGCCATGATAAAAAGCTTGCTATAAGGTAATACTAATGTTGAGGCGCAATTATGATGATTGCGATTTTGATATTGTTCGCCTCTGTGTGTTTGATGTTGTTGGCCAGATATGGACTGGCCATTACCGTTCATCTTTTTTTTGTACTTCAACTCTTGTGCTTTTGTTTGCAAACTCAAAATCGCCCCTCGAAGGGATAATTCGAGTGGTTTGAATTGAATTTTCAAGTCACACAAACAAAGAATAGGGCCGAGCAGGGCTCTGTTGTCAAAGTATTTGCGTCTCATTATGCCGTCCGCGGCCTGTTCAAGCCAAACAATGCCTTCACATAACATTTCCCATCTAATTCCACTTCCTGCCTTTTTTCTATACAGACTTCATCCCCTAATTACGCTGTTTCCGAAAGCACATCCATGTGTGCGAGATTAGTTTCAATAGAGTTTCCATGGTGCCCGCCGTCTCAATGGATGAATGCGGTAGCAATTCAGTTGATGATGAAGACATTCATGCTTAGTCGATAATGCTTTGTTCAGCCCCATTGTTCTTTCACTGATTCGTTTTTTTTGTGTGTGAGGTAAAATTGCCAAAACAGTTAATCCCTGTCCATTCTTTTTAGCTGCTGAAAGAGATCAACAGGACCAGTGTCAGTCGCGCCCTTCGCATCCGCAGACAGGCCGGCCAATCAGATCCGAGGGCCTACGTCACCGCTCACTTCAAGACCCTCCCCCTGGAGTTCACGCTGGGTGATGGGCGAAACTACGGCGACTTCCGCAACCGTCCGCTGCAGAACGGACAGGAGTATGTTTTCTTTGTGCTTGCGCTGTTGGACCTCTCTGAGAACGTGAGTAAAAAAAAAACTCAAACACACAGTTTTTGACCATCTCGGTGCAGTTTTTGTCTAAATGTATAACAAAAAAACGTGTCTCGCTCCAGACCATGTACGCCACCAGCCCTTATTCTGATCCCGTGACCTCATCGGATGTGGATCCTCAGCCAATCGTCGATGAGGAAGAGGGTCTGTTGTGGGTGGTGGGGCCTGTGCTGGCTGTCATCTTCATCGTCTGCATCGTCATCGCCATCCTCCTGTTCAAGAGGTAAGGACGGCATGATGGAGCCAGGAAGATGAAAAAGAAGGGTTTAATAAAGAGTTGGGATTAGTGAGAGAAGGAGTGAGGAAATCAAAAAGAGACGAGGAGAAGGATTAAGAGTTTTGATGAATACGAGAAAAATAAAATAATTACATCGAGTTTAGGTCTTCGCAGAAGAGCAATAAAATACTCTCCAGGGATTAACTGATTTTCATTTCCATTTTGGCTTGTTGCTCCTCAGTATATTTCATGTTTGTATTTAATAATTTAACCTTTTTGCTGTTCTATCACAGGCAGCAGCAATTGCCTTTGACAGAGCAAATTTATAAAAGAAATAATGGAAACCGTCTCTGAAAGGTTTTGGAACTACGGTGCCCATAATGCTTTGGGATATGCAAACAGCAAGTATAATGTTTCCATGGACTAATTGGAATCTGAGTTAATGACATCATCGGTAAAGTGTAATTCACACTGAATCTAACAAATGTATCGTGTGATCAGATTTGAGTTGTGACTCTGAGAAGGGGTATGAATTATAACGCAGATTGAAGTGAATAAAGCCTCTTAACCTCACGCAGTACTTTTCCCTCACGTGACGCCTGAACGAAGCCCAGCTGGTTCGTTATGTGGCTCCGTTATTTATGCAACATACAGGACTAGCGTTAAGGTGTATTTATTGCTACACGCCGCACTGCTGCAGGCAACACAATTAACTTCCCAATCTGTTTGCTTACTAACTAGTTTAGCTCACAGGTGCTCACAGGTTCCCGCAGAAACTTAACTGTGTGTCTTCTGTAATCTGCTCTTAAAAATCTGTATAGCTGGCCGTCATCATAACGGATAGTGGAAGATAACATTATCACTCATTGGCATTATTTATGATAGTCATCTGCTGGCTAGAGCTTTGTTAATGCACTAATGCAAATGCAATAAATTACTGTGACTGATGCGGCAGTGCAGAATTATTAACCTTGATGGTAATAATCTGAAGTTCTTGAGCCCCGGAGTGTAAACAGTGGTGATCCTCAGCCATTAATGTCTCACTTTGCAACATATTTCCAGTAAGTTATTATATTGTAGCTGTCGCAGTAAGAGGCTGTGTTGTGACATAATGTGTTTGCAGAATCATTTCGCTTTACATTAGCTTTGTATCTCCGTCTATAGGAGGTGCTTTTCAACTTATCGAACATTTTAATAAGAAAGTGATTCATGTCAATGAGAGGGGTAGAACGCAGAGTTCAACGTTGCTCTACTCCCTGGTGTTTTTTTTCTCTCGAATGGTCACTAATGTTATTCATCCTTGTCTGTCCTTTCATCTGCTCTTCTCTCCTGTCTGGATCCAGCAAACCCGACAGGTAAACAAACACTACCTATTACCATTTCCTCTGTCCTGCAGGGTATTCTCCGTTTGAAAAGCCTCTGCAAATAATGCTTTTGATAATAGATCCCAGTAGAGTCAGGATTAACTTGATGTTTTTTTTATTTTTTTGATGATTGTATAGTAAGCTGCAGTGCACTGGGTAAAGACATAAGGCATAAAAGCATGCAGAGTAGGGAACAATGACAACCGCACTGCATGAGTTCACGTCTCCGATGTGAACTAAAAGATAATGTAAAACATTTATATTTTCTTGGAAAAAAGCCGACTTCCACCTCCGTCTCAGACAATGTGCCGTCCATTTACATATAAAAAAGCTGCAACACTAAACCAGCAGTCAACCAAAGCTCTGGCACAATTTAAAACCGATATTTCCCAAGAATTACAGCTATCCCTGTAAATGTCCAAGGAGCAATTTCTATGCAGCTTTTCTCGGAAATTTATAACATTCACATCACTCTGGTCGATTTATTTGAAAACAAATCCTCGCCCCCCCCCCACAAAAATTGAGGTTCTGCGTAAGATTAAAAATCGCACATTTTCCCAGATTCAGCTGTTTTTGTTTTTTTTGTCATGCAATAAAAGGTTTCAGTTCATCGGGGTTGAGGTGCATGTTAAACGCTGCGCGTTGATCTGTGATTCCAGGAAAAGGGCCGAGGCTGAGGGCAGGAAGGGCAGTTTCCCCTGCAGCAAAGCCATGTCGTCCCACCATCCCACTGATCCCGTGGAGCTACGCCGAATCAACTTCCAGACTCCAGGTAAAGCGGCTGCGCCGTCGTGCACGCGGACACAAATACCTCGTATAGTTTGATGTGCGTTTTTTTCTTGAAGTATTGGTTGTTTATTAGATTAACCGTGGTGTCGTTTCCCCTTTTCAGCCTACCGCGTATCAGTGTACCGCGGCTACCGCCGTTTGTCAAGTTAGTTGGTCTTAGTTCGCACATAGATCTTCTCAACTCTCTGCTGTTTTCTGTCTTACCGCATTCATTTTCTTGCCTTCTTTCTTTCTTTCTTTCCCTTTTTTTCCCCATTGTCATTGCTAACTAACCTTCCATCCCATCTAGGATGAAGCTGCTTGAATTGACAACATTTCATCAAAACGCCTCTGGAATACTTCTTTTACATTTTTTTATTTTTTTTTTAAATGTTATGCTAAATTTTTAACCACCTGTGTCACAGTCTTTTTTTGTCTTCACCAGCAGTGTGCATATACTCCGAGGACATATTATTGTGCCTCAGTAACTTTCAGAGCACGCACATTGTTCTTTCTGTCTGCCAAGACAGAAAATGGTCACTTAACAAAAAAAAAAAACCCAGCCCATTTGCTTCCTGCGCTGACTGTGGACAGAGCACTAAACAAACACCACCTCAGAGAATCCTCACTTTTAACATTTTCCTCCAAAAAAAAAAAAAAAAGTTGTAAATGTATCCAAATGGCCTCTTTCTTCTATTTCTGTGCTCGGCAGGCATGACGAGTCACCCGCCCGTCCCCATCTCTGAGCTAGCAGATCACACCGAGCGCCTCAAGGCGAACGACAATCTCAAGTTCTCTCAAGAGTACGAGGTAGGAATGCTGATTATCTGCCCCTGGAAGTCTTTTAACTTGGGAAATTCATCTGGTTTGGATGCAGTCGCACATATATTTGTCGTTGACTCGTTTTTTTTTTAGGCTCAATTTCAACGACGAGCGCCGTAGATTGAGCCTCGCGTATTCTCCGAGTTGCATTTTGATTCGTCTTCATAGAACGATACAAGATAAAGCACACTTTCCTCTCTCTGCTGTCTTGTCGTTATCTACACAAATACAAAGGGGGGAAATTGAAATTGCAAGCTCAAAGTGAGTTTGCTTACAGCCAGATGGTTATCGAGCCCCGTATTTTCTACGCTTTGGCGGAGAAAGAGGAGCAACGTCGATAGAAATAAAGAGTCAGCGTCGGAGAGAAGACTCGTCCAAGAGATACAGGAAGCAATGTTCTCTTAAAAAAATAAAAGAGAGAGAGAGAGAGTTTTTGATTAGTTCCCTTCAACTTGCAGCACAGTTAATTTGGAACAAAAAAGGCTTGTACTTGGAGATAACAAAGTGCCTGAACTCGGTGTGCTGAACTGTGGCATAAGAGAGAGAGAAAAAACGCATCAGTAGGAATAATTCCCAACATGCTGCCTGTGTAGCAAATAGCACTAGCATTATACTGAGATCCACAGAGAGACATTAAAAGGGGTAAAACATGTTTTTCTTTTCCTCACAAAAAAAAAAAAAAAATCAGTTTAGACCCGACGGGCCTTTGGGTGAAGAATCAGACGTAAGGCTCTAATTGGCGAGCACGAGAGAGAGATAAATCGCGTGTGACAGAGATACATATATAGAGGAAGACAAGGGCACATTATGCAAAGAGTAGAAAAGCAGAGCGAGTCGGTGTTTTAGGGAGAAAAAGCGTCGGGAGAGCGGATAAAGCAGGGTGGAAAGAGACAGTGAGGGAGAAGCTGTGTGTAATTGTGGTGTCAGTTGGAACCTCTCCGTTGAGCCCCGCATTCTCTCTGCATGACTGTGTGCTTTGTTCGGTGCCGAAACCCTTAACGACGAGGGAATGAGAGAGATGGATGGAGGAGGGATTGATGGAGGGAGAGAGAGAGAGAGAGGCCAGAAATGATTGCGGCTTAATAATCAGACACACATGATGTTGGGCAGCGTGCGGGGGGAAAGCAGTCTCCAACACACACACATGCATGCACGCACTCAAACCGGCACCACTCCGGCCCGTTTTTTTTCCCTCCCCAACCACACCATAATTATGTGTCGTAAAATATTCACAATTGCTAAATTGCTCTGGCTCTCTCCTCTTCGTCCCTCTCCATTGACAGCCCAATAATGACCTCATGTCTGCCTCTCCCCAGCTAAAGGCGATGGTTACTGTAATTACCCTCCAGGAACTTAATGTGTTGGTCTACCTCAACCATCTTTTCTCTCCCAGAGGAATTTATTGTACTTTTTATCCTCTTTCTCTCGTAGCTAGTTTTTTTTCTTTTTTTTTTTTTTTTTTGTTGAGTGTGTCGAAAGCGGAAAGTCCCGACATCGCTGTTGTTTCTTGAAACGGGATATCGTATTTGCCGACATTCCTGTCCAAGTTCAATAATACCTTGTTAATTTTCAATTTGTCCTTGGTTTGTAATGGTGTGGTTTCGCTCCAGCCACACTGGGCAATTGCTTGCGAGCTCAAATTCATGGAATTGTCCAGTTCTGGCTTTTCTGAATGCCATTTTCTGCATTTTGTGGCCGATTTATAAGGAATAACAAGCCCCCTGCCAGCACTTAATTTTAAGTGGTAATGCTTACTGTATAGCGTATGCATGATACTATTGGAGAGTTAGATCATACATACGGGAGTTTGAAAGTGCTACTTTCTGGTGGTGTTTTCTCTTTTCGTCTTTGACCTTGTCTTTTGCATCTTGCAGTCCATCGACCCCGGTCAGCAGTTCACATGGGAGAACTCCAACTTGGAGGTCAACAAACCAAAGAACCGCTATGCTAACGTCATTGCCTATGATCACTCCAGGGTCATACTCTCCGGTATTGACGGTAAGACACGCTTCCAGTGTGTTTGTGCGTGTGTGTGAGAGCTCTTGTACTTCTATCTTTGTGAGGACTCACTTGAGCGTGGGACATTTTTAGGAAGTGATGGCATTTTAGTCACTTCTTTCAAGGCTGTTTGAGGTTTGTAACTTGGTTACAGGGTAAATGTTAGGCTAAGGGTTTAGATTGGGCATTTAGTTGTGATGGTTGAAGGTGCAATGTGTCAAACTTAGCCAACTGCCCCAAAGAAATAGGGGGACGCATTTCACCTCTACTGGGTCCGTTCAATCAAAGTTTTTACAATTATCAGTACTGATGTCACATTAGCATGTGAAAGTGTCAAACACAACTGCATATTCTACCTTCCTACAGGTGTAGAGATAGAGGATCGCTCGGGGCTGGTAGGCTTCCTGCCTGCCGTACGTCAACACATGAACACAAGCTCTCGTGAGAGTTTTACACAAGACGGAATCTTTCTAGCAAAGAACTACATTTTGAATGAAAGTGAAAGATAATTGGTTGTTCCATTGCAACATCAGCACGCAGCAGTCGAGCTACGCCTCAGAAAAACATCCGCCCAGAAAGTGCTGTGGAAGAGTTAAACAAAATGATTGCAATTCTTATCAAAATAGTCTGTATTGAACAATGAAAAAAGTTTTTATTTATTCACATTTTGCCTTCACAGAGGAGCGTAACTTGAGCAATGGACATTAATAGAAGCTAGAAAATTCCATCACTCTTGGGATTTTAAGAACAAGGTTGTAAAACGAGGAAGTGCATTATGTCAACACAGTGAGTCATCCCAGGTATAGAAGTACAGTTCATCTGGATGAATGTGTATGTCTTAGAGCTGCTATCCATGACAGATGAGGTATACAATTTTGTATTAATTGCGTATTTACTGATATAGTTTCACGGTGTGCCCATTCTACTGGATTTGGTCTTTTTTAAACGGTCTAAAATTAGAGGAAAAAATATTCTCAGTCCTGTTCTCAGTGTGCTTTATGAAGCGCACACACCCACCTCAGCTGGGAAAGACCTGAGGCAGAGAAACTGGCAGCTCCAATGTGGAGAGAGGGAGTCAGTGGGAGGCCAAGCCCAAACAGATGAGCCTTATCTGGGCAGAGCATGTGTGAGCAGCCCTTCCACCCCCGCCTGTCCCGGAGCCCTGGCTGTCTGTCTTTCTTTCAGCTTAGAAAACACATATACTCTTGAGCATGTCCAAACACATAAGAGCGCGCACACACACACACACACTTTCTACTATAGATTTAAAACATGCCCAGGGTGTGCACAAGCGCAGATATGCACTTTTGCTCCCAGTTGACTCCACACATGCTGCATGAACACACACTCTCTGCCAAGCCAGTGTAGCCAGCAAGTAACTGGAAGTGTGTGTGTGTGTGTGTCTGTTTTATCTGCACAGCGCTTCTGCTGTAGTCCCTTGCAATAAAGTTGCAGCACATGAAAGCATTTAGCCAAGCTGTCTTTTAAAGACTGAGGTTGATAAACATATGTTAGAAGCTCTTCTTACCGTCTGTCCCCATCCCATTTGAAATAAGTTGTGCAAACACCCCGTTGTCCTCTGTCATTTAAATGTGCGCGTGTGAGTGATGGAGGCTTGGGGTTTTACAACTGCGTGGGGCTGAGATGTGCTAACATGAAGAAGGAGCTAGGAGAGAATCAGCTACAGGAGCTTCTTCCTGTCAGGGATTCTTCTGTTTGCTCTTTGACTTCCATCTTTTCAAACGTAAACTGCCATCAGACGACTCAAAAGGAGTTTTGTGTCCCACTTCGGCAGATTCGGGTCACGGCTGAATGCACGCGTGCACGCCCGTGTGCGTGTACTTTGGTGTTTTAGTGTGTGTGTGTGTGTGTGTGTGTGTGTTTGTGTGTGTGTGTGTGTGTGCGCGCATGTTTGAGCTGTGACTCAGTGATTTTTGGGATTATGGTATTAGGCCCCAGATGAGCAGGACTGATCCTAAATCAAATACACACAGATGGTCTCTCACGTCGCACACACGCGCACACACGCGCGCACACACACACACACACACACACGTACACACAATCCCCTCCAGGACAAGCAGTGTCAGCCGAGTTTTACACAGAGACGGGGCCCTGCAGTCATATTGCCATTCAAAGCGACACATCCAGAGTATACTCAGATTAGGCCCATGATCGTCTTAGCATGTATTATAAAACAAGACGGCTGAACAATCCAACACCAAAGGACGCTTGGCCCGGTGAAAACATTAATCCCCCCCGCCATGACCTCAGATGATCTGCACCCTTTATTACTGCGACGGGAACCCTGCTTTCACGGCCGGAGACTTTGAATAATCCAAAATATATTATTTCACTGTGAATCAGAAAAAGAATCAGGGGAAAGGACAGACACTGTTTACATGCGATCAGTGCAGACACATTCGACCCTGATGTTATTTGTCATGCAAGCAGTGGAGCGACACAAACGCATATTTCAGCATCAGTGGCATCTATATAACCCCTCTGTTTATTCTCCCCAACCTTCACCCATCACAATTCTATTCTCCTCCTCCTCCATGCACACACCTCTTTCCGTTTATCCTCCGTAACTTCCACTTCATTTACCTCATCATGCAGGTGTCCCAGGCAGTGACTACATCAACGCCAACTATGTCGATGGCTACCGCCGTCAGAATGCCTATATCGCCACTCAGGGATCCCTCCCTGAGACTTTCGGGGAGTTCTGGAGGATGGTCTGGGAGCAGCACACGGCTAACATTATCATGATGACCAAGCTGGAAGAGAAGTCACGGGTAAGGATGGAATGACGTGGGAGCAAGCGACAGCAAAGTAAAGGGGTAGCTCAGCAAACACGATACTGGTGCCCTTAGAGAAGAGAAGGGAAAGGGGAGGATGGGATCAAATCGAATCAGGCAGAAGAGGAAGGAGCAGGAGAGGATAGGTCAAAGGGTCAAGTATTAGCTTGTCAGGATGCACATATTAAGTAGCATTTTTTTGGCTTGGATACGACAGCGGATGGTAGGCTGTGCACTGAACACAGGCGATAGTGGAATAAATGTGGGAAGGGAGCATGAGTGTAGGATAGGACATGTAGTAAGGTAGGGTCAATAAATATAGAAAATAAAGCTATGGTATGCAGGATAAACTGTTTTTTCTCCAGCCAAACCAGTACCACTACCAGTACATGTAAGCAATTGGACCATGACCACTGATGTTGTCACAAGTAAAAAGCTGGATTTTTTTAACCATATACTTTTGTGCAATGTGATACAATGCGTAAACATATCTTCCCTTTATCGATTTTATCTGGAGCAATTTTACAATAAATTCCAAAAACCTTAGAAGTACTGTAAACTACAATCTTTACATCCAACAGGTTTTTGTACATATCTTGCATATCTCAATGATGCAAGTGGTCTGTGCCTTTGCACATTGACAAGCAGGTCGCTAAGCGAGGCCGCATGCTGTACATGCAGTGAATTATTTATTTGTTTTAACTGCGGCATTCTGCTTTTCAGATGATTAAGGAAATGTCAGAAGAACGGCAGCAACATGTAGTGTAAGAGTGCAACTGGACGCCCCACTGTCAGCGTAGGAAAGGGCAAAGGAGGCGTAGTGTAGAGTAGGACTGCATTTGGTAAAGTAGGATTGGATTGGACTGTATGCAAGGGAAGTGGGTATGAAAGGGTAAGATTATGGGGTTTAAAAGAACAGGATTGGGTGTGGAAGAGATTTGTCGGGTTGAGTGGTCAAGGACACGGCCATTTCTGAAGGGTAAATTAAAATAAAGCAACAGGAATAAAGTGACAGTTAGGTTAGAGTTGAATACGAGTAGAATAGGATTGGATGTGGTCGGTTTGACAGCAGTGAGGAGGTTACGAGACATTCAGGGCAGGATGTTCATTTCTTTAGGACAGGGGTCACTAATAGGCGGGGCGCGGTCCGGATTCTGACAAGTTTCCTGATTCGAGTGAGATGTACACACACGGGAGAGACGAGGAGAACGAAGAGTAGGAAAATAATTACGTGAGTCAGAGAAGGTATTTCACAAGATGTTCTCCAAAGAGAGAAAGGTGGTCAGAGACCAGACAGACCAGAGAGACCAGAGTCTTTAACCAATAATGAACAGACTCTTATAGGTTAATTGTTCCCACGGGCAGTTTAAAACCAGTATGTCTCATATGTTCAGAGACCGTGATGATTATTAAATGCGGTAATGTGAAGCGCCACTACGAGACAAAGCACAACTCTTTTGAGCAAACGTACCCACTCACATCTAAATGAAGACACAGAAAATAAAGCTAAGAGCCCAATATGATCAGAATCATAACACATTGTTTCACTGTCCAACAATGATGTTACCAGAGAGAATAGAGCTGAAACAAGTGCTTTAATTAATAACCACAGATAAAGTCCTGAACACTAATTTCTCTTGTTAGAAGATGAGAAAAATATATAATTATGGCTTTTTTGATTGACATCACTTCACACCTGAATCAACTGAATTTAAAGCTGCAGGGCAATTTAGTACTTTATTTTAAGATTCACATTTTTCAAAAGCTTTCTGTTTAATCAGTTATTCTTTAATCCAGCCATTATTTTACCTGAAATGAGAAGAACATTTATTTATGTATTATTTATAATCCATCCAGTTCAATTTGAAAACTGAGAATAATAATTGTTAAAATATAATTGATGTGTACTTTCTATATTTGATTTGACAGTTGTTGACTACACAGAGATGTTGTTACTACTACTAGGCTTCTTGAATATATATACTGTATATATGGCACTAAGTAGCGCAAGTTAGATATTATTGTAATGTTCCGGACCTTTGCCCGAGGAGATTTTCTCAATCTGGACCTTTTGGAATTTTAATTGAATATTCTTGCTTGAGGATGTTGGAAGGACAATAGAGTCCAAGATGGACTTAACAAGGAGAGGACATGAGAGAAAGGACCAGGATGGACCACTCCGTCATGTAGTGCGGAAATAGATTATTGAATCAACCAAAAGACAACTGACATCATTAAGGTGATCAAGCTGAAAGGGCTGTGTTTAAGTGAGAAGTTCAGAGTAGGATAGTGCAAGGTGGCATGCAGTCGATCAGCATAGAGCATGATACAGTAGACTGTGGGAGAGCAGAACGGTGAGCCAGTCCTGGGGGAATTGGGAATTGGAAATAGGGGGGTAGGTAATGAATTAGAAAATCATTTAGCCTCGAGGCATTCTGCTGTTGTTAACAGGATACGCGCTTGAGTAAAAATTCAATGTAATGAGAATGTCATGTTGGAATAAAAAATAACAAGAATGGCTCCAGGTGTGAATCATGATTAAGTGCTAACCAATTATGTCCAGGGCCCTGTTCAGAGAATGATCCTTTCCTTTCATCTGTGCTTCTTCTCCTATTAACCTGTGTCCTGTGTTAAACCTCTGTTTGCTTTTCCGACTTTCTCCAACTGTCTCTGTTGTGTCTGTTTGACCCTCAGATGCCCTCTTATTTCTTCTCTAAGGCAAGACCTCTCTTTCTCTCCTTTGCTAATCCCCTTTTTAAAAGTGCAACCTCACCTCACATGGTTCTCTCCCTGCCTTTTTCCCCCCTCTATTTAATACCCCCCCCTCCCCCTTTTCTGTGTAATCAACCAGTGTGCATTGAGTGAGAATGCAGGAGTGTTTCCAACTCATCACAAGGCACACGTAGTTTTATTGTAACCACCGCAGGTCAGACACAGTGCACATTAGCGTCTACAGTTTGCATGATCACGCCCGCAACAGTTTCTTTCTACTTTCCTGTCAAGTGGCTACGCAGGATGAAGCCATGAAAGAACGACTAGGACTGCAGAGGACCTAATTGTAAACTACAGGCTGTTACTGTCTCGTTAACGTGATGAATCTTCATTCCTGAAATGACTGCTAGGCTTTAAATGATCTAAATTCAATAAGTGATTACAACATTATGCTACAGTGAAGACAGTCAATTTGCTTAGCTGTTAATTATCAGCCCACTAACTCCATATCTGCTGTTTTGAGGGAGTGGTGGGCTGCTTGTTGGAGGAAATGATTTAATCTCATTTAACACCTCTCAACATTACGCCATTATGTGTTTTAAGCATTAACGACACAGATGATCACAGATGGTCCCACTGTGGGAATCTTGCCAGTATCTTTCCTTTTAGCACCAATCAAACTACGGTAAGAGCGGGTGCGCGGTTATGCTAGCCAATATGTCACTGGGTGATATGGCCTTCACACCGGGCATTTACTGCGATCCTGTTTAGTCCTTGGCAGGGGTCTAGCCCCCCTTTACGTGGACGGCCGTTCCTGTCCCCGCAGTGTCTCATGGTCTGGTGGGAAAACAACAGTTGAAAAGCTGTAATTACAGCCTGAACGTCCCCGGCCAAAACGCATAATCCCCAGTCTGGAGCAGCGGAATGCAGAGCGAGCTGAGCTGAGCTCCCTGCTGTCTTTGATGTGAGGACTGGAGGGATCAGCACATAACGTTTGGTTTGGCCTGATTCTGCCAAGTGCACCCACCCCCACCCCACCCCGTCCCTTTCCCCCTCCACTGGGATTTTTTATTTTCCTCTCTCCTTTGGGGTCTCTGAGGCTGAGTTGAAGAAACTACAAATATGACCGCATTATACAGGGGGGGATTCTAGGTGCTTCGATGGTCAGGGCATGCTGGGATTTGGTGTGCGGGGGGTGTAGTTTTGTAGGGATTTGTGAGGTTGGAATGTAGGGTGATGTACAGCATCAACTATGCGAGGGCTGAACTTTGGGTATCACTTGGCTTTTTCCAGCTCTGCGGTGGATCTTCGTGAGAGCCCACCAACCTATATGGAAATTTCATGCCACACAGGTTTTTCTAGTATTTAAAGCGCAACTTATGCAGGATCACAACCCAGAAAGCAGAACTCTCTCTCTCTCTCTCTCTCTCTCTCTCTCACTCTTCACCCTACACACTCACTAAACCCGCTTTCACACGCCGGGTAGTCGCTATATATGCACATTTTTTCCAAACATTACTGTCTGAAGTTTGCAAAAATCTCTCTCAGTGATCTGCTTTAACACTCCCCTCCTCTTTTTTTTTTGTGCATCTGTACATGAGAACACGCACCCAAGTCAGCTCTCTCTTTCTCTCTTCTTTCACAAAAAAACATGTGTACAGACATTATGCAAACTGCTCCGCATCCCTCACAGCTTCTTCCCCTCCCCCCCCCCCCCTTGTAGGTGAAGTGTGATCAGTACTGGCCAACGCGGGGCACAGAGACCTACGGCCTCATCCAGGTCACTCTGCTGGACACCGTGGAGCTGGCCACCTACTCTGTCAGGACCTTCGCTCTTTACAAGGTAACATGACATGTGTTCAGTGGGATGTAATGGGGTTGCGTGCGTATTGATCTGTTCAAATATTTATGCGCACCAGTTTGTGTGTTTGTGCTCCATTTTGTGGCCATGTCACAGTTTGTACATGCAGTTGCCTGTAGTTGTGACCCAATAGAAAAATAGAAAATAACAGCAGCAACATATTTTCATACATTATTGATTCTTCCAATGATATTTAAAGGGATTCATCATAACCATAGCAGCATATTTGTTCTTAGATTTTCTCAACTAAATTGGACAACCTGGTTCAGTAGTATAATACTTAATATATATCCTAGCAATTTATTGTTGGTTTACATTTTAAAGGATAGGTCTTTGACCACAAAAGCCACGATAAATTAACCCTAACAACAAGTATTGAACGTGTCACCAAAGCCTGATATACCACCTTGCCGCTCACTAGGTCACTAAAAGTGTATTAATCCATGGCGGAACAATTTAGTCCTGATTCAACAATGTATTCCCGCACTTTTAGGAAATGACTGAGCCTTATTGTTTTATTTGTGACCTGTTTTTAAAGATTTATATCTTCAGTAGGAATAAATGGGGCTAGAGCTTAGTGCCACAGACAGGGAAGGGAAATAGGAAAGTACTGGAAGACAGACGAGCACGTTGTGGGGTTTTGTGCTTTCCATGGGACACTACATGTTTCCTGACAGTCAAATAAATAAGCAATAAGTAACACAGGCTTTATCTTTAACGCACTTGTCCGTCTGCTTGTCCAGAGCGGCTCCAATGAGAAGCGCGAGGTTCGTCACTTCCAGTTCACAGCCTGGCCGGACCACGGGGTGCCTGAACACCCCACTCCCTTCCTGGCCTTCCTACGCAGGGTCAAGGCCTGCAACCCTCCAGATGCCGGTCCCATGGTCGTCCATTGCAGGTGTGTGTGTGATGTTTTTCGTCATCGCTTTATCTATGTTTTTTTTAATTGGTTTAGTTTTAAAAAGTTCTTGTAATTCACTGTGCTGAAATGATTCCTAAATCCACCAAGGAAAAAAAATCCAGGGGTCCCTGACCCAAAAAAAAGTACTTTTGGTCCGTATGTGTGTGTGTGTGTGTGTGTGTGTGTGTGTGTGTGTGTGTGTGTGTGTGCTTGCATGAAACGCTTATGTGTTATTTGGGGTATTACTTGGCAACATCATTTTTTAAAGCCCGGGAGTCTGTGAAAATCAACATGAGTCCAAGAGCACTTGTATCAAATCATTCATAGGTCCTGGACTGATTGACCTACCATTATGCAAACCCCAAATCGTCCTGACTGGCTTAGACGGCCACATTCCTCCCTTAACGACAGCCATCATCTCTAAAGGTGTTACAACAGAGGCTGACCCTCTTTTCCAGAAGTAGCTTTCAGGGTCCATTGTTTGCCGTTCACGCTTACGTTACTGTACATCCGGGTTCACAAGTTTAAATTCAAACGAGCTGCTATCTGAGCGGCAGGAGGCTCGCGTGTTGGTCGGAGGAAAATTCTGGAAACTTGTCATTGCAGTCTTGGCACAGCGTTGAGCTCCAAGAGCTGGAACGGAGCTGCTATGCCAGGGAGAGAAGGAAGAGAACAAGCTGAAGCTCTCAGGGGGAAGGAAGAATTAGCGAGGTATAGATCATGGAAGGAAGAGCAGCACGTGAAGAAAAGGGGGATTGAGGAATGATCGAGAGTTAGCGAGGAATGGGGAGTTAGAGGAGGAGATATGTGAGCGGAATGAGAGAGAAGGTGAGGTCAGATCCAGGACGCGGTGAATGGAAATGATGAATTAAAGGAAAGGGAAGGTGGAGTGAAAATGGAATCTAAAAAAAAAATAAGTGCAAATGCAAGAGTGAAAAAGTGGTAGGGCTGCCGTGAGAGTGTTGCAAGGGTACTTGGGGAGAAGATAAAGAGGCAGGGAGATAAGGACGGGAGGGAGGGAGGGGGTGAAAAGGTTGGCAGGAGAGGAGCTCTTCCTAATCTCCCGTAGCAGTCAGATGGAGTATCTAACAGGATTATCAGTCAAATTTAATTATCCCAGCAAGACTCCATCATAATGTACCTTAACATATCAACCAGCCTCTGTATCAAACAATGGCCCGAGTCTCACTCCACCTGAACAGCACGCACGCACACACTAGCGTGCACGCACACACACACATACACACTGATATTAATTTAACAATATAAAGAGGTTTTTTTCTATTCGCTTGCTGAAACTCACTTGGTCAGGGTGTTTCACCGTGTCGGTACCAGCACAGCAAAAACCGTGGAAGTGTTTGGGTGGGCAGCTAAATGTATTATATTTCTGGATTGCATGTCGATAGGAGAGGATATCTTCCTAATGCCAGTCAGAGGGTGATGCTTACTCATCGCTGATGTCAATTTTTACGTCCTTTGTTGGAAATATTGCTGGCTGGCACCTTTGCGATACTTAGTTGATTTAGGGACAGTATGTTAGGGCTTTTTTTGCAATATGCAACAGGGCAAGATTTGTACCAGGTTTGAAGACACGGCACACACACACTCAGGAAAATGATTTGCTCGACAATTCGTACCCCGAAGGTTAGGTGAGAATATCGCATCACCATCTGTTCCCTTTTTTTTTTTTTTTTTTTGTGGCTCCGTTTTGTCTCAGTGCTGGAGTTGGTCGCACGGGGTGCTTCATCGTGATCGAAGCCATGGCGGAGCGAATCAAGCATGAAAAGACCCTGGACATCTACGGCCATGTCACGCTGATGCGCTCCCAGAGGAACTACATGGTCCAGACGGAGGACCAGTACATCTTCATCCACGATGCGCTGCTGGAGACCGTGACCTGCGGGAACACTGAGGTCCCCGCCAGGAACCTGTACTCCTACATCCAGAGGCTGACGCAGATCGAACCAGGGGAGAATGTCACCGGCATGGAGCTGGAGTTCAAGGTGAGGACTCATCACCTTGTGTGCGTGAGGGTTGTAGAGTTAGATCCAACTGATTTATGGTGGTTCATAAAACTGGTCAAACGATGATAATGGGACTCTTAAACTGGTCTCTGTAAGGGACAAACAGAAGGCCAGGCGTCAGGGTCAGCTACACAATAACGTCCCTGAATTTGGCACTGTAGATATTCAGTGCCTCCTCTCCACTTCAGGAGAATGAATCTGAGGATGGGCTCCCTACATGCTACTTTGTCCTTGTCGATTCAACCAATCGGAAAAATGCGACATTGGAATAACGAAACAAAACAGTCTGTCCAATGCAACCATATAAATCGTTTCACCAAATCAGTGTCTTAACTTTTCAATCTGTAACTACCTAAATGTCTTTGTGTGCAGATTCGTGGTGACGCGTGCTCATGTTGTGACGCTCTGATCTATTGGCGTAAAGCTTTCCCTTGCTGAGCTGTTGTGTAACTACGTTTAACTGTGATTGGCATTTGGTGTTTCAGCGCTATGGGACCAGTGATGTGACAGGGAGAGATTATATAGGTGTCCCCCGCCGGTCAAATCTTTGACCGGGGGCATAAATGATGAATGTACTTGTACTTGTATAGTACTTTTCTAGTACTTTTCTAGTCTTACGACCACTCAAAGTGGAAAAAAAATGAAGATCAGTCCAATTTGGGAGGGGCATCTGGTGTCACCCCTTAATATTGAAAGTACTACATTGGCCCAGACTGACAAGCAGTATTCCACTACTTAACTACTATCAGAAATTTAAAAAATCTAAACTCTAGAACCACTGGCCGGTTCGGCCTGAAATGGATTGGCTGTTTGTGAGTCCTCCCGAACATTCCAGTCAGCCGCTGGTCACTGAGCATCTTTTCCGGGGTTATTGGTTCCTGCTCTGAGAGTTTCATATACTCAGGCTGGATGGTTGGATTTGAAGGGGATTATGGGATTGCGACTTTTGAATCCACGGTAAGAGAGTTCTACTGGGGGTTTTAGAGGGCATGTTTGGATGTTAGATGGCTACACGCAGAAAGATGGAATAACGTGGGCCAGAAAGTTGCAGTTCATAACAATAATCTCAGGGAAAGGTCATATGGGCACTTTCGAACAATTTAGGGTAGCTGATCAGAATTCAAAGTGAGAACACAGAACACAGGCATGACCACACAAGCGGGAAGAGTGAGTACATAAGGGAGTGTTATTGAGTTGGGTTGCTTTCATTATATTCTCCCTGTTTTTGTGTTGTTTACTGTGGTATTCACCTCTTGCAATACGAGTTCTCAGAAGACCTGTCTGGTTCGGCATGGTGGAAAGACAATTTACCCATACAGGTATATATATTGAAAGCAGGTGGCTTCCATTTTTTTCCTGGAATGGTTTATTTCTGCTCAGACGGCAAAGTAAACACAAAGCCATTCTAAGCAATCTCCTCCATTCTATGCTCTGGCATTCCTGCCATAATGGCAGCAGTTTCATCAGAATGACAATGAACCAAGGGCTCCTTCAACTTGGTTGCTCAGCCTAAATATCAACGTAAAACATGTGTGTGTGAGGTGTTCCATCTCACTCAAACACTTGCGGGACAGACAACCGGCACTTTCCACCTTCATCTACAAAACACCAAAAAGGATGGAATTTCTCACGGAGGAGAAGCGTCGCATCCCTCAAATGAAAAGAAAGTCGAGGCATGTGTGTGAGAAAAAGAAAGACATGCAGCTGTCCTGGCAGCCTTTGGTAACCCAACACCCTATTAAGACACTCTGTTTTTGTTTCCTTACACAGAAAGAGAGAGTTTACTGAGAGAGGTTGCCAACAGGGCATGATTTTATCCAAGCTTAACAGATGGTTAAAATAATGGGCATGTATCAAAGGAACGGAACGTTTTGTGTGTTCCAGACTTTATTGATAAGGCAGAGTCAAATTCAAATCCAACTCGCATGAAGAATTGCTATCGTTGGCACTGGAAACCTCGGTTCAGAGAACCAAAATGAACTGGTGAACTTGTGGTCGGTGTGGGATTTTCCAGCGCGGTCCGTCTGTAAGGAAAATAAGGTACTGCTGTTTCTCCCACAGTGCTCCGGTAGCCGCCGATGGCTGAGGCTCAGTTCACGACATCCCATTGTCTCCGTCTGCGGTTTCCCTCTGCCTGTTCTCTGTTGTTCTGTCTTTCGTTCTCGAAGCCGTGTCATCCAATGGTCGAGTGTCAGAGAGAGTGTACAGCATGTGCTCACGTCTGCACGTATCCACACGAATGTGTGTGTTCCAGGGTGTTTTGTCTTTTTTCCTCCCTTTGCTGGTGAAGGATCAACTGTGGTTCACATATGTGCGTTGAGACAGTGTGGGGCCTTGTGGTTTCCTGCCCCCCCCCCCTCTCTTGATTTTCTTCTCCCTCCTCTCATTCATTTTATAATATTCCCTCTTTCCTCCACATTGCCCCTCTTTTTGATGTGTCTGGCTGAATATCCTCAGGCCTGCCGAGTCGAACAGATTTTTCAGTTTGTCTGGAGAAAACCAAGGCTTGTGCTAAACACATTTGAATGAGGTCCTTGAATTTGTCTGAACTTTCTTCCTTCCTTTTAATCAATCCCTTCTTGTTTCCATCATCCTTCATTTGATTCCTTTGTGTTCTGTCTGCTCTCACCAACACTACTTCTTGGAACAATATCTAAGGATCTATAAATGATTTGTATATGCAAAACCAAAAGACATATGTAAAACAGAGGTGTCTTGTAATCCCATGTGGGATTGGCCAAGTGTTTGACACAGAAAAAAAAGAATAGTGTAATATTATATAATATTGATTTATTTTCCGTTCCAGCGTCTGGCCAGTGCCAAGGCCCACACATCGCGGTTTGTGAGCGCCAACCTGCCGTGCAACAAGTTCAAGAACCGGCTGGTGAACATCATGCCCTACGAGACCACGCGAGTGTGCCTGCAGCCAATCAGAGGAGTGGAGGGATCGGACTACATCAACGCCAGCTTCATCGATGGATACAGGTCAGACAAAATTGATCTGAACTGTTATTTTTTCATCTTCCCGTTTTCTTGTTAGCATTTAAGGCCTTACATTGAGGTTTAGTTCATTCAGTTATTTTATGTAGACTCAAAGGTATTGACAGGGAGAGTATTTAACTCATCGGTTTGTGTTTGCAGGCAGCAGAAGGCCTACATAGCAACCCAAGGCCCGCTGGCTGAGACCACAGAGGACTACTGGAGGATGCTGTGGGAACACAACTCCACCATAGTTGTCATGCTAACCAAACTGAGAGAAATGGGACGGGTACGGATAAAAGTTCACACACACACACACACACACACACACATTCATGTAATCAAGTACCCCATGTAGGGTATTTGTAAGAATAGAACCTCTAATTCTCCTGGTGTAAGGGCTTGTAGATCTGGTGACGGATCAAAGAGAAAGAGAAAGTAAGCCACAGTAATTAAATTATTGTGAGCGAGCTGCAGCTTTAAAACGTTACGCAAGGTTTAAATAAATGAAAATCGACCCAAAATATCATGTGTGATGAAGAGATAATGATGCGAGTTATATCTCATGAACATCATGTCTCGTTTGGCACAAGACAATCTTCGAATGAATAATTAATATTTTGTGGTCAGGATGTAATTTTCCTGACAAAGTAGCAGGAAATAGTTCTCCTCATGCACTGAGTCCCTCAGGCATGATGTAAAGGCAAGGCACAGCAAGTGTATTTGTATAGCATAACTTGCACACCTGGGGAATTCAAAGTGCTTTACAGGTGAGCAGATAAAACAAGCATCAAAGAAAGAGTGTTTTAGATCAACTAAAACAGCGTAGATAGAAAGCAGAGTGCGTTCTATCAGTTAGCAAAAAAGCGTCAGAGGGACAGTGGGGGTTTCACGTCTAGATGTGAGAGTTGGTTCCAGTACTGGGCAGCGTAGCAGCTAGATGCTGCTTCACTATGTTTAGTTCTGGTCGGAAGGTATTGCTAACAGATTTATTTCCAGTGATCTGAGAGGTCCAGCAATTATGTACAGTTGAAACATATCTGAGATATATTTTGATCTTTCTCCATTTAATGATTTATAAACAAGCAGCAGTGGTTTAAAGTGAGGTTGGTTCTTTTGGTTTCGTAGGAACTCTGAAGCGAAAAGCATGGGGATCCTAGGGGGACTAGTGGGTGGGTGAGAGGGCTGTCAGCATAGCTATGATGAGAAATGTTATTGTCGTTAATAATTTGTCCAAGCGGGAGTATGCAAAGCTCTGAAACAGAAGCCTCTCTGCTGTCCTCCTGCAGGAGAAGTGTCACCAGTACTGGCCTGCAGAGCGCTCAGCCAGGTACCAGTACTTTGTGGTGGATCCCATGGCCGAGTACAACATGCCCCAGTACATTCTGCGAGAGTTCAAAGTCACTGATGCCAGGGTGAGTCGTCAGTTTGCCTGTGTTTGCCTCTACGTGCGCATTTGTACTGCTTCGACATTATTTCTGTGGTTACAAATGATAGAACACGTTCTCTTCTTCCAGGACGGCCAATCACGGACAGTTCGTCAGTTCCAGTTCACCGATTGGCCAGAGCAAGGAGTGCCAAAGTCAGGGGAGGGATTCATTGATTTCATTGGCCAGGTGCACAAAACTAAAGAACAGTTTGGCCAGGACGGGCCAATTACTGTGCACTGCAGGTAAGACCTCCCACTAACGCAGTTATATTACAAACCATGTGATTGTTGTATTAAAGGTGAGTGACAATAAATGAGTGGAGAAACATAACAAATGAAGATGAGGTTGATGAGGTTATTTTCTGCACCTGGCAAACAGTGCCGGTCATCTTACCGCATAATAGTCTGTGTCGGGCAGTGATCCTAAACCATTAGCCCGCAGGTCACTGGTCACAGTCACGGGAAACTTGCCTTTCTGCTACAGCTCTAAATATATATATATATATATATATAACTATATATATATTCTGTCCTGCTGAAACGTAATGATACATACAGTGTCTGATCTTTGCCATGTGTAAGCAAACACATCTGAATTGGGTCACTACAAACTTAGCCAGTGAACATGACACACTTGACTTTTACTATTTCTGACATTTTCATGACATACTATTCTATGACTTCTTTGACATTTTTTAATGATATGATATGCTATGACTTTTTGGACATTTTATTTGACATAATACACTATACATAATACAACATGCTGCACTATGGCTATTATTGGACATTTTAATGACATATTATGCCATGACTTCTTGATGACAATTTTATGACATAATTTGCTATAACTTTTTGAGACTTTAATGACATACTTACTATAATTTTTTTATGCATAATAAGTCTTTTTAATGACATTGTCGTGACACACTCTTACATCACTTTTTGGTTATTTTGATAACATACTAGGTGACACTGAATGACAATTCTTTGGTTGATGCAATTTGCTGGTTTGTTTTAAGTCCGTCGTCTCTTTTATGTGAATCTTCTGTTTGTTTTTAACTTTTGCTATTCTGCTTTTTTCTATGTTTTGTATTCGTTTTTTTATGCGGTGCTTGCTTGTGTGGAACTTTTCCGTTGCCGTCTTTGCCAGAATCCCTTTTATAAATTAGATTCACAATCTCAATGGGATTGTCCTGGTTAAATAAAGGTTAACTAATAAAAAATACTTGGACTTTTTAATATCAGTTTTTTTGACATACTAAACTATGACTTTATTATGACGTTGTTATGACATACTGTACGATTTTTTTTTTATCACACCATTAAGACAATGCAATGAATTGTTATGACATTTCAACATCATACCATATGATTTTTTTATGACCTTTTAACGACATACTATATAGTATGACTTTTTGTCCTTTGACTTTTTTTGTCATTTTAATGGCATACTATACTATGATTTTCGTGACATAATATATCATATCATGATCACACTAATAAGCACTTTTTGTCACATATACATTTTTAATGACATATTACTGCATGACTTTTTAATGGAATGCTATACCATTACCTTTTTATGACATTTTAGCAACATATTATATTATGATTTTCATGACATACTATACTATGACTGTTGACATTTTAATGGCATACTATACAAGAAGATGAATCAGTTTGGTCATCGGCACAGATGGGACGTTTTACAAACTCTCGTTATCGGAGGAGCTGGGCTTTCGTAGTGGCCGATGGCTGCGCAGCCGCCACCATGCAGGGACGTCCTCAGCGTTCTTCATGAAGGCTCCATACAAATACACGTCAACTTCTGCTAAAAATATATGTTTGCATGTGATAAACTCCCGATAATAATCCAAACTGTGAAATGGCACTCATACTTTGAGACTGGGAGAGGTGGGGTTGGGGGCGTACCAGCACTCAGTGCGCTTCACACCTACGTCCGAGATCTTTTTTCTTTTTCTTTACTCCGTTAGAACTCCAAAAATCTTCTTGGGACTCTCGCTCATCTCTCTAATATATAACACAACACTATCAGCTATTCGTCCACCATACAAGACAGAAATCATTCAACAGTTACTTTAATCACACACTTTAGGACTCTCCTCATCCCGGGAATATGCATGAGCATTAATGGTTTGTAAGAGTGGCATTTAACATGTAGCGAAACCTTTCTCTCTTTCAAAACATAGAAATGCTCTCACGTAGATTTCTTCTGGTTGGTTTGACGTTCAGTTCCAGGTTTATGTATTTATTGCTTTGAGTTTGATGTTCATCATATTTATATAGGCTATTTATTTAGATATTACTTTGAGTTTGATGTTTAGTGATCCAGATTTATTTATTTAGGTTTAATTACTGTGACCAAGATGTTCTGTTCAACAGTTATCCAGTTTGTATAGTTTGTAATAGACTCTAGTTCTTTTGGGGGGGGGCTTTTCAAAATCCAGTCAACCGTGATGCTATACTATGCGTTTAATGACTTTTAATAACATACTATAGCTTTTTATAATATATATACCATGACATTTTTATGAAATTCTAGTGAAATGTCACAAAAACAACTTGTATCAAACAAAATGTATCAAAAACAACTTTTCCATTTCCACCTTCAAAGTCAAGTTGTCCCTCTACTGGGAACACAAGAACACCAAACAGCGTAGCTTACCGGTAGCCTGCAGCTGCTCTTTGTGAGGCGCCAGAGATGACAAAACAAGCAAACAGGAAAATCCTCCTGCTTCCCTCTATATCCACATCGCTGTGTACGGTAAAGCATGTGGGCTCTGCCGGGGACTTCACGGTGCATTCAGGTGCACCTCGTAAACTCAGAGAACTCGAGCCGTTGTTGTAACAACACATTTACTGGTGAAATAAGTTATGACATATTAAATACATTATTTTTAAGTTTGACCGTTGAAAAAGATATCACACTTGATACCATGTAGCTTCTCTTTTTAAGGAAAAAATTTGAAAATATAATTGAAATTGTAAAGACATGAAAACAATGAGCTGCTGATCTTAACGAATAAAGACTCCATTGTCTGCTAATGGCACAGCTGCAGTGCAGGAAAAAAATGATTAAATCGAAAATTTGATTCGTGACTTTAAAGTCAAAAGTCCAATCGAATCCTGAATTTGGAGCATCGAGACATCAATAGTGTACTTTTTTGTGACACATTATTTTATGTAATTTTTGATAGTTTAAGGACAAACTATACCATAGCGTTTATTGACAATCTATACTATGACTCTTATGATATTATATGAAGACTTTTTGAAACATTTATGACTTACTATACTGTTGTTTTAATGACATATTAGACTATGATAATTTACAAATGTGATGACATACTATACTACGACTTTGTATGAGCTTTATGTTATTATTTTGATATTTTTCAGAAATACTGTACTATGACTTTAAATTACATTCTTTACAATATCCTTTTAGACATTTTCATGACATACTATACTATGACTTCCTAATGACATTTGATTGATATACTAACTATACCATGCCTTTTTATGACATATTTTACTATTAAACATTTTGTAATATATCCAGCTCTTAATATGTTTCCATCTCTTCGCCAACAGTGCTGGAGTCGGCAGGACCGGTGTGTTCATCACCCTCAGCATTGTTCTGGAGAGGATGAGGTACGAGGGAGTGGTGGACATCTTCCAGACTGTCAAGATGCTGCGCACCCAGAGACCTGCCACCGTTCAGACAGAGGTGAGCTTCCCAGCTGTTATCCTTCTAACTCCTTTCTAATCCATGCCTCATTTCCCTAAACACCTTGTGTCCTCTGTCACTGACTTGATCTTCTTCTGCCTCCCTCCAGGACCAGTACCAGTTCTGCTACCGGGCCAGCCTAGAGTACCTGGGAAGCTTTGATCACTATGCAACATAAACCCGACTGGCCGTGTCTCATGCCACATCCCAGCTAGTGCACTTTTCTTAGGTCACACGCGGCCTAAATGAATGCACTAGGCTGCAGTGTGTCTTTTGAAGATTTTTTGCGACCACATGCAGAGTGAAAGGGGACCCATCGGCTTTTCCCGTACTCAGAAACAGCACCTCCAACTGAGCCATAGCAACCTGCTTGACAAGGGTGTTTCCTTTCACCCTCAGCCCAAACACACCCATTGGTCAGTCTGAAGAAGCAACTTCAACCACTGTTCCAATCAGAATACTTGATCAAATATTGATTTTTTTTTTATTATTATTATTATTCGTTTCAGTGCTTTTGTGAGCACCCAGATTGCTTTACATTGTTTGGGTGTGGAACTCACCTCGTCCACCACCAGTGTAGCATCACCAACCTAGGCACAGGACCCGGCTACAGTATTTAGCTGTCACAAGAAATTTAGATTTTTCTATCTTGAGGACTGTCCAGAAGGAGTCTACAAATCCATCTTATGGAAGTCTCGTGGACTGAAGGAACTGGGACTTTTGAGCACCAGGGAATTGCCAACGGGAGACTGAGAACACAGAGCACACAGTATTAAAAAGACAAAGAATATACATCCCAAAAAAAGACACCAAGCTATGTTTTCCTATTTTGTTTTGGAAACAGACTCTTCTTGTGAATGAAAAACCAGATATTTCTACCATACAGTAATAAAAACCACCAGTTCAACCTTATGCTTCATGTTTTAAGATAAGGGAAGCTTGAGAGAGGTTTAAAATGCATACCACAAAGTAAAACATTCATTTAGTTTTTTAGAAAAGAAAATATAGATATGTGACTATCTTGTTTTTTTAAAAACTAGCTATTCTTTATGGCATGTTCTGTTTTTTTTTGTTTTTACAGATTTATGACTTTGTCCCCACTGACAATACAAAGGCAAAGTGGTATTTTTTACCCTTCTGTGTAATACAATGAGCTGTAGCGTTTTAACAAAAAAAGAGGAAAAAAAAGTGATACGGTACTGTTTTAAAGTGTACAATCAAATCTAGTGTGGAAAATGTTCACAATTCTATAAAAAAAAGCACCACAATTGAGTGTCACTCCTGTATTCTCTAACCCACTCGGTTGTTCGAAAACACACGGTTGTTTCACCATGCACACGGGACTCTCAACCTCATCTCTATCTGGCCTGCCGGTGTCAAAGAAGACAGCCATTTTTGAATTCCCAGGGGCCGACCGAGGTGCAGCATTAAACCCTGCTGCCACTGGGACGTCCCGAGAATAATCTCGCCACGTTCTTCTGTGTGCAGGTTGATCTGAAAGTCCAGATAGAAACAACAGAGAGCATGCACGGAAAAGCAAAGTACGACAAAAACATCTATTTATGTGTCCAAATAAGCTTCACAAAGATTTCTTAAGCAGGGAGCGAGCCAGGGATGTAGAAAAACGAGGGGGGGGGGTTAGGGCAGGAACAATTTTCTCACTGGAATGCTCACCTATGACTTCTCTCTCTGTCTGATTCAGTGTGCAATAAGTAGATGTATTATATATTTTTGTGTGTAGTCACTAACTGCAGTTATATGCCATTATGAAGACGATGATATTGATGACGCATCTTTTTTCCAGACACAAAGATGTTGTATGATTCTCGCCACTGTTAAATGTGTCCAAACAGAGGGACGACCTCTGACCTCTTAGGAAGTAGATCTTTTATCATGTCACAGTTTCAGTCGATGATGTCATACTTTCTGTGTGTCATGGCAACCGACGAATGATCAAACTCATACTTCAAACAGCATCTAATAAGTATTTTGATTTTAGATTTCTAGTGCCTTATATTACACGCCTATTTTGATAAAGTTACTTTAAAGGGTTCTTTTGTGTATCTTATGTGTGTGTGCTTGTATGTATGTGAACCGAATGTATGTGTATATGATTTTGTTATGTTACAGTACGTATACGTATCTAGTGTGTTGTGTTTTTGGCTGTGAAACTTTGTATGGACGAGCTCTGCGGAGGCTGGATAGTTGTACTCATCACTTTCCCAGCAACAACACTGTCATATCTCTTTTAATCGAAATGATATCTTACATGAGACTCAAATACATTAAAAAAAAAAAAGCTGGCTCAGAGGAGTCATACTTACTCAGCTTCATCGAAATCAAGATGAAGCTGAACTACGGTGGCTAACTTTGTCCGTTTTGGAGAAAAGCTAAGAAACGAACCAAACCGATACCTGAAGCCCTCCTCCTAAAATCCGTCACACTGCTCATCTGTGTCACTCATCCTGATGTCAACAGTTATATATATTTTTTCCTTTAACGACAAAGGCTGAGAGAAGTTCAGGTGCTACGCCTCCAACACAGAAACCATCATTTTTTGTATCTCCGTTAGCGCTTGACCGTATTAGGGATCGTTGACGGATTCCCACCATCTTACAGTAACCCTGTTGTCGTTTTTTGTATGCATGGTACCACTTTTGAGATGCCCCTTTGGTCGCACCTGTTATGGGAAGACTTGCACTTTCTCTCTTTGTACTATGCACTAATACTAGTATCCTATTATCTCTGATAGCCCCCTCCCCCTCCCAAAGGAGTTTTACTTGAACTCAGTAAAGATGGACCCTGTAATGCTCACATGGTTGTTTATATGTAAATAACACAAAACACAGAGAGTAATTGAAATGCATAAACAAATGAATGAATAGATCAACAATTAAGGTAAAGAGTGAATAAGAATCTATCAGAGTGATATAATACAACGATGCACCGGAAGTCACAATTTATGGCACAGCAGTATGTGCAATACATCACATTGTGGATTTGTTGTACCACAAAAGAGACGTTTCACAAAGAAAGTGTTCTATTTTACCCCCTTAATGTATCATGTAGATGGATAAAACTGGAGTTTATAAATTGTATAAAAATTCAAATATGGTGTTACTTGGATCAATTACCTTTAATTGGTCTGTAAATGTAAACATTTTTTTTTTTTTTTAATTTGGTTTGTTTTCTGCTCCGGGTCAACAAGTGCTTTTTATTTTCCTACATTTGTTCTCGAAGCGAGTGAAAACCGAAAAACAGGACTGTATGGATTTCTGTTCTCTGTCGACACAAGTTTCATTTGTTACAAATAAACTCAAGTGAAATAATTGCTACTTCTGTCGTTTTGTATAATACTTAAGACTTTGGAACAATAAAGTTAAAAAGAACAGGATTTTTATATAACTTTTGATAAACAGCACCTTGAAATGTAGATTTCGGTGATTTTGGCTGCCATGTATTGGTGGTTAGATATTGTGCTCTGTTTTAAAGTTAAAAACTATTTTCATATCTGTAATGTTAAAAAAGTCTGAAATTAAGAGGTTTTTTTTTTGGCCCCTAATAATTCATGTCGTATATGGCTGACATTAGAGCAAGGCTTGTTTATGTGTTGTTTGAAAGGACCATGATTGTGTTTTAAACACTATACCCAAAGTATATCAACTCACACAGGCAGTAATGGGCTAAAACATGCTAAATCAGCAGTCCTTTTTCTGGACCATGTTAGCGTAGCAGACGGTCCCCTTCAAATTTGTTAAAAGTTGTAAAAATCACAAAGTCTTACATGTAGAAAAATCATTAAAAAGTCACGGTAAACTATTCACAAAAAGTACATACAAGAGCAAAATTATAGTATGAAAAAATCAAAAAGTCATGATATAGTATTTAGAAATATATTTTAAAAAGCCATCATGAAAATAAATAAGTCATTGCAAAATGAAAAGCCTGTTGAAAATGTCAGAGTATAGGTATGTTATTAAAATGTAAAAAGAAAGTCGTACTGTAGTGTGGAGTGTTTCGCGTCTTCCGTTTCTTGTTTCCTTGATTCATGTTTTCATTCAGCTCTAGTGTTTCCTGCTTTTATTTTGAAGATAACCCCTTATTAGTCTTGTCTTGTTTTACCTCCTGCCTTTATTTTTATTCCCCGCCTTTGTGATCGTCTGCCCCGCCCTCATTAGTTTAACCGGTCTCTAGTCAGCCCTGTAGTCACCTGTGCTTCTGCTCACCTGTTCCACCTTTACTCAGTCTCTATTTATATTAGCCCAGTTCCTTTCTTCTTTGTCTGCACTTAAGTTTGGAGTTCTGCTCCAAGTTAGCCTGAAAGTCACAGTATAGTATGTCGAAAAAATAAAAAAATAAAGTCATAGTATAGTAGGGTTAGGGTTACCAGTGGAAGCCACTACACACTATTCACCTACAACTACCTCGCCTCCCACAAGGACAAATATCCTGAAATCTGCTGAGGACACTGCAGTCATTGGTGCGATCACTCGGGGGTGAGGTAGTAAGTCTGATGACACGGTGTGACAACTACCTCTCCCTCTTTAAACACAGATAAGTGCAGAAAGATGAACATGAGGTGGGGAGGCTCAGCAGCTTTAAATGCTTGCGCCCCATCAGTGATGTGAAAGCATAACAGCAGCTGTTGAATTTATTTGAAATAACTTGACAATTCAATTAAAAAAAAAAACATATCTTTATTTATTGTTTTCATTACAGCAGTTAGCAATAGTTTAACTATAGCAAGCCAAAAATAAATACAAATTTTAAATAATTTCAACAATGTGTTTCATTCAATGGAGCGACAGTAGCATTTCACGTGAACAGTGCACAGAATCCAACCCAAAGTCATGGCTTCCTGTCTGAATCTTTCATCTTCGGGAGGGATTAACATTTGGTTTCTTTTAAACTCGGCAATGATTCATTTTTCAGTCACAAATTACACAGTCAATAGATTTTCGTCCGTGTGGATGAAAAATCATGCAGCGAGGAAGCCATCGTAGTGTCATTGGACTCCAGCAGGAGCAGTTAGGACATTTAACATGCGGGGAGAAACAGTAAGACATGAGGGAAAATACTACAAGCAAAGTCCATAAATATTCTAAATCAAATCTGGAAATAACAGACCCACAAAAAGCTACCATGGGCAAGCCATTTAGAAAAAGAAATCTCTCCTTTGAATTGTCCATGTACAAAGAAAAGAAGTTTGTTTTCTCAAAAAAAAAGGGCGATGTGACAAATGTAAGTCACGTTTATTTTCCCTGACGGATGTGAAAGCACGAGGCCACCAAGGCGACGACGCCCTCCGGTAACCCATTCAATCCCAGAATTCTACGAGAGTCCAGCTGTCCTGTTCTTCTCCAGCCCGTCACTGTTGTAGAATGTACAAGCTCTCGCTAGTGAGCATCCATCTAACCCCGAGTCACCCGTTCCCTTCAGATGTTTCCTCAGGGAAGCTGTGTGGGCAACAGCTGAGATGGACGTAGATCCAAAACGCTTCAACACAAGCATACTCGCACATACACTCGCACACAAACAGCCTCCTCCTCTACATCCACTGGTTAGTCAGTGCATTCGTTTGTCATTGATCCTTGTCCATGACTTCATTTCCCTTTGTGGCTGCGTTGCTCCCATGTGCTTTTGGCAGTAGTAGTAGTAGTAGTAGTACGGAGGCCTGGCAGGGCCACATAGTCTTTCTGGAAGCGCGAATTGGGCGTTCTCTGCCGTTTCCTCTCGCCCTGCGTGGTGAAGAAGGCGTCCTGGAAACGCATGCTTGAAGCGGTGGACTAGAAAGACGAGCCAAGAGAAGAAAACGCCGATGAGTAAACAAAGTGCTCCAGGTGGCAAGAGAGTGTTTAACCGTCATTGCCATTACAAGCATCAAACCTATGGTTTACAAGTTCATGTGTTGCCCAGTAAGTCTAATACTTACAAGTCTACGTTTCACCTTTTTAGGTAGGTCTTCATCTAAAGTATAGACGTCTTCTCTTTTTGCCAGCACCTGAGACCCGTCCTCAAACTCCACCTGAGAGGACATGAAAATAATCATTTACATGCTGTTAAATGAATGCATTTATGCAAAGTGCGTTACAATTTGCCTCTTTCTCACCCATGCACACACTAAACCTGAAAGGTACTTAACGTACTCCACTTGGTGCTTTTCTAACTCCGAAATTTAATCTATGTATTAATTTGCAGTAAATAAATCAGGATTTGAACATTTGTCGAAGACAAGTGATCTTTGTAGTAAAAGTGCAAATACAATATCGTTTATTATAAAGCATGTCTCAGATCTAAAGTCAACATGAATCAATATCTTCATAATTTGTTATTTCATCATAAATCACAAAGAAAAACTGCCTTTTTCAGGTCTAAATGATGAAACATTACCAACTCTGACTACAAAGAGTGACTGATTAAAAAGACGAGAAGACGCTGTTTTCATGTTACCTCTACGCTCACAATCGCATGTCTTCTGCTCAACAAACTCAAGTGTCTGATCGTCATGTAGATGTTGAAGTAAACCCAGCGTAGAACTATTTCACAGCTCGGCACACCTCGACAATGGAAAGGTCTTGTTCAGCTTCTTTTTTTTTTTCTTCTATCCGACCCATCTTAAACTGAGTGTCTGCGTCACAGATGCATTTGTGCATAACTAATGGTTGACGCCCAGCTCGACTAAATAAAGCCTTAAGTGGAAGCCGCAGGACTTCGCTTGGTGAATATTTCATTTAGCTTGAATAATGCAGATTGTCACCTCCTTCTTCTCCTCCTCTTCTCACTCTCTCCATCTCTCCCCATCTGCGTCTGCATAGCTTTTGCCTTCTCTATCTCTGTTCATCCTCCCATCACCTCCCCTCTCCTCCTCTTTAGTCGACATGACTTCAGCACCTCCCTCAACCTCAACTGTCTCTCTCTCTCTCTCTCCACACATCGACCAGAAGACTTTTGACGACGTCAGAGGAGTCACGATAGCGCCGACGTTGCCGGAGTTCTTTAAGTTCCCTGCTTTGACCCTCAACTGAGCTTGCAATATAACTCAACATTCACCCCCAAAAAAATGATTACATCTGCAAAAAAAAAAAAAACAGCTCATATGTCTTTCGCATACATTTACCATTTGTCGTGTATGTCTATAGTGCAGTACATTAGCATGTACCTGATACATGTGTGATACGTTGGATCCCAGGTATTTGGCACCGTAGAACAGCCCATCAGGCCACTTCACCTGAACAGCTTCCCCCACTTCTGGAGGACCCGAGTTCATACAGTCTCTGCTCTAAAGACACAGGAGAACAATGGTTGTTCCAAGTAAGAGTGCGTGTCAAAATGTCAAAATTTGATGAAACGCCAGCGAGGACTGTGGTCCAAGAAGAGAAGCTCTAGTATCTTAGCGTGCGAGTTTGATTCATTGAGCTAGCTGGTGTTCCCTGTTTGGTTGATTCATAGCACGCAGGGTAATAACAGGTGTAATAAATAATTAATTATGACCCTTTTCCATTTAGGTCCTGGTGGGCTCACTCAAACGGCTGTGACACACTAAATAGAATGGGACCATAATTCATTTGATTATTCCCGTGAAAGAAACCTTGCAGTCTTTCTAAAACGCAGCAAGATTTTCCACGAAACGATTCACATGGTGGTAAGTAATGTTCAAAACATGGACCTACAACGTGATCAAATATTTCTTCAGCATCATAATAGGATGCTATTCAATGTTGCATCTCAGGGTTTCAGAGTAAGAATTTACTTGGTCAATTAAGGCTGAGGTTGAGGATTGAGTGGAATGTCCTCACTAATACAGTAGTAATACATGCAAGTGTGTGGTTGTGTCTCTGCCACAGCTACTTCTCTTTAATAGTGTTAAGTCATTACCATAATCACTTGAACAAATCAATGAATTTAAACTCATCGAAAAGGCCATGCGAGTGATTATTTGCCGCTACCATGACAGTCCCATAATATTTATAATATAATATGAATAGCCTCTTCAGACATCCATGCTGTTTCACGGTTTGGTAGATGCACACGTTACGGTTAGAGTGTAAAACACATTTGCAGGTAATCCCTCATGCAACGACCATGTGAGGATCAATAATCCCTCTCAGCTAGAAGGAAGTTCCTTTCTAAATGAGAGGGGTTATAATATCGCATACGACCTCGTGCTAATTAAACATATTCTCACCACTATATCCTCGGGGTAGGTATCGTTGGAGAAGGAGCCGTCATCGAACATGACCTCGTAGAACATCTGGGAGGTTATCTCGGTGACCTTAGAGCTGTAGTAGCGCAGGTTCTTGTGTTTGGAGATTACCGTCTGGCCCAGGGAGATCGGCGCTTGGCACGCTCGCTGCTTCTAGTATAGACCGAGAGCAGCAATTAGACTACCGTACAAGCACACTCAGTCAATATGCAGATTTATATCCCTACACTAAACCATCCCCTTTTTACTCTACTTACATTTATTTTGAAAAAAAAAAATGTGACCAACATTCACATGCCCGCCTCTTGCTATACTGCATGGGAGTTACACCAAATCATCTGGCGTCTACGCTAGAACCAATTATCCCCGTTAATCTTTGTTTAGGAATTAAAAGTCTGATCTCAAAGAGCGAACACATTGCCGTGTCCTCTCTAACTAACTGAGCACAGTCTGGTTCATAACAGCTCTAGGAAGCACCCGTCCTATAACTTACAGCTGAGGAACTCCGCGACTGATGTCTATGGCAGGTGATTGACACGACATACGGCCAATCATCCGGCTCCATGATTACACCGGCAGCATGGGCACAGGTCACATGAAAGGAGGTGGGACACCGGCCACATGAGCACTGGATACAAGCACCTGCCTGCCGCTTCGCCGAGCAGCGCTTACGACAATAGATGCACTTCTGTAAACACAGACCAGAGCAAACCGTCAGCACCGAACAGACTGACGAGGGCCAGCTGCAGCCAGAGAGGCCGGCTTCATCCTCTCACTTTCAAGCCAGCACTCAGCCCCAAGTCCATTCTTTCCTACTGCAGACACAAACAGGTCACAAATATTTAGCTTGATTTAAAAAAAAAAAAAAAAGAAAGAAAAAAAGGCTAAAATATTCCCTTTAACAGCTGGGCACTATCGTCTATACCTAAATAGTGGGTAAATGGGGTAAAGAGTGCTCTTTTTGGGTAATATTTCCAGCTGTGGATTAAAACACATTAAGTTCTCCAGTGAATATTTCACATAATCAGGGCAATAAACAACACAAGAACATAATGGAGGAACATGTCACTCAGAGTATGGCTCACTTATGTGTTACTGATAGTTCACGTTCATCAAGGAAGGACTATGGCTCTTGTTTATATCGTCACTTGATAACTTGTTTTGGGACTTTTTATGGGATTTGTCGACAAATCCCACAAAATACTCATAATAATGTTGTGAATTGTTATTTATTGAATTAAATGGTGTCCAATAGAAGATTAGCCCATTGTCAGGTATTTGAGTGGGTACAGGCCAGTCCCACACCAGCAGCCTGGTCACAGGCTACAATGGACAACAGAGCAGCAAAACAGGGAGTCCTTGTCGGCCAATTCCACTGAATGGTTTTGATAAAAAGAGAAACTTGAATTTAGATGTAAATTCTGAATAATACATTCTACACACTTAACTGTATAGTATGTTAAATGCAGCACATAGTGCATGCAGGTATGTAACGTAGAATACTTTTAGCACAGGTTGAATGTGTGATTTAGTTTAACAAAACTCAGCAGAAAGTGAGCCTTAAAGCGTCCGTCACATCTTCGCCTTCCTTCCAATCTTTTCCTCTCACCTTCCACTGCGAGCTACAATAAGCCATCAACCAATGAGTCTTTTCTTTGCATTGACCAAAACCTGACCTCATTCAAAAGTGTAGTCTTTTGGAGCAGGTTCAAAAAAAAAAAAGTGAGCAATTTAAAATGTTTCCACTTGAGAGACTTTGACTACGGGCTGAAGGAGAACATCAGCGAATTAAAGACAAAAGGGCAGCGAAGTGAATCATCGCTTGGTTGAGCCATGAACCTCTAACACCATCTAAAACCATTGTGTGCTCCAAACGAACAGATCAGTGAAATCTCCTCGATGCGCTGTTATTGGATACGGTGGTGTAAACAAAGCATAGACAGGAGAGAATAAAGTGAGGCGAGGGGGGCACACCTAACAGTTAACACAGACATGTGATTTCACCGCTACAATACAAGGAAACCCTCACATAGGACCAGTCACATGACATCACTGGAGGTTTACACAAGAAACAGGCGCTGCTAAGCCTATGTTGTGGTAATTTATCCCCCCCCAACCCCCATTTGAGGTCTGTGAGCTATACACAACTGCACAACGAAGGGCGTAATAGACATGCATGTCCGACGCACAAACACTGCCATGCATCCATGCACACCTACATTTTTGAAGACTATCTCTCGGTTTTCTGCACCCAACGGCCCATCAAGCCCATTTCCTCTACTGTGGCTTCTCCTCCTCCTCCCACAAATCCTCAGCTCTCCCGCTAAAGGGAGAGAATGACGACATCCTTCCATTAGGACCCTGCTCCTTCCCCCTGTTCCTCCTTCACCCCTTTCGCATCCCTCCCATCTCACTCCATTCCCACCACTCTCCTCCTAATAAAACATCCATCTACGCTCTTTTTTTTTTCTTTTTTCTTCTCTCGCTTCCCTGCCCCGTCTTCCTCTCGCGCGGTGCAGTTTCACTTTGAAGGTCATTTATTCATTATTATTCATAATTCCTGTGAATCCATACATGCTGGCAGATAATATACCTATATATAGACAAACTCCTCAGAGGATGTGCCTCAGCGTTAAGTGAGCTCAAGTGGGAATGACCTGGTTTGTAAATATGAAGTCTAGCCTATAAAAAATAAAAATAAAAGAGTCTGATGACATTTAAACTGTCATATCGCTATCCGATCACATCCATGGAGGAACATGCCGTGTGTAAACAGTATGGAGGTACTACAATATTAAATGGGACCCTTAAGATGTCGTCATTCCCTCCGACATATTATGGGAAAAATGGTCCCGGGAAGAAAAGCAGAGCATTTGATAGGCGGAGAAGAAGGTGCCAATACAATCTGTCCTTCTCAGCTAACCCTCTAAAATAAGAGTTCTTTGTTCATTTCTTTGAAAAATCAATAGCCGATCTAATTAGTCAACCTAGGCAACATTAATTCAGTTTAACCTATACAGCCTTTACACTTATCAGCTTAGCCTTAATTCAGGTATCAGCTGAGGATCAGAGGTATTGTGTGCTGAGAGACTCTCGGAGAAGTCCTCTTTCAGCCTAAAAGCCCATGCCTAATTCAAAATGGGGGACGAAAATTTCACGTTTTTTTGAGTTTCTGTTATTAATGGAGCCTCTATTGTCTCTATTTCTGAACTTAGGGACTTTTACTCCGTGCATTCCTTGGTGACTTGGCCTACATTTCACGAAGCCCTTTCCCACATCTCCTCCATTATGGACAGCATGGTGCTGCTGATGAACTGGCCCGACTCTCTCGTCCACCTATTGAGGCCAGCATGACAAGGTTCTGAATGGCATGCAACACACCCTGTGTGTGCCTCTGTGTGTGTGTGGGTTTGTGCTTGTGTAAATGAGCATTTACGTACCTTTATTGGTGGAAAGATTTGTGTGAGAACATGAGGTAATGTTAAAATATGTCAACATAGTTTGATGTTTCAGTGTGAGGGAGTTTGAGGAGGAGCCTAACCCATGCCTGTGTCTTCTCCGGGGTGTATTTGGGCGCCTGTGTTGAGCCATGCGTTAAGAACATTCCCACAGTAAATTATGAATGTGTCTGCGTGTGCATGTGATAGTAAATTATAAATGCATTGGGCTGCTGCAGGGGCAGCGGGTCCAACGCGAACACGTGGCTCACGGAGCGAACTTACAAATGATGCATTGGACATAAGAGAAAGCTATACCAGCCATAAGCACACTCAATTTAAATGAAATCGCTGTCATCATGACACTAATGGTTTTTTTTAACTACAGAATGTTTGAACAGGCTGTCTTTTTGTTACATCTTTTATCTTATTATTTAAAACTCAAAGAGGTTATTTTAAAGAGGCCCATCTGTTCTATCATCAACTGAGGCATGCATCCTTTCAAAAAAAAAAAAAAAAAAAAAAAAAAAAAAAAAAAAAAAAAAAAAAAAGAAAAAGTGCTTGTGTCAGCATGTTAATTCGTGAAAAATTGGCTGCAGAGAGCAAAGATTTTGTGTCATCATGAAGTGTGAGGAAAAACGTGACGCGGTCAGATCCGCTACATCTTCCAAAAGGGAAGAAACTGTGTATACTTATCAAAGCATGTGTTTTCAGCATCGCCAGCTGCAAGCTATGGATGGCACTGTGACAAACCGAGCAGCATCCAACAGCTAAAGGAAGAAAGCTCTTTTTCCACAAAAAAAACAGAATTTAGATCCTAACAAGATCTGAGAGATTAGGCCATCATCAGGGTAATGTCACAGGCTGTTAATGAGCGTGCCGCCCTTTTCAGTCTGGACTACAGTTTGCATTTTGTTCAGATTTGGGCCTCTGGATATGGATACTGACACTTTGTGGTCTGTGCCTTCATATTGGAATGAGCTTAATTTCAATGTGGTGTGAGCAGATATGAACCATATCTCTGTAAATAGCCTGTGCTGTGGGTAATGTCACTGTGTCCATAAAGTCAGTGTCCTATTTAGTGCAGCAGTTTTCCTTCAACTATTTTCAGGTAGGCAGGCCACTCGTGTAGGAACCACGATGTGTTCATAGGTTTCTTGGAAATATTCACTTAGCATGAAGAAAAAGCACAATGACGTGTTGCCAAAAGAAATCTCAGCTGACTAAGACAATCAATTAGTCGACTTAATGATTAGGAGGGGGCAGCCCTATAGAAAGACCTGCGAGTAGAATATAATACAGTTGAATAGCACCACAAACTGCTGTCTTCAGAAACATCAGGGAGTTGACCAAATAGGCTGGCAAACAAGTATATATTTACAATACCTTGATCATCAAATACTATCTATTAATTGTGTCTACATGTCATTGTGACTCCCAGCTCTTTTATTTCTACCTGTGTACAGTAATCTGTTACTAATGCAGATTGTGTCCCAACCCGTACATTGATCAATCACATACGCTTCTTTAAAAAGCTGTTTTTTGTATCTACATGCAATATTTATTCCTGAAACAATAACGTAAGCAAGGATCGTGCATTACCATCCACCGCGCATTCGGATGTACCTCTCCAACATTTTGCTTTCTGCTGAGCTATCATGGCGCCTGCAGCAGAGAGCTAACTATAGTGGCAACATGTCAGGTCTGCTGAGACGCACTCCAGCTCTCTCATTAAGCA
>NW_022280091.1:1205059-1208717 GCF_004355925.1 Anarrhichthys ocellatus | reverse complement strand
ACACACACACACACACACACACACACACACACACACACACACACACAATAGATGCAAATACACACATGCAGACAGACATACAACCGCACGCGTGTAGACAAAAAACCGCACACAGACAGTCCTACATACACAAACCCCCTCTGCCATCCACCAGTGGTTAATTATCTAGCTTTGATTGCGGGCATGTTCGTCTCACATTGTTAATTAGAACTGTGAACACTTCATTAATTAGACTGGGCCAGTCCTCAAGGACCTGGGGAATTCCAGAGCAGCATCAGAGTGTGTGTCCTCACCAGTTTATATCGCTGCATGGGGATCCTACTGGTGTCGATGGGACTCCTCTTGGCTTCATCGCTGAACCTTGCCTCTGGCAGTGCTACCGCACACATCACGTGGGCCCATCTATATGCAAGCAAACACACACACACACACACACACACGCGCGCACACACATTATTACATTGCGATGATTAAGACGCACAGACAATTCATGCGTCTGAGCTCTGGAGATCAGAGATGAGTATGCGGAGCTAATCGCAGAACAAAAGCCTGTCTCACTCGTCGCTTTGGGTTTTCTTCAAAGCTCCACCTCTGAGGTTACAGAGACAGCATTCCTGAAAATAAAAAAACATACAAGCGAGTATGAGAGAAAGATATTCCCCCCACTCACCAATATCCTTACACATGCCTGCATATAACCCCTGCATGTAGTAACTGCATTGTGTGTGGTACTAGGGCAAATCAAATTCATGGGAAATCTGCTGGGTGGTTTTATGTTAAAAAAGGCAGTTTAATGTTTAGCACAAAATAGAAACTTTCAATATAAATGCAGTTAAAAAAACTGCAGCTTTAACTTAAAGCTGTTCCAGCGTGTTCTCCAAGCAAGCGAGGTAATGCACACAAAGGCTTCCACAAAGTAGCGGCAAATAGCGGCATCATCTTCTTGAGAGGAACAGTGCAGCATAATACAACTTATATTCATCCATCTTCCTCAGGTAAAAAGAAAAATTGACTCGGATCAAAATGCCCTGAGCAAATTTGTAGTTTGTAAATGTTGCTCTTTGCACCTACACGTTATGTGCTTATAATTACACTCCATATGAAACACCACCGTCTCAAACGTTTAGGGGAAAGTGACATCACAGGAGGAGAAACATGGCCTTACTGCTGTAAAGCTTCCTTCTGTACAGCGATCACACGACCACTGTTCGCTGACATCATCTGCGGCAACACCGTAGCAACCTACAGAAGGGAAGTAATAGATGAGAGAAAAATTAAAATCTTCACACTCACTCAAGTACTGCTAAACCGCTTCACTCTGACCTGGTGGCGCTATGGTTTCAACTAACCATTGACAGAACGCAGCCGACGTGACAGTAAGTCTACAATCGGTTACAAAGAAACAAGAATAAAATGCCACGTTCACGTCGTTTCCACAGAAAGATGGTTGTGGTTCCTGCAGAACTGCACAGAGTTGCAGACAAAGCTCTATGGTAAGTGTGTGAAAGGGAACAGCTGTGGTTGAGCAAGAAGTGCAGACAACACAGGCGGAGAGAGGTACATCTATGCGCCTTTGTTTTATAAATGCATCTATTTTGTGTGTTCATCCGTGTATCAAAGAGCGCTTTGTAGACAGCCAGACCTGCGCGGGCGTGACAGCGGGCTCTCGTTGCAGACACTTGTGCGGGGAGCCCTTTGTAACCCAGATGACATGGCTGACAGACACCGCCAAACATTCAGAGTAGTATGAAACAGCCACTTTGAGTAAATGTTGCTGTTATGCTTGGTTTAGGTCCGTGTCCTTGGTCAGGCAGAAACAGCAGACATGTTTTATAGAAATATGAATGCTGGCGGCCTCCAACAGAAGCACATTTTTGAATTTAAAAGTAAGACAAATGAGTCTTTTCAAAGCTGACAGCTGGTTAAAATCCAGTCCTAGACGGTTTAGACACATAAGCTGCGGGGAATTTTTATTTGTAAGAAACACTTAAAGTCTGTATGCGTGTGCGTGTCTCCGTTCTGTTCCCCCACTATCCATCACCAAACCAAACATCAAGTCTAAGCTCACCTCTCTTTCCTTTCCCCAGTTCAAATAACAGTATGGGGAAAGCAACATCAACTTGTACTTACTGTAGCTTCTCTAAACCAAACTTGTGGCTTTTTCATCAGTGTCAAATGACATGCGCACGCACGCGCACGCACCACCACCCCCCCCCCTCCGGAGTATCAACACTAGTGGCAGGAAAGTATGAGGGATTGAAACTGAAGCAATGTCATTATAAAGCTGCGGATTCGGGACAGTGTGTGAGACTTACAAAATATGTGTGTGTGTGTGTGTGTGTGTATGTGTGTGTGTGTGGAAGACCAGCTGAACGCTTAAGATATTGGTAAAACATGTAGGGATTGGGAAAGAGACCTAGAGCTGTTAAATTGTATTGTATTGAGATAATATACGGCGTATGCGTGTCCAGTGCAACACAGAGGTTCCGGGGTTTTTTTGGTTTTTTTTTTTAAGACTGTGTGTGAGGCCTTGCTGCACTGGCTTGGGGCCCTTGGGCAGGAAGTATGTGTGGTGAAGACAGAGGATTCTCCGTCATTCGGCTGACGATGGAAATAAAATACTCCGAACCGCAGAGAGAGGGGGAGAAAGGGAAACAGAGAGGGGGTGGAACACTGAGACGAAGTCAGGGCTCAAACCCACTGACCCTCTCACAATGACATGACAAAAAAACAAGCACAACATGTAGAAACAAACAACGTGGCTTAGGGAGGTAGGAGGTAAAACTATACTGAAAGGACCAGTATCAACCTGAGGACACACACACACACACACACACACACACACACACACACACACACACACACACACACACACACACACACACACTTCCCTTCCCTCGTGCATACGTACTCGCATGGACTTGCAGGCAACAGCCCTGGCAGTAGAGCAGAGGGGAGGTGCCATCTTCCTGCAGCAGAGGGTTGGTGGGAGTTGGGGGACAGTTCTGTTCCCGGAAAGAAAAGCAGATCTCTGGGACCAGCGGCGTGGTCCGCCTCAGACCTCCACAGGGACGTGTGGGGCCCTCCATTGGAGACAAGGAGTTGGAGGTGTCCTGAGCTACGATAGGTGTACTGTCCACTACTTTGTCTTCAGCCTGAAAAAAAGAATTTGGTCATTTTCATGTTGTTCTTAAGAACTTCTTAATTTAGCAGAGACGGGTGGAAAATAAAGTGTTTCCCCTCCTCCCTCATAATTAAAGTCATTCTGGGTGGCTTGTTGGCCAGTGGCACATTACAGGAGCTGGTTTTGTAATAAGACAATGATAAACAGCAAAAAAACCAAAAAAAAAAACAAGTAACATTCATCACCAGAGGGCTTAGAATTATTTTCAATACTAGTATTATTCAGCGGTAATTATTTAGCTGTTATTAAATTATTTGCACAGACTTAGCGGTCTCTTTTTTCAGGGCTATGCTAACAAGACGGGGCCTGGTATTAGTGTCATATACAGTGGGAGGGAAAGTATTCAGACCCCTTTACATTTTTCACTCTTTGTTTCATTGCAGCCATTTGCTAAAATCAAAAAAAGCACACACCTGTCTATATAAGACCTTACAGCTCACAGTGCATGTCAGCGCAAATGAGAATCATGAGGTC
>NW_022280091.1:1181654-1204659 GCF_004355925.1 Anarrhichthys ocellatus | reverse complement strand
TCAATACTGAGCAAAGGGTCTGAATACTTATGACCATGTGATATTTCTTTTTTAATAAATTTGCAAAAATTTCTACATTTGTTTTTTTCTGTGAAGATGGGGTGTTGAGTGTACATTAATGAGAAATAAAATGAACTTTTTTGATTTTAGCAAATGGCTGCAATGAAACAAAGTGAAAAAATTAGAGGGGTCTGAATACTTTCCGTACCCACTGTACGTGTAGCTCTCTGCACATCAAATCAGTTTGGCTATAAAATAAAAAAGGTTGACCAGCTGAGACGATATCACCACTAACATGACATTACAACAGCCCATTTGATTAGCTTGTGGGGTCTTTACTTGTTCCCCCGTTATATGAGTTGACTCTGTGTTTGAGTAACACAGCTCTATTCAGAAAAACTCAAGAGATAACATTTGAAAAAGTACTCCGGACTGGACTGAAATAAAGGAAGGACCTGCATGTTTGCCGAAAAGCAGTAAGTAATCGTGGCTATGAGTATTTCTACAGTGGGGGGGTGAAAGACATATGCGTTCCAGATGATCAGCGCAGGTAAAACTGAAATCTGCCCACCTCACCAGCAAAGATAAATCCTGCGGAGCTTAAGGAGCGAAAGCAAAAAGTCCGACTGGATGTGATCTGCTAGTATCGATTCCTCCATCTTCAGCTCGGTGGCTAGGAGATACAATCATATCCTCATATGGAACACATATAGGCACTAATGAAACTAGAATGCATTGTGGAATCAAGCATCCAACAAATGACACCGGCTACATATATACATATATATATTTTGTTGACCTTCGCTCTACCTGATAATAGGGCATGAAGAGTGTGCACACAGCACAGTGTGGCTGCATGGTGGCTGCATGGGAATTGAACTCCCTTTCCGCGGTGAAGCAGCTCTTCCTGTTCTGCCACAGGTAGATGAGGGGCTTCGCCCAAGCCTCCATTTCCTGATCCTCCTCCTCTGCCAGGCTTGCTTCAGGGGGCTCTAAGTGGAGACACAACAAAGCCTTACAACCACTTATATATTCAACTAGTGCTTTTTATTTATTTAATATGGCCCAGATGATGATTCATGCAATACACAGAGAAAATCGCTTGTCTGGTAGTTTGTTAATTAAGCCTGTTCTGACTCTGAAGCAATCGTGTGCCCTGACTATCACATCGTTCTCACTACTGACTTCTACAGCATTAATAGACCTGCTGCCAAGTCACATCTAATCCATCCACAGTGGTGACAATTTCCTCCAGTGACCTGGAAAACTATTTCAATGAATTGAAGCCTGTGTGTTTATAAAAAAAATAAATAAAAAAAATACCCAAAATGATTAAGAGCTCTCATCATCATAAAATAGGCTTCTCACAGCCACGGTCATTTCTCCGGGATAAACAACTAAAATGGCTGCTGAATTATTCATCCGTTTTCACAACCATAGAGATGATGAATATGACTGTGTGTGTGTGTGTGTGTGTGTGTGTGTGTGTGTGTGTGTGTGTGTGTGTGTGTGTGTGTGTGTGTGTGTGTGTGCATTAGTAGTTGTTAATTGAGGGCCCTGCCTCCCACCCTGTTTAAACCATGAAAACAAACAGAGTATCTATCACGAGGTAATTTTACTGTGGTAGGCCTGAGAGTTAAATCTGTTTGGTGTATGTGTGCATTGACGTCAGACGAACCATTTGGGGGGGGGGGGCATAAAATGAGAAAAATGCAGAGGGGAAGAAGGAAGAGAAGAAGGAAGAGAGGAACGACTCGGTGGTTATAAAAAGCTACACCGTGGGAGAACACCGCAGAACGTTACCTGGCAGTACTTACTATTTAAGAATGGTGTTATTAACAGCATTAAGGCAACTAAATCAATTCGATTCCTTCTGAGGTTATTGCCTTGCTGGTTAAACCACCTTTTAACAAAGAAAATATCATGGTTTCTAAGTATGCTAACAATTGGGGTTTGGCAACTGTATTCTGGTTCACTGCAATGCAACCAGCAGAAGTCAAAGGATCATGGTTTCTGGCCTGGTGCCATCCTCTATGCAGCACCAACCACAAAAGGAAATGTCCCATGTTTTTATTAAAATAAGCATGGCTCTTGGCTTCCAGCATGTGCATGTGTCACTGTCTGAATGTTGTGAGTCTTTTTTAAGGCTAAACCTCAGCGGTACCTCTCAGTGAACTGTGTGAACTGTGTGTGTGGGTGAGTGAGTTCCCACCATCGTCACTGGCAGCCTGTTGTTTGACAGCAGTAGGTACAGCCCTCGCAGTAGGCTTCCTGAGTGGGTGGCGCCAGCTCTTAGTGGTCCTCTTCCCTGACAGGGCGGCGTACTGGCATGAATAAGAATAATTAAAAAGCATTAAGAATTGAAAAATAATCTGTATTTGTATAAAAAGACTAAATGTGAATGCCTGTGTGTACAAGAGCACTCACGGCACAAACCTCCCCAGGTTCCAGGCCTGATTCATCACACTCGCAGTTACTCGTATCGTTTTCCTCCTCCTCCTCCTCCTCCTCTTCCTCCTCCTCGTTGTCGGATGAGTCGCTACTGCTCTCTCCTTTGGCACTACTTTGCTGCTCCGCCTCAACGCCATCAGATCCCCCTTCTTCCATATCAGACACTCCATCCTGTTCTCCTCTTCCCATCCCGAGAGGTGAAACAGCAGTGACTGAGTGCAGATTCTCCTCTGCCTCCCTTTGTCTCCCCAGCTCCCTGCACACGGAAAGGGCTTCAGACCCTTCCGCTTCCCCTCTATGGAGCTCAAAATCTCCACAAAGCCCCAGGGCCTCCACAGCACCGACTGAAACCAGCGAGGTGGGCTCGAGCTGGGCCCAAGTGAGAGGCCCGCCTTCCTCCTCCTGGTTCTCTGACTCACGAAGGTCTTGCTCTGCGTCCTCCAGGTCCGTGACTTCTTTGCACTGAGGTTCAGTCCACATGGTGTAAGGCAGGGGGTCATGGGTGAAGTCAGAGGGGAGTTCTGGGTGCAGACTCTGGATAAGTACTGCAGGACCCTGGGAATTGAAGTTTTTCCAGATGCTGCTGGAGAAGGGTTTGGGCTCCATGTATGGGTTGCCGGAAGTACAATGCAAAGGGGAGTATGTAGTAGTGTGGTGGTGGAGTTGTAATGCTAGGTGACTGTCACTCTGAGTGCGTAATGGAGGGGAAGGGGGACTATTGTTTGAGGTGCCAGTTAAAAGAGAGGCACAACTGCTCAGACTGAATGCACTGTCCCTTTGAGCAGAGTTATCTCCACTTGCCAACTCTGCTGAGCTGGATTGCTGCTCTGTTTGAGGTGCAGCGCTCTGAAATAGCTGGCGAGAGGAAGCATCAGTCTGTCCAGTAGTAACATTTTCCAGCTTTGTATGGTCCTTCTCTGCAGCAATTCCTGACATTATTAGCATTTCACGAACACCACCAGATGATTTTTTGTGCAGAGCATCGGTGGTTAAATGAGCCGTGTTTCCTTCTAAACCAGACACCACCGCCTCATCGCAATTATATGGAGAATCTAAATGCCACTTGTTGGCGTGTTCTCCAGTAAGAGGTTCTTTAGACATCATTATGTCGGCTTCTCTCTCTCCCTGCTCGGCTCGATGCGAGGACGGAGAGCTGGTTGGCGTCTCCCGCTGAAGCACTGGTGCCACCTGGTGACCGCACAATCTGGCTTTTGGGACAATGGTTAGCATGTCATCAGCCGGGGTGAGCGAGGGCATCTCCTGGATAAGCACGGGGGGCAAAGGGCAGATCACAACCTTATCTGCTGGCTCCGGAGTGAGTCGTGGCATATCCACTGCATTCCTCTGCAGCAGAGGAGGGAAAAGATTTTCCTCCGTGTGTTTTTTTTCCAAACTGCGATTGTGTCCTGGAGGAGAGAAGGGGCCACATAATGTGTAGCTATCTCCCTCTACGGGCTCAGTTTTGAGATCATAAAGTGCTTCTGTAGTAGAGTGTGGATTGATATGTTTTGTGTGAACAACTGTGTCAGTTTTCTCTGCTTCAGCAGGGCTGTTAGTGTAATTCTCAGTACCCGTGTCCATGCTACCGTCAGTGTTTGGTGTTAGGCTTAAAGTGTCTTCTCTACATGAGGAACTAGAGGCCTGAGCTCCAGAGTCAGAGGGACGCAAGCTCATCTCCGTCTCAGCAGCAGTGCTCGCTGTGTGGGAAGATGAGCAGAGTTCGTTGGCCTCCAGGGAAGAGACCCTGGTAGAGCAGTCCTGAGAAGTTGAGAGGTCTTGTGGTTCAGGAGAGCAGCAGCGTGGCTCATTAATTCCCGGATGCATCTGGGTAGCCTCAGGCCATTGGCTGAGTCCTTCAGGAGTCCTGCTCGTGACCCCTGACCCTGAGAGGCTTTGAGGGTCAATATGTGTGCCCATCTCTGCCTTTATGTCCGTCTTCACTGCTGAAGCAGGGGAGGGAACGGAGCTGCAGCGAGAGTTGTGGGATGGCTCCTTATTCAAAAATCCCAAACTATTACTCTCCACACGATTTACCTTGACCACACACATCTGTCTGCAAGGACCTGTTGAAGACACAAGGATGGGTTCACTAAGTAAGCAAGGACAGTCAAAATATGTTTTCATAGACCTCAGATGAGAGACATTTCCAAAATGTAAAAAAAAAACAGGCGTGCAGGCTACCTGTCAATCACGCACGCACATACACCGACTACCGTCTCTTACCAGGAAGGTGAACGGAGTTGTGGTTCTGGTTGTGCTTTGACTCTGCTTCCTTTTTCTTCTCTTTCTCCTCTTCCCTGCAGCTTGTCCCTGCCACAGTCCTTCGCACCTTGGGCCCAGGCAGACCACTTAGGCCTTTCCTCTTGCTGCTGGTCAATGCTGAGCTGCCATCCAGGCCAATGGGCTCCTCGGTGGTTCGGAGGCGCTTGGAGCGCATTCGAGAGTGGGTGCAGCTGGAAGAAGGGAGATGGATCGGAGAAGATTGAAAATCAAAAAACCCCGGATTAACCGCTAGAAATCGATGAAAGCAAATGCAGAATACTGGGACTTATGAGACAATGGCATTTTGCTTTTGCAGCTGTCAAATATTTCGGGGCAAGTATATTCGTCACCGGCCAACGTACCAGGGCCGCTGTCACAGGCACCAAGTTCATCATCACAATCTGATGCATCCACAAATATTGCATTGGAAATTTAATAAGTAAATGTTGTTTTCCTGATACAAAATCAAATCTTTATTAACGTCGATGAGGAATGTGTATGAAATAAAAACATTTGATAATAAACTACTCCTATGCCAGATTAAAACCCCAGCAGCACCATTAGCTGCAGCGGACTGCTCTGTTGACCAGTATGTGACAGAAAACAGAAGAAACATTGTCTGAATGTGGCAACAGTACCCTTTGTTAGTCGGTTTGTTCTTGCGCCGCCTCTGCAACCAGCTCTGCAGCTCCGGTGTTGTACCGGGAGTAGCAAGTATGTGGTCGGGAGGTGCCGAATCTTTGCCCACCATCCAGTTAGGGTAGCGGTCAGGTTGAAAGCGTTTCACAAAGGGTTCCATGGATATCTTCACCATGTCCTTGCTACATGTGCACTAGAGGAGAGACAGAGGATATGATCCGACACTGTATGACCGATTCAAATCCAAGACACTCCAAAAGACATGAAGCGGTGCACAGTTTTAATGAAGGTTCTCGGCTGAATGTTACCTGTGTGGCTACTTTGCCATAGTCTATCCAGCGCACAGTGGCGAAGTTGGTGGACTCTGCACAGTTGAAGCCATGATTGAAGCCAGCATGGTAGCCATAAGGGAAGGTGATCATGAACTCTCCAGCTTCCTGAGTAATCTGGTATCAATGTATGGTAAGAAGGGAGAAAGACACAGGGGGATAAGTTGGTGTATAAAAAAGCATGAGTGACAAAAACATTTAAAAAATGTGCACCTAAAAGACAACAAACAGAAACCATTCAAATAAGTTACAGCAGGTTTCAGTTGAAATGAAGCCTGCTGTAACTTACTGGCAAGAAAATGTGTTTCCAGAAAGTTGGTAAATAACGGGAGCATAAATGGTGAGAAGAGGAGCTGAGAGCCTACCTTATCAAAGGGAATGCCATACTTCTTAAGTATAGAAGGGGAGATTAGAGTCATCTTGTGACGAAGAAAAGCCTCACACCCCTTAAAGCTGTTGGGAAAGAAACCTGACAAAGATGTGCACGTACACACCATTAACACGAGTGTAAGCCAGGCGGAAAAAAGGAAAAAAAACATACATGAATAAAAAGATAAGCGATAGGTGGATGTTCTGCTTAGAACACTTTCAACCTTTACAGTCCACAGTCATGTCTTGTTTTCCATTAGGGCTGCAACTAATTATTATTATTGTAACAAAACGAATTCATTATAAAATGGATCAATTCTTTTGTTTATAAAATGACTAAAATAATATGACAAATATCCATAAAAAGTTACCATAGCTCAAAAATAATGTCTTCGTATTGCTTGCTTTTGTCTGACAAGACAACGGAAATGGAATTCAATTTACAATGATTTTACAATATCAAACCAGGAAATGTTTTGTATTCTTACCTGATAAATGACCTCAACAATGAATAGTCAACAATCTATTGTATTCAGGCTTTGTTGCAGATTACTTGCTTTGTTAACTGGATGGCTAGAAGAACTGGGCACAGGTCAGTCTACTCAAATATTTGGTTACGTTCTCAGCGTTTTGAGATTTTCATTTATCCAGTGAAGTAATCAGCGGTGAAATCTTACACCTAATAGCCTCATGTTACATTACACCTAAACTATTACTTAGTCGTGTGTGTGTAATCATATGCATTGAAGTGTATTTAGTCTCTTGATAGCTCACAGTATGGATTTTCCTAAAGTGGCTCGTCAACACATTAAGCATGTTCATTCATTTACATCTCTACTCAGAGCATGTTTGTAGTCCAGAGCTCATTAGCATGCTGCCTCTTTAGCGTTGCCATTAATGCCCTCTCATTGCAGAGTTTAATTGATGTGCTGTACTTTGTTGTTTAATGCAGACCTGCTTCTGTATACATTATTCAATAACCTCTCCCGCCTCTCGTTTACACAAAGAGAATACAAATGATTGTTGTACCTGTAGCCAGACGCTCCAGTCTCTTCCCATGCTCCGGGGGAATGGCATACCTGTGAGAGACAACAGATAGATATAGAGCAGACTGAATTATTTTTGACTATGGGAAAAAAAAAAATCTGAACATGCATTGTAGTGTCGGCATAATGAACACACTGTAGCATCCGCTGGACAGTTGCAGCCGAGATGTCGAGAGAAGCCTTTGCAATTTCAAGACTGCCATCAAGTGGTGGATAAATGAACAATTGTAACGAGGCTGACGAGCCTTTTCCAGCAGTGCATTATTATTCATTAATCAAAAATGATAACAGAAATGTCACCATAAAAGTGGATTCAAATTGACTGTAGAAACACTTGAATAACATGCTTTTAACTTGTCTGAGCCTAATCCATTTGCTCTTTAATTTCTGCAGTACTGTATTTCATAATATGGAGCCCAGTTCCACCTCTGATAGAGACAGAATAATGATCACCAACTGTGTCGAGTTTAGAGGTAATCCCACGTTCTCCTTGCGCCACAACTGCTGACGCAATCCGAATTTAAACCTTTCCCAAAAGTTCCCGGCGAGAAAACCTGGGGAGGGTGACAGAATTCCCTGAAGGTTTGACGAGGCATTCCATTTGAGTAGCGCCATCCGCCCTCAGGTCTGTGGCATTTCTAACATCATATCAACCCGTCAGCTTAACAGAGCAGTGAGAGACGGGCTGAGAGGGAGAGGCAACCTCAGGTGGAGGTGACACAGGGAGTTGGAGGAGATTGAGAGGAGGCGAGAGAGGTGCATCTTTAAGCCGCTCCCCTCCAGGAACGAGGTGTCAAAATAGAAGCAAGATGAAAGAGTGTGTGTGTGTGTGTGTGCTGGATGATAAGGGTATGCATGTGTGTGTGGGTGCTTGGATCATCAGGCGGCTCTATGCGAGTGTGTGAGTGTGTGTGTCACTGTCTGGCTGTGACACTGATCCCTGTGGGGTTGCAGGGCTCACTGCTCTAATGAGCAGAACTCCCTCCAGGGCAAGAGGGAGCGAGGAATGGAGCGAGCTGAGCCGACAAAGAAATAAAAAGCAAACTCCATTTTGATCTACCTGCATTCTTCACCTCTTCTTTCGCTTTATTATTTTGAACATGAACTCCCTTAAAGCCCAGCTCCTATTCCATTAAAAAATGCAAACCCGCTAGCAATTAGACCTGTGCAATATATATATACATTAGTGCTGGGCAACGATTAAAATATTTAATCGCATGGATTTTTTGCGATTAATCGCATTGTTATGGCAAAGTTCAATAATGAATTCAAATGTAGTGTATTGCGCACTTTTATTATAAAAGTACTGCTATATGAACAAAAGGGCAATAACATTGGGTTCACGAGATGCAGGTAGCATGTTTTATACTAAATGTGAATATAATTCATACTTTGTTGGCATCCTATTCTGAAAACCGGATGTTCGCCTGAAGAAACCGGATGTTGTTTCACGTTAATGTTTCCGCTAACTTTCAAAGTCCTTCGCTCGCTCCCGATCTGTGCCGTTTAAATGCGTTTACCGTGAATTTCAGCATATAGGTGCACTAACATTATTGACTATAGGATGTTTGCTGGCTTTTATCCCACTGTTCTTGTCATCCTCTTGTTGTTATGTATTGTCTCTTGTCTTTCAATAAAAAAATAAAATAATAATTATTATAATAAATTTAAAAAATGCATTAACGCGCGACAAAATAATTGTCGGCGTTAACGCAAAATTAACACTAACTTGCCCAGCACTAATATATATATATACACATACTGCTTCTAACAGCATGTTACCATCATTCTTCATCATACTTTCATTTCAGTCTCATCTTGACTGTTCTCACCACGTCGTGCTTAAAGAGTAACGCAACAATAAATCCACTTTTCTTTTAGTAAATGACATACACAGTCCCTGTGTAGTCATTACACAATCCATCGATGATGGTCTCAGTCATTGAGCAAATTATGACAGAACGATTTGTTTTCCTCGAGAAACTCCAGTAACTTGGATTACAGTGCTAATCAGCGTTAAAGTGTTTGATTCACAGAAACAATGCATAGCATGTGGTTGACTGGTTAGGATATTAAATGTTGTCTTGCTCCACTGCACAGACAAGAATGATAGCATCCAGGAAATAAGCATATGCTTACGCCCTTGGAGAATAACAAAGGCTCCACGCACGCGCGCGCGCACGCACACACGGGCGCGCACGCACACGCACACGCGCACGCACACGCACACACGGGAAGGTTTTATGTAAATATGCACCACATATAGAAATACCATTTAACACGATTACTCTGTCGTGAGAGACAAAACTTTAAAAAGGTTATACGCCAAGACGGCTGCAAGTTTTACTTCCATTTGGGTCACAAGAGACATACCTCCAATAACTCCAGTTAACTGTGGTTAGTTAAGGGGTTCAGGCTTTAGAATTGATTTTAAGATATGATTGATTACGTACAAAGCCCTGAGGCCTCGGCCAAAGTTAATCTATCAGATCTCTCACTGCCCTCTGTCCCTTCCCACACCCTTAGATCCTCGATTGTGTCGTTTGTTGTTATTCCAAGGTCTAGCTTCTCACATAACGGTGATAGAGCCTTTGCAGTCAGGGCTCCTATTCTGAACAGTCTCTGTGATTTTCTGGATGTTTTATGACATTCTAGTTTGTGTTTTTATGCGTTCGGTTTTTATTATAGCACGTTGTAACGGTGTTTTGAAATTGTTGCACAATCATTGCTTCTTTTTGCATCCCCCCCCCACCCTGTACCTCCATCCCTACCCCACACTAACCAGGACTTGGGCTCTCCAAAGTGGAGGTAGTTGATGCTGTACAGGTCCATATCTTCAGTGTGCCAGGAGAAGGTGGTCTTCCACATGCCGAAGTATAGATATGGAGTGTTGACCCCCTGGATGGACACGCCACAGTCCTCCTCGATAACATCCAAGATAGAGTTCAGGTGGCCAATGTTCCACTCCTCCACATCCTAGGAGGTTAGAAACAACCGTGAAGATTTGTAGTCCGGTTGACAACAACACGTTTTAATCCAATCAATCATTTATCCAATAATTGAACTCTGTGTGCTGTTCAGGCCACCAAAGTGATGAGCTCTATTACTATTACTGACAGATTAAAAACACTGAACCTGTGCTCATGCAGGGACTGAATAACTGGGGACAGAAATGAACACACATGTGTGGAGATAGTAGAATACACACAGAGAGTAAGCAAGAAAGGAAAAAGATGAATGACCTACCTCATCATAGAGGCTGCCACTGACATCAGCGCCATATATGGGTGAGACAAAAGTCAGGTTCTTCCAATATTTTCTCTCAAGATCTTCATAATTCAGGTAGCGAGGTGTACAGTACCTGTGGAGGACAATCACATCATATTTATATTCATTTAGCCCTTATTTTACCAGCAACAGTCCCATTGAGATTCAGACAACAGCATTAACACTTTAAAAGAAAAGAAAAACAGACAACAGCAAAAACCATTCAAACAAACATAAAGACATTTTACTTAAAAGAAACAAGCAACACACTAGAAACAAAACAGCAAATGACATGAAGCAATGCATTAACAGTGTTCAGTAACAGGACATCTGCATTCAGTGTTCAAATAGTCCATCCTGTTTTTATAATCTTCTATGCTTATAAAAGTTAATCTAGTTAAAGGTTGTGGTGGAAAAACGATTCAATAGTACCGAGTGAGTCCTATAATACTGAAACAAGAAACATTGAGGAAAGAGGTTTGTCTTTAAAGTATTTATTCTCTGCGCAGAGAAGGCGTCACCGTCATACTGACTGCAACACAGTCTGCAGAGGATGAGCCAAGAGTTCAGTTTGTCTCCTGCTAAGCATCTCAGCACACAGCAGGGGGGGGACATCAGGTATTTACATTACAACAATTGATCAGCAGTTTCAAGCTCCCCATTGACCCCCCCCAGTCATCCCCTTCCTCTTCTGAGCCTTGTCACACAAAGACATATGTCTTTGTTACCTTTGATTATCCCTGGGAATCTTCACACCTAAACACTCTCTGGTTAAACTGCAACCCCCATTTGGTTACTTCCCCTTATCAAAGCAAAGACAGCGACACCCCATATGGTCCGGTTACCACTCTCCTCAGTACACAATCATATGTCACATATAGTTTTGTTGGTGAGTAAGGCAAATAAACTAAATCACAGTAGAAATGTACTAGCACACCAAAATTTTCTATCACAAGGTGACCTTCCATTAATAACTATCTCATAACACACATCAGCAACAACATGCACCCTCAGCAAATAATGCTCCTGCACTTTAAAATCACTTTCTCGCAACTCTGTCTCCATTCAAATTAATAAAACTGTCGATTCATAAATAGAATATAAATATGCCAGCAACACAACTGGATATAATGTATCTATTTACTTCTTGACTTTCACTTTGTTGACTTCATCCATCCAGGATGATAAATCAACATTGAACATTCACACACACTATATTGATGCTGTTGATATTAAGTATCTCTCTATTTCAGCCGGTTTGCCGGGTAACTAATAATCTTCTAGAGGTTATTCTGTATTCTAAGAATATATTTGTTTAACATTGTACACTTTGTAATACGCCAGTCGCATACACTGTGTACATCTAAACAAAGTTAGATTCTTACTCTGGCAGCAGCAGCATGTAATGTCAGTGTGGATGTAAACAATGAACTCCATAATACTCACATGTCACTGTTTGCTAGTCGCCTGAACTCCTGCACACTGAGAGGCTTCTTCTGGATGTTGTACTGAGTGAAGAGCCCTGATTGGCCAGCCATCATCTGCTGGATGGGAGCATCGATCATTAGATCATCGATGTCGTCGTAGGTACGACGGGGCTTCCAGCCTTTCGGAGGAATCACCTGAGGGACAAACAGAAGAGGAGAGGATTGCTGTTGAAAATAAAACAGTGACTTCGGACAAATAGGTCGCTCTGATCAGCTGTTCATCTTTAGGAAACAGCAGCAGTTGACCCAGCGTGTCCGAAGGGCAACTAGACAATTATGTATTAAATATGTCACACTATATCTGAATATCCGTCGCTTTCTTCTGACTGACTAAGACTGCCATCACTACAAAATGATGTATAATCAGCCTCTACAACAGCAGTCCAACTGTATGCACAGACACACCAACCGTGTGGACACAACAAAGTCCATCACTCACAGATCTGTGAGACCCAAACCATTTGTGGGTGGTTGAAACTTTGTCCAAATTACCTTAGCCAGGCCTGCGCGGTGTGCACCCTGAGACTCCATATAAACCAGGTACTGGTTGAAGTCTTTGAACTCCTCCATGGTGGGCCTGAAGGTCATAATCTTGCAGGTGGGGTTTGCAGGGGTGTACACCTCTGCCCCCGCCATCCTGCCCCCTCAACAGATATAACCTGGGAAAGAAGAAAGAAAATGAACAATGAAAATGTGCTCCAACATCAACTTATATTTTATAAGTGGCTTTTTTAAATTGTAATGGTGATAGACATTCCCTAAGGTAAAAATACATTGATTACTTTGATAGCTATGTGGAGAGAAACCTCCTCTATTCTGAAAAGGTAACCGGGTCAAATCTGGGCAGAATGGGCAGACTAGAGAATCTGCTGAATCTTTTTAAGTCAAATATAATCTATTCAGAAAGTACTGAATAGATGTTGTACATGCTATTATAGATAGAGATGCTTTTACAGTCCAGATGGAAATATATCTGGAAAGTAATTCATTTTTGATTGTTTATATTGTTGTATTTTAAAGTTAAAAGGTGATTATTTCACCAAGCACGTTCATGTTAACATAATGTCCTCATATTACCCATTTTCTTATTTTGAATTAATTCTATTTTGCTTCATTCATCTTTTGTTGACTGGAGATTTTGGTGGTTGCTGTGCATTTTCATTTGATGAGTGTATTTATACATATATAGAGTCAGTTAATAACCAAACCGGTTGAAAACATTAGTTCTGTACCTATTTCACACGTAGGCACATCTTGGCACTCGTTGCAGTGATGGATTGATTGATGAATTGAATTATACCATCAGAATTTCATATCAGTAATTGCAATACTTTAGAGGAAAGTGTCTGTGTTTAGTCAAATACCTTATTGCACCCCTAGATGTAATTCACAGGTGTGTAACTGGACTATGGGGGTTGGTGCGTGTAATGGCGGCAGGCTAACCACTAGATGGAGGTAGTGATTCAATAAATGTCGCTTCGCCCCTTTGATCCTTCCTGATGCCAGCAACCCTTTTGAGATTTTGTCCCATCCACCCACCCCACTCCCAACTCTGACTTTACTGTGCATCCAGACAAAGGATCACATGGCACCGAGCTGTTGGGATTTGCAACCTTATATTTCATCATAACGCTGCTTCACTGCAAACCACATTATAATGGCGTGCGACCCGGTTATGTAACAGGCAATTGCAAGTTTTAGAAAAATCAGCTAACGTAACAGTGTTTAGACACAATGTGTTAAGTCTTTGTTTAAATATTATAACAAACATTTCAAAACATGGGTATCATTGATCTGGCGTATTCGGCCAGTTATTAATTGAAACAAACCTGTTAAAGCCCTGGGACTAATACATCTCGGCAGACCCATAAATACTGCATGGACCTCTGTGGCTTGGCTGAGCTTTGTTGTCTACAAAGCCAGCTAACTAGCCAACTAGCCAACGTGTTATGATGCAAAGAGAGGGCTGAATAACTAGCACTGCTTGCGAGCTAACTTATACTTAGGTGGTAAGCTCATTGGGTTCTGTTTGACTTGAATTAGATAATTCATGAACGGTACCTGACTCGAAATCACTCGGGAGTAGCAGCTGGGCAAGGAAAGCATAGCTAGCTCTTAAGCTAACCTAGCTGCAGCATTGGCTAACTTCTTAAATGCACGAGTGGATGGGGTTTAAATGCCCCTCGCAAGGTGGCTGCAGATAGGCCCGTGCTGTAACTGCTTGGCTCTGTGACTTTGTGTGATACAAATTAATAAGTCTAGTATTTATATCGTGTATACATCATGTGTCGATATCATACATGTTTAGGCAGAGGAACAATGATCAAGCACACCGTGCGATATGCCCATTGGCACGAGCGTTGCCAACTTCTTTAGTTGGCAGGCGCTAATGGTTAGCTGTTGATAGCTTGGCTAATTCTGCACAGTAGTCACGAAATGCACACCGCTTTCTGATAAACGGGTTCAAAGCTAGCTACCAAACACCATTATACGACGGTATATCACACGTCGTTTCCATACAAGTATATAGTATTCTACCTTGATTTAGAAAGACGGAGTCGAGTTTGTTATTTATCCCCTTCCTTGTTCGTCCAGCTGATTCACATGACAGCTACTCTGCCTGCTGCTGCTGCTGCTTCTTCCAGTGAGACGAGGGCGCGTTCCAGACCGCCTCCACTCCAGCTCAGCCGCGTTTGCGTGAAAACAGGCACGAACGCGGTGGAAGGCAGACCGTGGTGTGGTGGACGCATCCACACGCTGTGAGATCTGTGAACCAGCAGGAGAGTGGCTGAAATGGAACGCAGCCAATGTTAGTGCAAAGTGCAGCTCCAGCCTTATTGCACACTTCATATGTTTTATGCATTTGCCTTGACGATTTTATCAGTTCTATATTCTGGTCCGAAGTAATTAATTAATAATAATACAATTAATATATGTATATATCATTATTATATATTTTTAAATGGTAACACTATGGTACCATTTTCTTATAGGGCACATTGTATAAGTTGTAACTAATTAGTTTATTAATAAGATAATACCAATAACTTTATAATGTTTCATAATCAAGTCTTGGGTTGCCAGTTTGGAAAAAAATCTCTCTGTTTGGTGTTCATCCTACTTTGGCATGACACTAGCTTTGTCTTCTTAGCTCTATCCCTAACTTGTTTTGTTGTCACAATGATTTAGAATATTTTCATGTAAAGACATTGACTGGCTTGCAGTTATTTTTAATGACTTAAATAAAGTTGGGAAAAAAAGATCACCAGAAAGACAGCAGCATCGTGTGCAGTGACATAATATGGAAATGTAGCATGGTGTGCTGTTGTAATGGTCATAAAGTCCTTTGCTTGTAAACATGTACAATGTGGCACTGCCATAAACTACGGATATGTGTACAAATTAAACTAAATAGTGATTTATGTGAGAGCCTGCCGATGATGAAGGAGTGGCACTAGTGAGTGCAGTGACACCAGTGAACTGTGGGGGCGCTATTGTGGCTCTGCAAACATGGCTGCCCAGGATGAACTCAGTAAGTTTCTTTCTGCGGTATTGGTGATTAATATCTCTTAAAATGCTGTATTCGTGGCGGTCAAAAATCAAATGAACAATCATCCTTCTGTATTCTAACTATTGCGATGTTTTTTTTTAAAGTAACGATAAAGCTTATTTCAGTTTTAAACTGGTGCAGGGACGGTAGCTAGCTGCTCAGCTATACTGCTAGCTAGAATGCTAACGTCTGGAGGCCGTTTGCCCAGTCATGGTCAAAATGAATCTATCACGTATGCTATTAATACGTTTTCATTAAGCACACTTTTAAGTTGTAGATTCACAACCCGAATGTTAAGAGCGTTTCAGACTAAACGCGTAGGCTGTCAGTGATTGTGCAAAGACAGTGGTGTGGCGTCTAAAATGATAAGAAATGCGTTGCTGGTCTGTCAGTGAATGTAGCTAGCTGTTAGTGAACATGCTAAGAGAGAGAAGGCTGGCTACACGAGCTTTAACGTTAAGTCATTCTGGGACGGTCTGTCTTTAGTCAGTTTTTAATTCTGTGTATTTTGTTCCCCGTGTCTGAAGCTGAAGGTCGCACAGTGTTTTTTCCATGTGGTTGCATAAACCCAATTGGAATTGGTTTGTGCTTCCATATTTGAATGGAAAAATGTTGTCAAATGAATTTTAGCAGAGTTATTGCTTCTAAACTGGTCTCATGTTCAGTGTTTATTCTTGGGATGTGACGAATACCACCCAGAAAATGAGACAAAACAGTTGATCGAGGTGTTCAATGTGTTTATTTTTTATTAATGTTTTTGACAGATCAACTGGAACGTGTGTTCCTTCGCCTGGGTCATGCAGAAACCGATGAGCAGCTACAGGACATTATCTCCAAGTTCCTTCCCCCTGTGCTCCTCAAACTCTCCAGCGTTCAGGAGGGTGTGCGAAAGAAAGTAAGATGGGTGTCGACTATATCTCTAATGACTCACGAGTCTCTGCTCAAGTTACACCTCAGAGAAATGTGAATAATCTGCAGTGAAAGGCCATCAGAACCTCCCCCTCAAATATTGCCTTTTTTTTAATCAACAAAACTAAAGTCAAAGCCATAAAACATGTACATGATGCAAACATGCAGCCTCCAGTTTTGCCAGTGAGTTTTTTTGCATTTGTTGATCAAACCACCAAATAACTTTCTGTGCCTCCTCTGCTAGGTAATGGAGTTGTTGGTCCATTTGAACAAGAGGATAAAAAGCAGACCAAAGATTCAGCTGCCGGTAGAAACTCTGCTGGTGCAGTACCAAGATCCCGCTGCCGCCTCCTTTGTGACGGTAAGAATGAAAGTTTACAGCGCTGTCCTCGTGGAGCCAGAAGTTTTCATTTGCAGTCATGATACAATCACAGAGTTGAGTATTTTCTAAATGTGTAGGTGCGTGTAATCGCTATTGAGTGTGTAGTGCAAAAAAAAAAGCAGTTACAAATTAAATTGGTTATTGGTAAGTTCACTAAGTTACAGAGACAATAACATATCTACCAGTCTGCATCTGTGTTTTAACGCCTCAAATTTTAATACCGTATGTTAAAAATGGTAGATTTAGTTTTCACTGATGGATTTTATTCCATCTGTCTTGATATTTAATATTTTTTATTTACTTTTAAGTCGTGATGTGTGATTTGATGTGTGATGGTGATCGTTCAATCCATTTGTTTTGTAGAATTTCACCATCATCTACATCAAAATGGGCTACCCTCGTCTGGAGGTGGGGAAACAGTGCGAGCTGGCCCCCACCCTCCTCACTGCCATGGAGGGCAAGCCTCAGCCACAGCAGGACAGGTGAGGGGGGGGACACATGCACTCACACACACACACACACACACACACACACCGTAGGATGCACGCATATTTACCATTATCACAATACTGGATTAAAACAAGATTATTATTGGGTTTTTTTTTAGAGCCCCTCAAGTTTTTGCCATGTATCAGGTTAAACATGGGTTCTGTATATGGGGCTGACCCCTCTCTGTTCCTTGTTGGACTGTGGTTTCGCTTCACTCTCGCTTTCTTCTCTTAGCCTGATGCACCTGCTGATCCCTACTCTTTACCATATGAAGTATCCTGCAGACTCCTCCAAGATCACGTCTCCATTTAACTTATCTGAGAGGCCAAAGACGGTGCAGCTGCTGCTGGAGTTCATGTTGGATGTTCTACTGATGCCTTACGGGTGAGTCCTCTCCGTGTGCTCTGTAGTGCTCTCAGAGCGGTCCAACCTCTTCAGCGTTTGTGCGAGAACATTGACCTGTTACTCGTTCCGGCTCCTCTAGGTTTGTGCTGAATGAATCCCCGACTCGCCCTGCTCCCGCCGCCTCCCAGGGAACTCCTGCGGAGGGGACGGCGGCCGCAGGTGTCCAGGGTCTCCCCCAGCCTCCCCCAGGGATGAGTGTCTATGCTGCCAAGAGGGTGATCGGAGAGGCCCAGTGGAGCGCTGAGCAGCTGGAGCAGGTACAGTCACTGGAGGACGAGTAGTGGCTATATTTTATTATGTTTGTGTATGCATTCCTGACAAAGATAAGACACCATCCCAAAATTTGGAGCCTCTAACTCAAAATGCGTTATTGCTCAAAAAACAGCTCAAAACTTATCAGATAATAGATATTCAATGCATTTTATGCCTGAGCCCCTGTGTCTTTGGAGGGCTGGGTAACGATTCTAATCCCTTCATCCTGTGTTTGGTGTGGACAGTGTAAACTGGGCATAGTGAAGTTCATGGAGGCAAAGCAAATCCCGGAGGTGGAGACGGTGGTGCACCTGGTGGTGGCATCGAGCGACACCCGACACGGTGTGGCCACTGCTGCTGATCTGGAGCTGAAGAGCAAACAGAGGTTAGTGAAGGAGCTTGAGTCGTCTCTGGGCCATCAAGTCACGCACGCAGTAGTCTCACCTTGAACTCAGTATGTGGTACGATGCATTATCTAATTAATAGGTATACTTGTGCCTCAGATTCACAAGATAAAATAAACATTCTCAAATTGATTCTTTTTCAATAACATTTGTTTTCAGGTTAAGTTTAAGAGATTGAGAGGCTGGTATCTAAATTCTTCTGAAAGTACAAACTTGTATTCATACCGTTGGTTGCGTCCTTGTGTTTCATTATCTTCCAGCATCATCGACTGGAACAATCCTCTAATTATCAACAAGATGTACAAGGTGTATCTGGGGGACGTTCCTCTTAAATCAAAGGTTCGTCAGTTCATTTTTTAACTTAAGGTTTTTTATCTTTTTAAATATGAAGTGTATATAATACTGTTTCGTATGTGCACTAGGGAGGCAATGTGAAGCAAGAGCTGAAACACGAGCCAGTAAGCACAAGAGTCAAGCTGAAGATCCTGCCACATCTTCTGCGGTCACGTCTAGCCGCAGAGTGCTTTCCAGCTAACATCCAGGTAATAATAATAATAATAGTAGGCTCTGCGTCCGTGCTTGCCGGTGCATTTGTGTATTTTCAATATTTAGACTAAGTAAGTCTGGTGGTTCGGCTAAGTCCTTTTCCCGAATGCTCCCGTGTGCGGCGCAATCACTCCTTTGCTTTCTTTCCCCCGTAGGTTGTGTATGACGGTCTGTTTGGAGCAAACACCAACAACAAGCTCCTGTCCCTCACCTTGCAGTTTGTCCATCACATCTGCGTGGTGTAAGAAAAGTGTACTTCCATCCATGTTTCATTTCTTTACACGAAATATTCATTTGCATTTGAAAAATAATATTTGGGCTTTATATGTTTTTCAGATGTCCTGACACGAACAAACCTTTGGGACTAATGCTCCTTAATGGTCTCACCAAGCTCATCAATGAATACAAGGAGGTAAAACTACATGTGACGGCACACATTTATACTGCAATGTCTGTGTTTACCGATTCATTTGATATATTATATATATATATATATTTGTTCTTGCAGGATCCCAAGCTACTATGTGTCGCCTACTCTGCTGTTGGAAAGCTGTCAAGGTAAAATTAAATGACTTCCTTTTTTTTTTTCCTTAAATGTCACCAGCTTGGTTTAAGATTTTAGTATTTAAAAATATTCTACATTTTCTCTCCTCTCCTCTAGCCGCATGCCACAGCTGTTCACAAAGGATATCGCACTTGTGCAGCAGTTTTTTGAGTCCATGTGCAAGGTAAGTGGAAGATCTCTGACACAAATCTGACATTAAATGCAGCGAAAACTCAGCAGCACACAACAACACATTCTAAAGCCTTAATTCTAAGAAGGTACAAAGGGAGTATCTGACATTGATGTTTCCAAAAATCTGTGTCCTTTTTCTTCAGGAGGAGTCTGACGTCCGTCTTGCCATTCAGGAAGCTTTGTCTATGATGGTCGGCGCTTATGCCAACCTGCAGGGGGCGCTGCTGAACCTAATGGAGGCCCTGGTGGCTGCATATATTGGAAAGGTGAGTCCACGCAGGTTAAACGAGGTATTCGGTTAATAAGGAAACAAAAAAAACAAATGTTGATGAGTTTAGTAAGTCGACATGAGGCATAATCAACAACTCTTTGTGGCAGCCGGAGGTGCAGGTTCGCCAGGTGGCCATGAAGTTTGCTAGCACAGTGTTTGCTTCTGATCACGTGCCATCAAGATACCTGCTGCTGCTGGCAGCTGGAGACCCGTAAGTCCCAAAACACAGAGAACTTCGATGTAACGGCAATTTAATGGCAACGCAAATAAGCATTTTAGTGAGTCTCGAGAGCACTTGCTTAGCATTTTAACGCTAAAATAAGGGCGATAGTCGTTTACCTTCCCCAAGTGTTGCAGGAGATAACATGAGCTGTCGTGTGTGTTATTTCAGGAGGGAGGAGGTGGCCGCGGAGGCCCAGAAGGTGCTGAGAACTTTTTCTAACAAGAGCTCCGAGAAGGAGGGACCGAAGCCAATGCCCTCCTTTCCTGACATGGTGGCCTACGTCCAGGAGAAGGTGAGGCTCTGCTCTTGTTTTTCAGTCTCTTGAAGACCCACCCATCTTTTGCTAAACAAAACAATGATTTAATCTTTTTTTTTTTTTTTTTTTTTTTTTTTTTTTTTCTTTTTTTAAATCTGGTCACTATCAGGCGGCTCAGAGGATGAAGACTCCAGCTAAATACACTGTTGGAACCTACACTATCCCTTTCAACCCATCTGCGTTCGGGGAGGTAAATACTAATTGGTGATCAGGCTGTGACATTGGATGAGTTTTTTTGTTGCTGCAGACGCCTAACTTCCCTCTATCTTCCCAGATCGTGCTCTACCTGAGGATGTGTTTGGCCCACAGCGCTGGGGTCACGCCCTTGTCCACGCGGCTGACCGACATGCAGGACGACGCGCCGGCCATCGGCCGCTACATCCGCACGCTGCTGACCTCCGAGTCTCAGTCAAAGGGTTCGGAGGCGAACCCCGTTCATGTCTACATGGATCTGCTGCAGCAGCTGCTGACTGCTGTCGGGGGTGAGTTAAAACTGCTGCAGCATCATGTGTCCATTTTTATTATGGGCTTCATAACTATTCCCACCAGTAGCTCATATTAATGGGATATCAGTGGTACAGAGAGTGTTTGTTTTGTTAATTATTGAGCCTTTTATAAGTAATGTTTTCAATTATTTTCATCTGGGTGGTACTTTAAAAGAAAAAAAAAAAGAATTGTGATGATAATCATAGTTGGAAACACTCCATGTGTTATTTATTGCATCCCCCTTTATTCATCTCAACAGGAATCCCAGTGATGTACTGTCTACTGGAGGCGGTGTCTGTCTGCCCAGAGATACTGGCTCCCAGATTTGTTGATAGAATTGACTGGATTAAAGTGAGTGTTCCCTTGATGTATGTGTTTTTGTTTAGATGGAGGATTTAGGATGGAGGCAAGTCTACAGTGAGAGTCATCGCGCTCTAATTCATTAGTGAGACAAATATCAGCACCGTTAAACTAACTGCTCCGATCACTTGGCTGTCCTGTGATATCGTAAAAACCACGAGCATCATTCACACGTCTCCACTGCAGCTGTTATGACAGATGTTGTCCTCTCCAGAGTCTGATGAACACAAATAAGGAGGACATGAGGGAGCTCGCGGCCCAGCTGTATGCCGTGGTGGTCTCCTCCATGACTGGCAACGAGCTGCAGACGGCTGTGCACAACCTGCTCAAAACCACCAAGGACAACCACGTATGCAGACTTTTGTCCCCTCGGAGCACTTGAAGGTTTAAAAAAAATATATATATATATTTAAAAGTGTGAATTTTTGTGTAAATGTTTCTTTGTTTTGTTGAACCACAGAGTCCCGAGACTCAGCACGGTGCCATCTTGGCTCTCGGCTACATGGTGGGAAGATACATGAGCAAGAAAAAAGCTGTGGCCTCTGTGGAGTCTACGCACGACATGGAGCAGCAAATGAGGTTCGCCTCCCAGGGAGATGATGAACTTGTTGCCATGGCCACCAAGTCAATCGGTATGCATTATTTTGTTTTGCGACAATGTCCTGCAGTTCAGACCGACTATAGCAGCTGTTCGTGTACAATAAATTGGTGTTAAAATGCCATGTATTTGCCATCAAACTTTTTTTGTGTGAACACAAACTAATTGAAAACAAATTGCTTTTGTCTATTTGGGACCATCAACTAGGAATGAGTTCATTGTGTGTGTGTGTGTGTGTGTGTGTGTGTGTGTGTGTGTGTCCCTCCAGGTTCCTTCCTGGACAGCAGTAGTGCCCTGCTGGCTGTGGCAGCGTGTACAGCTCTGGGAGAAATCGGCCGTAACGGCCCCCTCCTGATCCCCGCAGACGGGGCGGGCTTCACCAAACTGTCGGCCACGGAAAACCTGCTGGCTCGCATCCCCTCTGGCAAGGAGAGCACCAAGGTAACCAGGGAGTACATGGCAGGAAGTGGACGCTGTGGCGTTTTTGAAGTGTGCATGTATGCTTTTCAAATGAATGCATCCGATCTTCAGCCGAAAGATTTGTAACACATGTCGTCTTTATGTCGTCTGTCATATGCGGTCCAGATGAAGGAGCGATCCATCCAGACCCTGGGTTACCTTCCTGTGGGAGACGGAGACTTCCCTCACCAGAAGAAGCTGCTGCAGGGTCTCATGGACTCTGTGGAGGTATGAAACATGCTGACTGCAGCATTAACACAATTTATTTTGTCTAGGATTTTCATGTTTTCTGGTTGAAACGCACAAATACAATCTTTTTTTAATCATTCATTGTTAGGGAAGAAGGATTTTTGCACTCCCAAATTATTACCATTCATTGACGTCCTTTTGAAGCTGTTTCGGGGGCTCATTAGTGGAAAAATTGCTCAACGGTTTTCCCCCCCTTCTCTGTCTGAAGGCCAAACAGGTGGAGCTGCAGTTCACAGTGGGAGAGGCTATAACCAGTGTAGCAATAGGCACCAGCTCTGGAGCTGCCAGAGACCCGTGGACGTGCACCGAGGACCAGTACAGCCCACCACAAAGTCAGTACCTTCAGTACTATCTATGTCACGCATAGTGCAACTTTTTTTTTGAATTTTTTTTATCCGAAGCACCGTTCCAAGGACAGAGGGTGTCGTATGATGTACAGATTGTCAAGTGCCCTTGAGCCAAATGTGCGATATGTGATAATGGGCTATATATATATATATATATATATATATATATATAT
>NW_022280091.1:1135361-1171654 GCF_004355925.1 Anarrhichthys ocellatus | reverse complement strand
CACACACACACACACACACACACACACACACACACACACACACACACCTTCAAAACGATGCAAATACCTTGTTCTGTGACACGGTGCAAGCCATGCTGTCTATCTGCTCCTTGATGGCCCCCATGGCTTCATCCACAGCCTGAATCTGCTGCTCATAACCAGCCTGCTCCCTCCGCAGCTCCTCCAGCTCCAGGGCCACGGCGTCGGACTCCTGCACGCACGAGCCAGAACGTGAACACGTTTGATGAGTTCACCAGAGGCACAAGCAGATTGAGCATCGCATGGAGAGGACGACTCTGTGTGTGTGTGTGTGTGTGTGTGTGTGTGTGTGTGTGTGTGTGTGTCGGCATACCTGCCGCTTCTGCTTCAGCTTCTTATTGAAGGCGTCAGCTTTGGCCTTGGCTGCGTTGAGTTTCTGCTGGGCGGCTTTCAGCTCCTTCTCCCTCTCGGCCTCGGCATTCTTCATCTTGTTCTCCAGCACCTTGTACTTCTCCTCCGCCCGTTTCTGCACCTCCTTGGTGACACGCAGCGTCTCCTCACTCTCCTCTGGTTCAGCAAGCACACCACACAGTTAAGTTAGCACAAACAAAAAAGATTAAACCAGGACCAGTGTACTTTTTTTTTTTTTTAGATTTCACAAATCTAGTGTCTATTTGTATTCAGTATGTTAAACTGTGTGTTTGTGCACATTCCAGCATTCTGACCAATGGCCTTGCGCAGCCTCTCCAGCTCCTCTTGCTGCTGGTGGAAGGAGCTCTGCTGCACCTTGGCCTGCAGAATCTGTTCCTCCTCCACCTTCAGCTCATACTGCTGCTTCAGCTGACGGTACCTGGAGGGAGGAAGTGCAGCGAATGAAGAAGAATATGAGATAATGAAATCCAGAACACACCAGGAGGATGTGAAAGCAGAGTTCAGGCCACTGAGTTGGTGATGTATTTTGAGAATTTAAATTTCTTAGAACATTTGGGAAAACTTGGGAACAAAAGCCTGAATGATACAGGATTTATTTTAAGGCAAATATATAGATATCTTTAAAAATCCATAATAATATGTCGGACAAATATCTTTTATAACAAACAAAATAACCTGTATATGGATCCCTTATATTAGGTTTTCTTTTTAAAGATGCTTGATACATACTGAAGAGGAGATTATGAAGTGAAAACGTGTCGGTTCCCTCTGGTGGACAAACTATGTAACAGATGAAACTGTTTCGAAATGACCTCCAACATGGTAAGTTTTCAGATAGACCGATAAAGATGCATCCATCATAAACTAGTGAGTTTGTGTCTGCGTACTTCTCCGCGGTTGCCTTAAGGCTGGCCAGCTGTCGCTCAGTGTCCTGGAGCTGGGCCTCTTGGTCATTCAAGTTGTCGCGAACCTCCTTCAGTTCCTGCAGGCTGGTCAGGACCGATGCTGACTGGGAGCGAGCGCCTGGGAGAGAAAGGGCACCGTGTATGAAAAATGTAATATTACATGTGTCTAGTAAGTCCAAACTGGTATTCCAGGTATGCGCAGACGCTTTAGAAAACACTGATGAATCAAAACACGATTGTAAGCAATAAATAAAATATTTGAATGTACAAGAAAACAAGTCGTGGCATGTTTCAAAGCAACCGCACATACCGCAGGTAACACACACATAATCTAGCACGAGTCTCACCTCCGCTCAGAGTCCCCTGTGGGTCGAAGATGTCCCCTCCAAGAGTGACGGTCTTGGTCATCACCTGCTTATCGAAAGCCACTTTTTTGGCGTTGTCCAGGGTGTCGCACACCAGTGTGGAGCCAAAGACGTACTCCATGGCCTTGCGCAGGTCAGACTCGTAGCCCACCAGGGACAGAGCTGCATGGACGTTGTCCTCTCCGACCTTGCGAGAGGGGGTGGGGGGGGACAGACGGAGAAGAGCCGGGGCTTTTAGGATCAGACAGAGCGACGACTCAATTTCTGAGCCGGGCTGTGTTTAGATGTCTCACCAGACTCTTGGCGGTGTTCACCACTCTGTCGCCGAGTGTCTTGGCAGAGATCTTGTTCAGGGGAATGATGGTGTACCGCCGCTGCAGCTCTCCCTTCTCCAACAGCTTCTTACCAGTCACCTGGCAAAGACAGAAAGCACATGGTCGACTCCGGTTACACTGTCCCACTGGTACGCAAATGAAATAACAAACACCATTACATGATTGCACACCGTCCACTAACACACCTACCTCTGTGTCAACTACAATGTTATAGAGGCGGCCTCCTGCAACGACCTCCAGTCCTGTTGCGTAGGAGACGTCCCGGACTGTGATCAGGTTCGCGAGCAGCCCCTTCACTTTGCTGCGGTCCCATCCTCGCTCTGGGTCCCTTTAAGACGGCAAAAAAAAAAAAAACATACATTAAGCACGACACTATAAATCTTTTCCGGGCCGAGCAATACGATGAGATACCTAATTTCATTTTACATTCGAAGCATCTATTGATGTTTTCAAATGGAGCTTTCGTCATGCTTTATGATGTCATCAAACTTAGAAATGGTAAGAAATAGAATTTTGTGTTATTGTAGTTATATAAAATGAAATTTATGGTGCTGTTAAATTGCTGCCAGGCCGCCCCGTTGACTAAGACCCGCCCCCTCCCTTTGTGTGCAGCAAGCTGGAGAGCAAACTACGTTGTTTTTGACCGCAGGGAAAATTATTTTTGAATGGCTAAACGCAAACAAATATGAACTGAAGTAGAATATTTGGTTGGATATAAATGCGTTGTGAATTTTGGAAACGATCACATCTATTTTTTGTTTTTCACCTGTGTAGATGTGCAGGACATTTAAATTCAGAATACATTGATTAATCCTTTGGAAAATATTATTTTGCCCTAAAATAGTGTTTATTTGCAAAGGGACAAATACGGAGAGACATTGACAGTTTCAGAATGAGTGCGTGATGAACGGTGTGAATGTGTGTACAGCTCGAGCTAATTTCCAACGCATTATCAGAGGGCAAACTTAACAGCACGTCTAGATTCACAACATACTGCACAGTTAAAGATACGAGCGAACCCTTACTTGTAGTCGAAGCGCAAGTTGGGGAAGCGAGACACAAGACGCTCATAGGTCTCTTTAAGTTTAGCGACCTCTCTGGACAGCTGCCTTCTTTTGTCGAGCAGATTCTCCTCCTTTCCATCTGAAATGCATACACAGACCCTACATGTTAATACAAAATGCGTAACATGAGGAATGCCATGTGCACCAGAGGCTGACCTCGTGCAAAGCGCTGCTCTCACACGGTACCTTCATAGTTGAGCTTAGCCAGCTCCGCCTGAAACTTCTCCCTGCTGCTTGCGACAGCCTGCAGGCTGTCCTGGTCCTTCTTGTAGCCGCTGTCCATCTTTTTCACCTCGGCCTGTTTGGTCTTCAGCTCAGCCTGGGCATGCTTCAGGGTCATCTGGGCCTGGACGGAAAGGAGGACGGAGACAAGACGGATGAACAATCTTTGAAAATGAAAGGAAAGAAATTGAGTATTTTCTCAATGAGGAGGGAGTTTAGAAACGGCAGGCCTGTGATGCGTGTTCATGCTTTTGACTACAAATGTCTGCACTGCAAACTTGCTGATGAACGTAAACTGGCAACCTGAAACACCACGTCCCCGTCAGATACATTCATGCCCTTTCCTCACCTGCTTGGCCTCGGTTTCGGCCTTGCTCATGTCATTCTTGCAGGTCATCATCTGGCCAGCCAGCGTGGCCTCCTCTCCGTCCTCGTTGGTGGAGAGGCCCGCTGACACGGCCCTGAAATGCTGCTCAGCTGCCTCAAGGGCCGCACTGTCCTTCTGTCCCTCCTCCTGTAGAGCCTGAAGCTGCTCCGACAACTTAGAAACTTCCTTTTCTTTTACCACAAGCATTTTCTTGTCCTAAGGACGAAGGGAAACAACCGCTGAAGTTTTGGTTTTTGACAAGAGATTAAACAAGTCATATGGGCACAAAGTAGCTGAATGTACTGTCCTGTTACCTCCTCCATACTCTTGACAAGCTCATTCCTCTTCTTGGTTTCATCTGTGACGTTCTGTTTTTTCAGGTCGAGCGCACTCTGAGCTTTGGCATCCACACGTTGCACGTCAGCTAGAGTCTCCTCCAGGGATTTTAATACTCCACTCACCTCCTACAGGTGAGCAGATAAACATTAAAAGCAAAACCATGAGACTTAAGATTTATTTTCTTTGTTGGGGTTTCATAAAAACATAGACAACATTGAATTTTGATGGGCTACAGACAATTTTGGACACTTCTTCCAAAATGTCTTTCAAAGCCAAGAGGGTCAAAGATTCAAATGTTTAACTTCCGAAGAATGCGGGAGAATTAAGTGTTCCAGCGTACCTGGTCTTTCTTCTTCTGCAGCTCCTGAATCTGGGCCGACAGCTCCTGGACTTTGCTCTCATTCTCGGCCATGCTTGCTTGCATCTTGGCGATGTTATCCTGCATCACCTTCAGATTATCCGCCGACTTCAGCTTGGTTTCCTCGGCACACACAAACAGCCAGGCCACGTACAGCCGGGACAGGTGCTGGATCTCACGCATCAGCTTCTGGTACTCCAAGTATGATGATCGTTCCTGCAGAGGGAGTAAAGTTTAGAAAAAAGGTTGAAAAAACAAATGACTTTACTGCTTCATTCTTGCCATTACATGTCAGTCACAGCAGGGATTTTGTATGTTTGGACTTTGCATTGGACATACCTCTTGGAGTTTATGCATGGTTGGAGTGATTTCCTCATCCAAAATCTTGGAGGAAACAAAGAGAAACATTTCAACATTAGTTGCAGTTGTATTCGTGGAATGAAAGGAGATAAATGAGTAAAAACAAGTTGGGATGTCTAACTTACCGTCTGAATCTCCTTCAGCTTGGCCTCCTTCTTCTCAATGGTTTTCTGAGCGCTAATCTTTTTACACTCGTACATCCTGGTGCCCGCTGCCTCCTCGATCATGGCAAGGATCTGAAAGCAAAGAGGTGGTCATTGGGAGACTCGGAAAAAGACGGGATGACTGTATGAAATAGTACTGACGGTGGACAGCACGTGCATGCTTTACCTCTGGTGGCTTCATGTTTAGAACTTTGGTGATCCTCCCCTAAAGTATCGGAAACATCACAGGATGTAAAATACTTCCGAGGGTTACAAACACTACCTCGCACACTGCTGCAGACACAAAACTGACCTGCATGATGAGGAAATGCGGGTTGTTGACGTTGAGGCCAATAGAGCAGAACAAGTCCTGCACCCTGGTGTTGTTGGCATTCACTCCATTGATGAGGTACTTGTTCCTGCCACCGATTACCACCTTAAACACAGTTGTATAACACAGTGGTAGTACCAGCATTGCACACAATGACCAGTTGTACACCAGTGACAGAGCTGTTGATCTATTTCTTGGCCAACCTGTCTGGTGACGGTGATCTCATCGTGGGTTTCAAAACCCAGAGGACTCTGGCTTTTGTTGGAGTTGTCAAAGGTAATAGACACAGTGGCCTTGGTGATGCCACCCTGTCCATTTTTGTAAACCAAGTCCTGGAGGTTGGAGGCTCGCACCTTTCAGGTGTAAATGAAACAAAAAGAAAACGTTGCAGGTTTCAAGAGAGACCGGTATTCCTGAGAGTTAAGATGCTTCTAGCTAACAGTTAGCTTACTGACTCTGTTTTGGTAGTTGCCGATAGAAAAATACTACAATACCCAACTGTGCAACATAATTTATTTAAGGTCAACAACTAGGTGACTTTTAGCCATAGAGCGTAATGGCCTTGTAGCCAACAACACACTTACATGGCTGAGGTTTGAAATGCCTAAAAGGAAACATATCGAGTCCAAAATATTGGACTTGCCGCTGCCGTTCAGTCCCGTGATGGCGTTGAACAGCGGGTCAAAGCCGTTGATCTCCGTCCTCTGTGCGTAGGACTTGAATCCTTCAAGAATAATAGACTTGATGTGCATCTTTAGGCTGCCCTCCCCGCGGACTCAGGAGGCAAAGTTTGCGGTGTTTGAAAACCAAATCAGCAATTAAAAAGTCGAAGCACTAGGTTATCGCCCAGTGTTTACAACCGACAAACAGGAAAACTCGCTCTGCTCTCTTCTAACTTGAATTTTGGCGGCAGGCATGGAGCCGCTGGTCCGTCCCCTTCGTGCCGGAACAGGACGAAGAAATAAATAAAAAATCTTAACATGATTTGTGTGCATATTAAATGAATGTGTCAATATTGGAATATGATTGACATTACATTTAAACATAATATGCAAAGGACACCGTTTCATATATATTTATGTTTATTTTCGTCGGGGAAATTTGAGGACTACTAAATGCTCCCCGTAGCCTGCAGCAATGTTGTGGAGCCACCTGTAGGTAGAAAAGATGAACTGCAGATGGAAGAAATAATAGCTCACCCCGTGTCAAACGTGGACAACCATAGATTGTGGACAACAATTAGATTTAGGAAGGTTAACGTCAGCGACGGTCGGTGTATTTTAGCCATAGCTAATACAAGTATGTAAATGCTAATTGCTTTTGGCCTACTGTATTTTATTGTTTTTATAGATGATTCTACCATGTTCAAAAATGAATAGCGTGAAGCATAAAGCCATACTCACCATTAGGAACGACAGAAAGTCCTAGCATTAATGTCAATTACTTTGACCAAATATATATATATATATTAATTACTTGGGTTTTTCACTACAAACTGATCATTTATTAGTATCATTTTCTGTTATTTTCTGTTTCAATGTAAAGCCCAAAGTACATGTATCAAAACCTTCTCAACAAAGCAAGAAATATGAATAAAAATAAATCTGGTGGGGTAATGTTGAATTCTGTATTTACTCTTTTGTGGCCTAATGGTGGGGATTATCAATATATTGATTGTAATAAATAATCAGCCATATATGGTAATTCAGTTGTAGGGACTAAAAGAAGTCATGAGCTACCAAACCCAGGACACCACAGACAAAACCCTATGAATAATCAAATATATTGTACAAAGTGAATAACTGACACCACATTAATGATTCCACCTATAAGAATGCTAAAGGCAGAGAAAGAAAATAAATGTGTAGTTGTTTTTATTTGTTCTCCATTTGAAATTCACATGTTTACAATAACGCACAATGGAATACTGTCAAGGATGAATAACTTCACAAAAGATCACAAAACTAGATTACACAGTTAACAAATATCAAGCTGCTGGAAACTTGCATTTGCCACGAAGATACATTCAGCAGAGTATTGATGCAAAAAGACATTTCCTGGTGAATAAGCCCTACTAGTGTTAACAGAAGCCACAAGATTACACTCCACAGCTCATATACGCAACACAAGTTACCTTGTGTCGTTTTCTAACATACGCACGCATCTTTAAATTGACACACAAACACACACAATCGTCGTGTCGTTCCATTATACGTCCATGGGCACGGGACACATGGAGAGACACACCAAATTGAATGCGTAGAAGCAGATCTGTGTGAGGACAACACAGTCTCCTCGGTTGGAGTAGAAGGAGGTGGGCTTGATGTAGGCCCAGTCAAAGTTCTGCAGGTTCAGTGACCTCTGGCAGTGCTGGTCGCTGAGGACGACCAGGGCCCGCACGAACGAGTATTTGGCCGAGCAGCTGACGGCCGTCACCATACGCACCTTGTCAAAGTGCAGCAGGAAACAAGGGTCGTCCTGGAGCCACAGAGACACAGAAAGAGATAGCATTAGGCCTACTTGTAAAAAAAATTACAAAAAATGTAAGTTATTAAATCAGAGCTGACACATTGCTGTTAAGTTATGTGAAAGAACACAGGTCACTCAGTTCAAATTGATTCAAATCTGACAATAAACCTTAGAGGTGATGCCGGATGTATGACAGCAAATGGCACAAATAAACCAGGAATAACCTTGTTGATAAAAACAAGCATCTCAATAATTTATCTGCATCAGGAAAACTCTGATGTTTGAAAGATGAAATGTGGTTGAAAGCTGCACATAAAGCTACATCTTCAGTTACGCTTATGTCAACCCCAGATTTACATTATTATCAAAACATAATTGAGGTTGTGCACAACAATATAGGTATAGGTAGGTAAAGATGTATTTATCTTTTTTCCTATATCTGTTTTACATATCTTGTTTTTTATTTAGGATCCCAAAGACAGATATTTCCTTTTTGGGTTCACATGCAGTAGCACGTAGCACTGAAACAATAATTACATGAATTACAATGTGAAATTATAATTTGAGATAAATTACATTTGTTCAAAGCTTTCATAAGTATAAAGAGTAAAAGTGTGATTATTTATGAGAACACACAGTTTGATATATTATACGTGCCAATCATTCTTTCTATAGAAAACTATAGGAACTAATGCAATAATAAGCAAAGAGAATAGCAATAAAAATTGGTAATTGGGTTAATTACCACATCAGGGTCCCGTCCATCAACAAGAGTCAGGTCTTGCAGAGTCCAGACCTCCGTCCTCCTGTAGCACTCCTGGATGCTGGAGCGTTTGGTGTGGGACTTCTTGGATCCAGACTTGATGGACGGCTGAGATATCTGACATCGCACTATACATAACTGCACCACTTTGTTTTTTAAAACTGCGGAAAAAGGAGAAAAAAACATATACATATATATAATGTTTGCATATAAATAGGCCCACTGCAGCACCAGACATTTCATCTGCGGTAAAAGTAAAACCTCTTTCCAGGCCTCATAGCATACTGTACAAAGGAAAGGTTGAGCACATTTCCCTACAGATTCTCTACAGCCAAGGTAATATTAGGTGCCTGTAAATTAAAAATCCCAATGATCATCTTTAACCCCTTAAAACTGCTCTCAAATGACCCAATCCAACATTTTTTAAAAAGCTGTTTACCTGAGACACAGAGAAAACTTCTCCCGTCGGTCTCCTCGTCGATCTCAATAAACTCCACCAGTCTCTGTTTTTCAGGTCGGAATAAAACTCTTTGCATCTCCTCCCTCAGAAGAGACGACATCACTGGAGAGCGGACGAAGAAGAATCGAGATCAGATGATGCGGTGGAAGGGTGGAAGCTTTAAGAAAAAAAGAAAAAAAACAGAAGCAGTAAGGCAACAAAAGAGTGACAAGAGATGAGAAAATCCGAGGGAGGAATAAAAAAAGAGAAATCGCAAACACTGGTGGGGATGTTTCCTCTGGTCAGACCGCGTGAGAAGTAGTGGTCGTGGATATGAAATGAGCTCTTACTCCGCCACACACACACACACACACACACTGACTCACTCACTCCGCTCCACTCCACTCCGAGACTGTCAACTTCTGATGATCTATGTTAATCTTTCATTAAAGTACTGCCTTTAATACCAACGTGCCCAGGAGGGATCGAGCAGAAAGGGAGCGATTAAAGGCCAATCTCTTCATCAAGGTGCCCTTTTATTGCTTCAATTAAGATCCATTATACCAACGCCGATTTCAGGTTTCCTGTAAAATATGGATTCCACTCTTGGATATTTGTATTTACTTCAGCGTGGAAGTTGTGTGTCTCACCCTGAAGCGCAGATATACAAGGAGCCTGCCCTATGGTTTTAAGTGGTTTCCTCACAACCCACTGATTTTTCTTTCCGTGGTCTCTCTCTCCACTCACTCACATATGCAGTAGATGGTGATGTATGTATATATATATATATAAATATATATATGCATATATATGTGTGTGTGTGTGTGTGTGGCAGGGTGCCCGATAGTCGTCTGTGATTAAACGGTTGTTGTGTGGGAAAAGGATGTCCCACAGCACTCTGCATGGTTTCCATTACCGTGTAGTAATTCAATCTCTGAGCACAGGTACGATGGGGTGAAGCACTTAAATGGAGGGATTTTACAAGCACATAAAGGATGCTATATACACTTATTTAGCGAGCATGGCTCCACGAGACAATTTGCCTGATGTACTGATAAACAGGACATAATATTACACTTTTTTTTCCTTCCGTCAAAACAGCATGGGAGGACGTTTTTCCATGAAAAAAAAAAACAGTCCCGGGGTGAACCGGACCAAAGCTGTGATTTGATTTGATTTGTTAGCAGGAAAGAGTGTGGCTCCATTGGATTTGTCACGTTTTTGTTTTTTTCGGACAACTAAGTGCTTTATTGTTGTTGTTGTTGTTGTTGTTGTTGATGATCGTTTCTGCGGGTGTTCCCTTGACAGGCTCTCTGCCTCTGAGATGGAAAGATGAGCGCAGGGGCAGGAAGTATGGAGGACAGGAAACATACAAGTGTTGAATCTCATGAATAACACATGGGGTTTTATTGTACTTATACTTATCATAAACTTCAAACGTCAATTGAAAGGGTTTGTAATTGTACAATAATATGGGAGACAAACCCAGGGAGTGGCTTTTGTAATGTATATGATGGATAGCACAATAATTAAGGCTGCGGGGTTTTTCCATTGGAAGTAAATGGAAACACTTTCAATGCGTCTAAATCTGTATTTGTAAGAAAGTATTTGTCACGAAGCATTCCCATTATCCCTGGCTTATGTTGGGACATGCAGTAGCAATGGAAGCCAGGATACAAACGTATAGCAATATATTTCAATAGTGTTACCTTGTGGCTCCATGGGAGGAGTTTGGAAAAAGAGGGGCGCGAGGACTTAAGAGGAGGTGTGTTCAAGGTTTAGGAGTAAAGTCAAAAGGACCCAACAGCGAGGATGAGGAGCAGATCCGTGTGAAGCACTGGTGGGACGGGATGAAGTGAACGAAGCATGGGGAAGGAGGAAAAGAAGAAGAAGCTGCTGGGGAAAAAAGAAGAGGCTATGAAGTATTAAAAAGGAAGCAGGAAAGGAGGGAAGACATGAAGGATGCACGGAGGAATAAGACAATATAACCGGGAAAATGGAATGAAAGGTGAATGTGGAAAAAAAAGATCAGGTTGTGGAGATGAATTAAGGATTGAATAACATAGATGTATGCAGGAAGGGCTGCTGAGCCAAGGAAAGGTGAGAAGATGATTTATAGGAAAAGGAGAAGGAAGGGGGGGGGGCAGATTAGGACTAATCCGAGAAAAGAATAACCCTAAAAGAGCTGAAAATGATGACTGAGAAAAAGAGGAAAAGAGCGGGGGCAGCTTGAGTTCACAGAGAGAAGATTGTTGGAGAGAAAAAAAGAGAAATAAAAATTGTGAGAAGGTTCAGAGGTTTAATGAGTGCATGCAGGAGGAGAGAATGAATGAGGCTGGCACTACACTGAGGAAGATAGAATAGAGCTAATGAAAACACTTTTTGTTTAATGCATAAGCCTAAGGCTGGAATTTCTAAAATGTTGTTTTCATAAAATAGATTCTGGATTATAAAGTTTGCAATTTTTGTGATACTATTGTAGTATTATGAATGTCATTTGATATTTAAAAAAAAGATAGATTAAAGTTTGCTTCGTATAATTGTTGCAGACATTTTACCTGAACTGTTTTTCTTTCTGGCCTTTTGCATTTGAAAAACTTTTAGTATTCAAGGTTTTGGTCTTTGCCAGGAGTTACACAGATGTTTTGATGCATTGTTTATAACTAATATATCAGTTTTTCCTGTACCGATGTGAGGGTCCCGGGACATAGGATGTCGTATCTAAACATATTATAATGCCCTCTGAGGCCAATTTGTGATTTGTGATATACAAAATAAATTAAATTGAATTGAATAACACCAAATAGCTTGCTTGCATTGTGTTACAATTGTAACTATATTGGAAAATTGTGAGGCCAATGGAGTAGAAGCACTGCTGGGTCTTTGTGGTAATCAGCTGCTCTTTGGATTCAGGTGTACTGTGCTTATTTCATCATGTGAAGGGCTCATTGGGTGAAATATGTTCTCAAAAGAAATATAAATTGCAAGTCCTCTTCAAAAAACAATCCAAAGCACACTGTAGGGTTTTTGCAAAAATGTAAATGTCTTTATCCTACAAATGTATTTTAATTAAATCCCCTCAACTTATAGGTGTTGATGTTCTTTTATTTGTGCACGATGGTGTTGTGAACATGTAAGTGTCTTTTTTTCTAAATTGAATTGTCAAGTAAACAAAACAGGGAGTTGATCAAGGAGGTGACCTTTGCTCCAGTGTTTCTGTGTTAAAAAAAGGGTGGGCAGTTTATGGTCACTAAAAGATGATCAAATGATCTAATTCGAGGAGCCATTTCTGGACATGACGCAAAATGAGTCCCACAGGAAAACAGGCTTATAAAAATAAAAAAGCACTATCATGATGTTTCAATATGCCAAAAACATTTAGCCTTGCCTTGGAGCGAAGATGGTTGTGAAAAAGCCAGAACAATATATATATATTACTCTTTATACACTAAATAGGAGAAAATGACTCCAAATGCATCTCCCACCTTTCTTCAACCAAAAGCTAAAATACTTCATTCATTCAGGAAAAAGATCCTGAACCCAATTGGATGTTTATCGCTGCTGAGGAACATGGTGGCACCTCGTATGGTGGCCTATGCCATCAGTGTATGACTGTGTGAATGCTGACTTGTGCTGTAAAACGCTTTGAGTGGTCGATAAGACGAGAAAAGCTTTATATAAATGCAGTGCATTTACCACCTCCATAGGGGCTGCTTCTCCTAACGTAGATTTGATCACTGCTGAGAAAATTACAATTTCCCCTCTCTGGGGATAAACATGGGGTACGGAAATATTTGCCAGAGGGGGGTCTAAGGCTTAATATTGCAGGGGCCACATTTGAGCTTCAGCACCGTGCCTCATCATGTGATGTACGAGATCACTTTCCCCTTTATATTACCAAACTCCTGACAATACTGCCTTTAGTATTATCCCTACAGCTACCTCCCTGCACGTCAACACACTTCTCTGGGTGAAGAAAAGTTGAGATTGCCCACAAACAAAGGGGCTGCAGAACTGGATTTACACACACACACACACACACACACACACACACACACACACACACACACACACACACACTTTGATGGCTACTTTTCCAACAGTTGTTTGTTAGAACTGATAATGACCTCATGCATTTCTAGTGCTGCACTGGTATAGGAGGATGACACAGCCAAAACCTACTAATGTAGCGGAACTATCATAGGAAAGGTGGCAATATCCAGGTCAATTAAACATAATGTGTTGGGCAACAACTAAGCTATTGTTTTGGTATTAGTTTCAAAATCAGGATTACGATAGATCTCTTTTTAACCTTGAGAATTTTAATATGGGTAAATGTATTATACAGCAGTTTAAACTGTGGGTTTTGATACTTAACAGTGGTGTAATCCTGACAGGAGAGTTTTGATTCCGCAACAGTGAGAGAGCATCTTGTTTATTTTCTGTATTCTCTCGACCAGTGAACAATACAGTATACAGCCATCACTGCATGGTTTGCAGCCCACATGACCCCCTCCCCCTCTCCCCTGTCATCTCTTTTATCTACTGTTACCTTGATTATGAATGTTGTATTCACCCAGAAACGAGTTGTAAACTGCATTTTCAGACATAATGCAGTTGCTTTTGTGTGCCATTTTATGTCATGCCAATAAAAATGTCACAATAAAAAGGACATGATCTTTCGTAAAACGAACCTCCAATCCCACTTATGCCTCAAAAATAAAAAAATATAAAAAAGGTTTCTGGTCAAAATGCCCAATAATATGAATTTAGGGGGAACCTCGACACAGTACAGGTACAACGTCACGGCATGGAGAGCTTATGATTGGATGTCGATAAAAAGGGGAAACCCCATGCCATCAGGCAGGGCCATCCCCACCCTGCGCTGCATCCTACTGGCGACCGTTCAATGTCACATTCACAATCCATTTACTCTCACCCAAAGTGTGTGCAGCGGTGTTTAACATGCTGGTGTTCATTATGCACCTTCATGTAACGTTAAACATGGATACATTCTCGCTTTAAAGTGCATTCATTTGCAAGTCGCGACGCAGAATCGCTACCGTGTCCTTTTAATCTCTGTCATGTGAACAATTAGGATGACTAGTCGCTGGGAAAAGCCACAAAAACACGCGGAGTCATTTCCCCTCTGAAGATCACCCAGCGATCCCCTCAGCTTTGCTGCTACTGTACTTGCAAAATAGTGCGCCCTACTGACGCTATTGCGCATGACTGTACTTCGTAATATGAAGTAGGCCTCCTGTTTTTCTCCCCAACCCCGGAGTCCTCCTGGCCCCCACCGACTCGATGCAACGTTCAAGTAAGCAAAACACGGAGGCTGCCGTCGATCACACGAGAAGGTAAGGGTTTCTTAATGCACACTCAAAGCCAGCGGTGGTCGCCGATTGTGAAATAGCACGGCCGTTGTGTTTTTTTATTTAGCGTGCGGAGGCAGTCGGACTGCAGAGGAGGCTTCGGGACTGTTTCCGCACGCTCGAGGGAGAGCAAGGCCCAGTGACCCACATTCAGAGCAGCCTGTGTCTATGTGTACGCGTGGGCGAGCGCGCGCGCGTATCCCTGCCAGTGTGTGTGTGTGTATGTGTGTGCCAGGGGAACCGTGTGTGTGTGTACATACATCTGCCGCGAAAATGTTTCCACCATCGCTGATTTTAGGCATTTCTCCGCGACCGACATTCATGTTTTTGTCGGCTTTGAAGAGGATCTTTCCCCGCGCGGACGTTTAGGCTCCGTTTTCTCGTGGCGTTTGAGGACCAACGGTAACATTTTTAGAGATTATTTTGTCCTCAATGTCAGTTGTTGCGTGACAGCTTGAGGCCAGCTTTGCAATGATAGACGCTGTCATTCCTCCCGTTTATTACACAGACGCGAGCGGCTCTACCTGTCATATCTGTGTCATGCAGCGTTCGCGAGCGTAGCGGGAGGAAACTGGGTCAGTAGGTGCATTCAATCTCTGGGTTAAATGGACAGTTTTCGACAGCAAGCTTAGTTAGCCTGCTAGCTAGCTATATGGGTTGCTCTTTTTGCTCTCGCTTGTATAACGAACACCTGTGGCACCAAAAGGTATATTGCAATGTGTTACTGTGCATGTGTGATAGCTAATGGATGTTTTGGTCGACTGCAGTACGAGGACCGTGTCGCTAATATCAGCGTTTATTCATTGACGATGATGTACAGTGGGCAGGATCGTCCAATGAAGAAGCTCAGTCTAATGAGGCTCCACTTATTGGCCATCAGGTATACATGACTGTAGGTCAGGACAGTGCATGGAGCAATTAAGATGGTTTAACAAAATGACTAAATCTCACCATAATCTCCCACTAAAATCAGAGCTATAAATAATCTAGCGGGGCGCTAATGTTATTCATAGATGTGACTGTGTACTGTACTGTCATATCTTACAGTAAAATCCTCTTATAAGATCACTGGGTCACATATGGTGTCCGATTGGTGTTGACTCTGCTTGATAGGTTTGGGAACTTTATTGTCAGACTGTTAATTTAGACATCACAAAAACAGCTATTTGATTAATTGACAGGGTTTGCTGCAATTGTTGTTTTAACTTATGTGGTATGTATGTATGTATTTAAGTTGTAGACTGTTGGTCGGACATAACAGGCACTTTGAAGATGCCTCTTTGGGCTGTCGGAAAGTGTGATGATCATTTTTCACTTATTCTCATTAGTAATTAATGGGATCCAGCTTCTAGATTCTGTTGATCTTCTGTGTTTTATTTCACCGTAAACTGAATATCTTTGACTTTCCGGTCAGACCCTATCTTGACCTTGAGGTTTAGAAAATTGTGACAACCATTGTTTAACTATTTTGTGACTAAATGATTAATGAGTAAATCAAAACAATAATTGGCAGATAAGCTGACAATGGGAATAATGATCAGTAGCAGCTCTAATCATATAGTGGCTAATTTCCTGTTTTATAGCAGCTACCATGTTCTGTCCTTGTGGACTCTAGAATTTCCATGCATGGTAGACAGTGAACACAAATCCCCCCCAGATATGTTTGTGAATGAGCGTAGGTTCCTTGTGTTACAGGAGAGGTGTGGCTCACTCATGAAGGTTTGTCAGTGCCTGGAAGGATAAGATCTAAAACAACTAGTTCTGCCTGCAAAGAGACATTCCAGAAAGTGAGTTGAAAATAACCGTATCACCATATTTTTCATAACTGGGTCACTGTGCTTCAAAAGAGTTTCTGAAGCACTCATAATGTAAGCATAATAACTGAGTTATAGCAGGGTTTTACACAACAAAGGCCAAAGCTGATTTTACACAACAAAGGCCACGACAAATTCCTTGTAGGTGCAAACTTCCTTGGCAATAAATGGTTCTGATTTTGATTCTGATTCTGATTCCTCGCCGCACTGGTGTTCGCTATTTGCACTTTAAAGACTTTGTGCTGCAATAACTGGAATTTCAAGACATCCCAACGGTCTTTGCTGCATAAAATCAGCCTCATTCGTTATTTATAAGTTAGTTTATAAGTGAGTTGTTTAGAAAGTCAGACAGTATTAATTGGAAGCAACCGTACACTTTTTCTGCAGGGTCCAATTGAACATATGCTCAATGAGACATTGAAATTGGTTAAAAAACCCTCAAATTAACCGACTAACCCCTATTCTGTGTTATGATTGCTCCTGCAGGTTTGGTTGATCACCATGTCATTCCTGTGCTCTGTTGCCCTCTCGTGACCCAATGACTTCAACGGACGTTTTGACTTTTAGAGTCACCTTTGACCCCAAACCCTTTCTACGACCCCTGAGAACAGACATAAACTGACCGCGTGCATAAGCTGCATTGGGGTGAGAAGTCCTCACACACACACACACACACACACACACACACACAATTACATTTGGTCGTGCAACATGGACTACAAATACGGTCTGTTGTATATTAAGGTATAAAAGAACGGACCATAGTAAGCCAGCTATCTGAACCACGTGGGAATGCTGATAATTGTGATGTGTGTTGGAGAAAAACATTAAATACATTGAACATGCTTGTTTTTTTGTTTTTTTCAGAAAGGACTTTTATCAAGTTGATATAGTTAATTAAGCTCGGCCTATTTGCACAGCTGCAGTACGGTGTGTGCCAAAACAGTCAATCGTGTTTTCAGTCCACTGAATTGCAATATGTGCAAACCATAACTGGCACCTAAGCTGATACAACACTGTTTTTTTCTCTGCAGTTTGTCTTCCAAATGCCTACCTCACGCCTAAAGAGCAAATCACTGCAGCCACAGCCCTAATCAGCAGCCACCATGACATCAAGCATCGGGTATACTGCAACACACACACACACGATATGTAAATGTATCATTCATGACATTCATATGACATACTATACATGTGTTTAGTATAAGCACGTTGTTTCAAAAACATTAAACCCATAATGGTGTCAGTGTCCATTAATGAAATGCCTCTGGTTTATTAGGATAATAATAACGATAACTATAATGATGAATGAACTAAAGACCACGTTGTGGTGGGATCACACCAGCCGCAACACTAAATCGGACCCCCCCTTAGTCCCACACCCATCTTCAAAGGCCTTCATTTTGATCTCAACAACAACACCTGTAAAATTGTGTAAATGCGTCTTGTGCGGTTGTGACGCCATCACGTTGACTAAATCGGTCCACAGACAGACAGAAATAAAAACACCCAGCAAAGTACTCATTCCCAATTCTGCGGTAGGTAGGACACATTTTGCCATAATGACACACATACAGACTCACAAGCTGAAAACAATACCAGCGGTCACGGCTGTAATAATTCTAATTATGGTTATTGTTATCATGAAATGGAGTGCCACGATAAAAAACGTAAAGATATTAAATAACTGCTCCAGATATCAGCCGTCAGTAAAACTGAAAGTACTCGTATTGACCCATATTGATTGAAATGGAGGCAAGAATACGCCCGTTTCACAAATGCACTTGCAATCTTCTTGGCAAGCACAACACATTCCCCTCTCTCTCTCTCTCTCCCCCTCTCTGACTCTCTCTTTTTTTTTGTGTGACCCAAAAATAGAGCCGCTCCTGGCATGTAGGAATCCTCTCATTAACCGGCATCTGTCAGTCGCTATTATTAACAATACAGATCTGCTTTCAAGCTGCCAACAAACATGCGTACACAGGAAAAAAAACAAAGTGAGGCGGGATAAGCTGCAAATACTTTTTTCTCCTCCCGTAGGGATGATTGTAGCATCTTTGATGGGTTGATGGAAGAAGATGAGAAGGACAAAGCAAAACGGTAAGCCAGATATAAAGATGAAGACGCTGGAGTGATGATTAAACATCATAAAAAACCTACACTCAACCAGCATCTGAAACACATTTAAAGCATAAACCGACTTTATGGCATGCGGGACACTGCAGCCATGCACCGTCTTAACTTGAAACATTATAGGGTCACATGACAAAGAGGTTACGTTTGTCTATTTTCAGGATTGTTGTGTTTTTTTTTCTTTACGTCAAAACGGCGAATCTGGACAAAGAAAAATAAAAACCAAAAGTCTCTTGGAAATGTTTGTCCCAAAAGAAACGTTGGCTGCATGACATTAAGAGTTCAATTTCTAACCGTGGTTTTGATTTCAGCGTGTCCCGAAACAAGTCTGAGAAGAAACGGAGAGACCAGTTCAATGTCCTCATCAAGGAACTCGGCACGATGTTGCCGGGCAATACCAGGAAGATGGACAAGTCCACCATCCTGCAGAAAAGCATTGACTTCCTGTGTAAACACAAAGGTCAGGGCACCTCCCAGGGTGGACACGTCTTGGTCTATATTTAGCTGTTCTTGTGTACTCTGTCCGTCTGTGCTCGTTTACTCTCATTACTAGAGCTTATTACACTTTTTATGAGACGTGGGTACTGTACCTGTAAAGTGTAAATGACTCTTTCATTATTTTTTACCTTTTTAACTGTGTGTAGTGACTTAATGTGTTATGAATAATAATTGTGTCCTACTTTAAGGATTAGCTGCTTTACACCTCCACCCTCTACTCAGCTTCCCCTCATAATCATTAATACTGTGATTCCTTTATGATGAAATAATTAATTACTAGGCATGTGTTACTACTTCTTGTTAATCCTAGCTCTTATCATTGCTGTGCATGATAATTAACTCGGCTGCCACTTCACCGTTGCACTGTGTTATCTCTTGCTCTGTTTAAGTGCCTTGTTTTCACTCCGAGCCCTTTGCTATCAATGCATTTTATGTGTTGTCTCCTTTATGTCTCGTTGTGTTTTCCTCACTTGATTTTTTTACCTAAAATTCCCATTTGCCTTCCGTTTCCTCCCCCAGAGATTGCAGCCCAGTCGGAGTCGAGTGAGATCAGGCAGGACTGGAAGCCTCCATTTCTTAGCAATGAAGAGTTCACCCAGCTCATGCTGGAGGTCAGACATCACACGTGTTGTACTGTAATCCTGTCTGTTAGGTTATATCCGCTGTTATTTTACTCTCGTGACAGTTTTTTCTCAGGCATTCTGAAAAGTGAAGCTAATGCAAAAGTGCCTTAAACTTGCATTCCCTCTAGTGGCCTTCAGGGGGCGACTCCTCTGGTTTCAAAAAAAAGTCAGATTGTATAGAAGTCTATGAGAAAATGACTCTACTTCTCTCTTGATTTATTCCCTCAGTGAACATTGTAAACATGAGTTTATGGTCTCAATCTCTAGTTTCAAGTCTTTTTCAATACAGCATGATGTTCATTTAGTAAGTTATAGTCCATTTAGAGTCAAATAGACCATAGAGCAGGGTAGGCTTTAGGGCGGGGCTACCTTGTGATCGACAGGTCCCTACCAGAAAGTTAATTGTAAACGTTTTCGTCGCCTAAAAATGTCTTAGTCAGCGTTTAATTGTACTCCGCTCCACCCTCTTGTGTCACCTCTGGTTGCAAAAAAAACAAGATGGCTACGGCCAAAATGCCAAACTGGAGGCTTCAAAATGGTAGTCCACGAACTAATGGGTGACACGCAGGATTTTATTTCTAAAAGTAAAAACGCTGCGGTATTTGACGCATTGTTTATTTTTGCTGATCTTCAACAACAGACGAATTGATGACAGCCTTTTATTTGATCTTGTCTTGCATTGTCAGGCTCTGGATGGGTTCTTTTTAGCAATAATGACTGACGGGAACATCCTCTACGTCTCCGAGAGTGTCACCTCACTACTTGAACACTTACCGGTGAGTAACACTGGTTTACTTGCTATGTATTAGTCATCCTCTGTATGGTAGAACAAGCTTTAAGTGGATTTATTCTGTGTGAGCCGTTCAGATGGAACATGCTGGGATGATATATGGGTGTTACTTTTCTTCAGATTTCTGTGCGTGTTCTCATGTATGTGCTGTGTTCCTCAGACGGACCTGGTGGACCACAACCTGTTAAACTTCCTGCCACTTGGAGAACACTCCGAGGTGTACAAGGCCCTGTCTACGCATCCCACCGACCACGAGAACCTTAGCTCCGACTACCTGAAGAGTCAGTACCACTCCGAAGCATATTACACCTGCTGCTGGTTTTCAACATTATCCAGTGATACTGCACTGTTCTGTGTTTGATGGTTGATCGGACAATATCAATCAGTTTAACACTTACTTACGTACTTCACTATCATCATAAATGTCTGTTTGGGCCTTAACATCCAAAGAAAATGATACAGACATAAAATTAAACAAAGTAGAAATCCATGTAGCATCCGTTTCACTGTAGTAAATCACTGAATATATTTTGAATAAAATAAACAACTGAAGATAATGTAAAGTTTTCACAACTCTGTAACTCATTTTGTTTAGCATGAATCCTGTCCTGTCTGTAAGGAAGCAACTTGGTGGATATAGAAAAATCATAATCTTCTCAGACTTGAGTAGCTAAACAAAGAGTCACAGGTCATTTTCTTCATTTGAACCCAAAAAGTCTGAATTTTTTACATGATTTTTACAGTTTTGTCTTGATATCCTTCTAGCACCATGAAACATGAAACACATTTTGAACACTGCGTTTACTGGAAAAAAAAACTGTTGTCTTTTACACATATTTTTGCCTTCTGAGCTAACTGTATTATTATTATTTTTTCCAGATAAGAACCACATGGAGTTCTGCTGCCATATGCTGCGAGGGACCATCGACCCCAAAGAACCGCCTGTCTACGAATATGTAAAGTTCATTGGCAACTTCAAGTCCCTCAACAACGGTATGACACTTAAATAGCAGTCAACACAGAAACATGTGTGTAAAGCCAGTTTGACTGAGGGAGTAAACAACCTCTTCAACGGCTGCTCTGTGTTGCGCAGTTCCCAACGCGGCGAGGAATGGTCTAGCAGGGGTGTTACAGCGGTCGCTACAACCCGCGTTCGACGACCAGGTGTACTTCGTAGCCACTGTTCGGCTGGCCAAACCTCAGTTTATCAAGGTAGAGGCACACACACTCTCTGGCATACCTGTACATACAAATATCATTCACACTGAGCCGTTAATGAATCATTTTTATCTGAAATACCTTCTCTCTGCCGTTGTTTTTATATTCACAGGAGATGTGTACAGTAGAGGAGCCCAATGAAGAATTCACCTCTAGGCACAGTCTAGAATGGAAGTTCCTCTTCTTAGACCATAGGTAAACACACAAACGCACACATTTGAACGTGCATTGCTTTTTAAGCTGCAAGTATACGCCGTCAGAAGGCGTGTTCGGGTGGTCGCACTCTTCCCGCGTAGGCAAGACGTCATATGAAGTACGTCTCTTAAAGCATAACCCTTTGCATTTACATAATACTTATTTCTTTGTGATATGTACTTTTGAGCCGCGTCATGTTTGTCCTCTTTGCAGACACTTCACTGAAAGCTAAGAGCACCCAGTTAGTCGTGGTCACTTTGTCCTTTTGAGCTTTGTGAAGCTGTTTTCCGATTTCATTAAGGACGCCATCTCTCCTTTTTCAGAGCTCCGCCAATCATAGGCTACCTGCCTTTCGAGGTCCTGGGAACATCAGGGTACGACTATTACCATGTGGATGACCTGGAGACACTGGCCAAGTGTCATGAGCACTGTGAGGGCTCCTGTTTACACACGTTCATTTTGTGTTGTGAAAGCCTTCCTCTGCTCGTTAGCGTCTAACCACTTCGTCTCCCTCTCGTGTTCAGTGATGCAGTACGGTAAAGGGAAGTCCTGTTACTATCGTTTCCTGACTAAAGGTCAACAGTGGATCTGGCTTCAGACGCACTACTACATCACCTATCACCAGTGGAACTCTCGGCCCGAGTTTATTGTCTGTACGCACACAGTAGTCAGGTACTGCAGCCTCCCTGTCCCTTTATACCGATAGATGAGAGATTTATTTGTGCTGATCACGAGACATTTCCGTGATGGTAAACGGCTCCTCACATGCACTTATGTGATCCACTTTACTGGTGACACGGCATTTCTAAATGTTCTCATCTCTCATGCACCTTCTTTTTTTTGGTATAAAATGCAGCTATGCAGAGGTGAGGGCAGAAAAGCGCAGAGAGCTGGGCATTGAGGAGTCTAACCCAGAAGTTACGGTGAATAAGGTGAGAAATCACATCTAGAAATGCTCTCAACTCATCTGCCTTCATCAACGCATGAGTCCAATAATTCAGGGTATCGCAATATATATCAAGTATGGAGGAGAAATTGTGAAAAAAACATATTCTGGTTAAATTTGTAGATTTGTTGGTTAAGCCCGAGTAACAAAATGAAACTATTAGTAGTGTAATTGAAGTTTTGTTCATAGACCGGCTGAAGTTCTCTAGTGGCAATGTGTTGACATACAAAATAATATATTCATCCAGCCAACATATTATTATATATGTCAAAAGGTTTACTAAAATTAAGCCCAAAAACTTGTTTCTGATGTAACCTGTCTCATACAACATAAAGCCAAATTTGCTGTCCAATAACTTCCGTCAGTGAGATGCTACTGTCCGTTAATATTTCTCACACTGTCGACAAACTGACTGCTGCTCTCTTGTTTTATCTCAATCCTGTTAGTCAGTGATTACATCAAGATGAGAACGATAGATTTCTCATAAATCATAAAGTTTTTAAAGGAATTCACAAAAGAACATTAATTCAGTGATATCTTTCTATGGAAGAACTTTCTGAGTCTAATAGCTGTTACTTATGTACTAGTACAGGGCCTAGTACAGGACATGCCTCTTTGGATTGCTCGGCATCCTGTATCGCCGCTTTACACCGCTCATCCAAACAACTTCACAGTCTGAGAAATACGCCCGCCAAGTGTGAAGTCGATCAGATGAACGGCTGTCGAGAAAAAAAGACGAGAGTGTTGGCGGTGGAGCGAGCGTGAGTGTAAACGAAGTGAGAGAGCGGCGTTAGCGAGAACAAAGCAAGCACAAATAAACACACCCACACCTCCGCACAACCCTGCAGGAAGGTCCTGCTATGCCGGAATTTGAATGAATGCAGCCGAAGCGTACGCGCTCCATCCCGCTCGCTGTGGCCTCTCTGCTTTGTGACTGTGTGTGTGTGTGTGTGTGGGGCTCGGTCAAACGGACACACCGATAGCAGCACGCTTTGCACACAGCAGAGGAGAGAGAGCTGAGACCAGAGGGATTAATGAAGTACATAAACACACACAGGAAAATGCTGCATATTATACCTTTTGAAAGGATTGCCTGTCTAGTGTATTTTTCTTCTGCCTTTAGAGTCAGGACTCTGGCTTGGAGTCCCAGCTGAATACGTCCAGCCTGAAGGAGGCCTTGGAGCGATTTGAACGCAGCCGAACACCCTCAACCTCCTCACAGAGTTCCCACAAGTCCTCATCGCATGCCTCTGACAACACGTGCACTTGTGAGGACACACACACACACACACATGTTGCATGTACATATACAGTGTTAGTCAGTCCTACCCTGACGTAATACGTTAAAGACGGGTCAGTGACGCATCAGTTGTGGAGTTTAATGGGATGGGAGGCCCCGCAGTAAGATGACACGATATCCTCAGCAGAGTATGACTCGCACTCAATCAATGATTCTGTCTCTGCGACAGCCTCCAAGCTACACATGGACACGGCCACACCTCCGCCGCAGTCCCTGGCCTCCACCATGGAGATGACGTCACAGCGTCGCTCATCCATCAGCAGCCAGGTGAGACTCGATTGGCCCAAAACACCAACACATAACACAGTTCTTAGACTTCTTCTTTTGAAGGATGCTGATTTTTGTGACCCTGAGTAAGGCAAATAGAGATTGAATTTTATTCATAATGCAGTTTGGTTAAGCAAATGTAATAAAAACAAATTCTTACACTTGAGTTGCCATAATTCTCCTGATTACTTGTTTATTTGCAGTCTATGAGCTCTCAGACCACAGGACAGAGTGTAACTCCAGGTATGATCACTCATCAGCAACAGCAACAACAACAGCAACAGCAACAGCAGCAACAACAGCAGCAGCAACCACAGCAACCACAGACAAGCGTACAGGTGAGCACGGTGGCACTACACGCGGGTCATTTCATCTCATCATGATGTGTAGTAGAGCTGAGAGGATTAGATTCAGTGGTCCCACATTCTCAAAGATTGGTTATTGCTATATTCTGACAAGTAGAGCTAAATGATAAATCAATAAATAGAATATAATAATAGTTAAACAGTAGAAGAAGGACCGAGCATTTGCAAGAATCTGACGATATGATGTGTCATGATAAAGGCGTTACAATCCAATATGTTGTTGTTTTTGACTAATAAACTGCCATCTGCATAAAATCTGGGTATATTTTTGTAAACTTTTTTATGAAATCAGAACATTGGGATCTGCATTTGCATTGATCACAGTCACTGTTACATCCAACATCATAGCTCTACCTTTTGTGCAATCTGAGCCAGTCTGCCACAAATCCTTGCTTTTAACTATTAATTAGAAATCCATACAGTGTTTTTCAGAATCGATATAGTTATATGTATTGCTATTTTCTGAAAACCCTAATGAAATAACTATTAGCTGCAGCTCCGCTGTGGACATTTTTGTCCATTTGCCCGCGTTTCGTGATGAGCACGAGTGACATGAGCGGCCTGTTCTTTGTCTCTCCACCCACAGCCGGTGATGGAGTTCTCAGCGCAGGTGAATGCCATGCAGCATCTGAAGGATCAGCTGGAACAGAGGACAAGGCTGATCCAAGCCAACATCCAGCGGCAGCAGGACGAGCTGAGGAACATCCAAGACCAGCTGCAGAGAGTCCAGGGGCAGGGCATACAGGTCTGTGTAGACCCACTCACATGGTGGCCATCTCAATCTAAGAATGTGAAATAGGGCCGCGCAGTTAATCAAATCTCTACAATAACTTTAGTTTCTTGTGTCATACAAGTGCACTCGATTGATGCATTTCACTTTAAACATTTTCTTTTGGAGTGCATGACTCTTCCAAAGTCAATGAGTCGTCTTGTTAAATAATCATGATCTTGATACTGACCGTGATTATGAGTTTTGCCATAATTGAGCCGCCGTAATTCGAAATGTAGCCTTTTTCTGCAAATAGGCGTCACATTTAGATTGAGTTTGCTCATCAGTCTAAGTTTGCTGTGCTGTAACCTTTTACAGCAAAAGGAAACTCATTATATTCAAACAATAAAGCAGAGAGCTACTTCAGTTTACTGAAAGGGGTTCATTTTACTCACAGAACAGTTGCATACTTACCCTTTTTGAAAATCAATTTCAGTTGCATTCAGGTTTCTCCCCGTGATGTTTTCTTCCAAATTTAGACAGTTGGTTATTTGAACAAAAGTAGCACGCAACCTCTCCTCTTTTTTTGAAAGATCAGCAGATGTGGTGTGCGTTGTCTTTTCCTGTTGTGTTCCACCTGGCTGTGCCTGACCTAGATCAGAGCGAGAATCATACATTATGTATGGTTTTTGTTCTATTAAGAGGACACCCGCGTGTACCCTGTAAAGACAATTTACCCACATTGAATTATTCTATTCTGTTGTAATAATACGCACAGATTAAACAAGTAAATGTACAGAAACGAGTGCATGTAGTGCAGACCTAGACACACACACACACACACACACACACACACCACTGAGGCCTGACTTTTTGGTGTTTCCATCCCGACAGATGTTGCTGCAGCAGCAAGGCGGAGCGATGAACGTGCAGCTCCCCCAGGTGGGCTCGGTCCAACAAGCCACTGCTTTGACCAGTCAGGTCCAGCAAACGACAATTAACCCCGTCCATTCAGGAGCTCAGCAGCTCACCATCCAGCAGCAGGCTCCGCCCCCCCAGCAGAACCTGCAGCAGCAGCAGCAGACCAACACCCTCGCACAGGTAGGACACAGATATCAAACAAAGAATTTTGTTCTTTTAATCTCGGATCAAACTTGCGGTATCTGTGACCTTTAAAGGAACAGGTCAAACATGAGTCATGTACTCAATACTTGAGGTCCTGTGAGAACACTGAGCTTGTATGAACTTTCAGTTTTTACATCTCATTCAGAAGACAGGAAGAGCCACAGAGCACACTGTTAGTGTTAGACTTCACAGGAAACTCTGCGACAGTGGAGTGCTGTAACACACACCATAATGTGTGTTTTTTTCAGTTTTTCTGTAATATTTACCGCTTCATGACCTGTAAATTTATTTTCGGTATGTTAAAATTGAACATGCCTAAAATAATGAAAGTGAACCAAAAAAGACCCTTAGTGTGTTTGCTCTGTTTTTCAAAGGAATTCATATCATGTCCCTCCCTCCTTCCCCACATTACCACTCTCCAGCCCCAGCGTCAGCCCCAGCAGCCCCCTCAGGCTCAGCCCCAGCAGCCCCCTCAGGCTCAGCCCCAGACCCAGGGCTCAGTATCCGCTCCGCTGTACAACACCATGATGATCGCCCAGCCAGGGCAGCCCAACGTGCTGCAGATCAGCACCAGCCTGCCGCAGACCAACACGCAGCAAGGCACCGCAGTGGCCACCTTCACGCAGGATCGACAGATCCGGTAGGTAGACGACGACCAAACCTGAACCTCAACCTACCCCCGACTCTCACAAGTCTCTGCAGGCGTATATGTACATACAATGTCATTCACTTGTCCCTTTTCTCCATTTCACCCTCTCCAGGTTCCCAGCAGGGCAGCAGCTGGTGACCAAGCTTGTGACCGCTCCAATGGCGTGTGGAGCGGTCATGGTGCCCACCTCCATGTTCATGGGACAGGTGGTCACTGCGTACAACCCCTTTGGTGGGCAACAGGTACGAGTCACAGAGCGACTAATGGAGCTGTATCTGTTACCAGAAAAAGTTGTTGTTTGAAGTTGTTTAACATTTGTCATCTCCTTGAACCCTATAGATGACTCAAAGGACTAACAGCTCTAAGGACTTGTAGACTCCGCTGCAGTGTTGTCGTTACATTAGCTTATATAGTAGACTCCATCCTTCTTCATTTGTCTGTCAAGTCCAAACACATCTGTAAGAGTTAGATCCGTAGAGAATCCACTGAGAGATCATAAGTAGAGGTGATGCTATTTAAACCTCTCTTGAAGCAGCAAATGACCGACAATATTCCAAACAAGATGTCCTGTACGATTCACTGATATGACTACGTCCCTTTGTTGTTCTGTGTTAACTCCTGTGTGTATTCAGCAGGGAGGGCAAACCCAGACTCTGACTCTGCAACCAGCCCAACCGCCCCAAAGTCAGCCCGACGGCCCAAACCAGACGGCTGTAGTGGCTCAGGGCGGCCAGCAGGGGCAGCAGCAGCAACAGCAATTCCTACAGGTATCAGTAGAGGGCAGCAAATAGGATTCATTTAAACAGACACCATGACAATATCAAGTTTTATTTTGGTTTAAGGTGTTGTTGTCTTTAAGTAATGAGTGTACATAATATACTAAAATGATTCAAACTTTAAGATGTTCACTCACTTTACTTTCAGAGAGTGTGAGAAAGGAAAGATGTATTTTATTTAAGAACTGCTTCAATTTGTAATGCTCCTGCACTGTATTTCTGTCAGGGCACTCATCTTCTCCATAGCAACCAGTCTACACAGCTCATCCTGCAGGCAGCTTTCCCACTCCAACAACAGGGCACGTTCACGCAGGCAACGCAGCAGCAGCAACAACAACAACAACAACAGCAGCAGCAACAACAACAACAGCAACAGCAACAGCAGCAACGACAACAGCAGCAACAATCTCACCACCAGAGGCACCAGCAGCAACTGAAACCGCAGCCCCAGAAACAGCAGAAAGCTCCGTCATCGCACAGGACCGACAGCGTCAGCAGCCAACCTCAGTGAGCTGGTTCACTGAGAGAACACCGGGAACGTTAGGAGATCGCTGCATACAGCTGTCGCATGGCCGTCACAAACTCTCCCCCCCCCCCCCCAAAATAAAATCGTTGCCCTCCCTTCCTCCGTCTGAAGGAAAGGAATCAGAGGAAAGAGGAAAGCCTGTGAGTCCACAAGGAACTCGATTGCCACTGTGGCAACAGGATGGATTAAAATCCCCCTTTCCTTCACTGGAAGAGGAGCTGTGAAGGAGCTCCGGTCTCTGGGGAAAACCGGTAACAACTGACTTTTATTTTAATTTTTTTTGAAGGTGTGTCAAAGTGGACTGACCTTGTACAGATTTACTGTATGATACAAAAAAAACCTTGTAAATATACAATATAGCCTAACAGGAAACAGAAATGTAGTATTTTATATGATTGCATGGAAAGAATAACTGTGTAAGCTTTTATTAGTCGCTTTTGAGAAATGAATTTTTACTTTGTTCAACTGTTTTCTGGTCAAAGATGGAGCGATGATGTGCTCTCAGTCTTCTCTCCCCCACCCCTACCCCCACCTTCCCTAAAACGACAGTCCAGAATAAGGCTTTACGGTTCATCAGTTTGCTTGGGCTGGGGTTTTCTTGTGGAAGTTGTGTTTTTGAACACTGTGTCTGAGACAAAAATGGCTCTTTTTAACTTTGTAACAAATTATGTTTGGCAAGAAACTAGATCACAGTTTAACTGAATTCTTTGCAGAGTGATCACTGTACGTCTAACGGGTTAAGTGATTCCAAGTGCCAATAACATAGATTATCTTCTCGTTTTATTTCATTTCGAGCAGACTATTCAAAGGCGTATATATATTTTCCAACAGGATATTACCCCTATTAAAGTTAACGCGTGTGTATATAGTAGGGATTATTTTTTAACAGTCAGAGAGCCCTATAAGTAACAAACAGTATATCCTCAACCTCCTGAAACTTTAGCACTTGATGTGGTGGTGTACAGTAAATCACTGTCCAGACCTTGTTGTTTGTAATCCGTGGTGTGATTCTGTGAGCTAGCGTGTTTTTTGGGAATACAATCTTTGTGTGCATGACTGGGCATGAGAGTGTCTGCGGTTGGTGCGTGTGTGTGTGTGTGTGTGTGTGTGTGTGTGTGTGTGTGTGTGTGTGCGCGTGTGCGTGCGCTTTCCCCTTGTGTCTTACAATATTTGACTTAGTAAGGGTTTGAAGTTGCTGGATGGTACTTGTATTCTCAGGAATGTGGAAAGTTTTTTTTGCTTCTGCCTCAGTCTGGAACCAGACCAAGAAGGATTAGACAGTGATGCAGCGAAGACCAGGAGGAAGAAGTGTGTGAAGGGTGTGGTGACTCAATCAGATTTGACCCAGATCTCTTCGAGCCTTCCTGTTATCTTGTAAAGAGAGGGAAGGCCAAGATACCATGGAGTAGAAATATAGAAAAAGGTATTTTTTCAGCGATTCACCCAGATTGGAATAGATTCATGGGACCAGCGAACCTGCACTTCTGCTCACTGTCTCGTGGTCTTTTTGTATTATCAGTGTTTTTAATCCTTCTATCTCTTCCTAGGCCTCAGAAACCCTCATGCAGTTCAGTTCACTCGTCTCTGGTTAAAAGCTGGGCTGGGCCCAAATCCATTTCAAATGACGCTGATGGAAATTGGGCTCAGCCATTCTACTACAGTCGTAAGCCATATCAAACAGAAACGCCTTGGATCGGAGGAAGCGTAATGGTTGGCGAATGTGTTGTTTTGTCTCAAGAGTGTAGTTAAGACTGCGTGTTTGTGTGAATATATATATATATATATAGAGTCTCCTACTTCTCATATCTCTCTGGGGGGGCAGTATTGGTTTCCCCTGGCGATAGCCAATCAGTTCTTGCGTTGCAGTACAAAGAGAATAATTGTAATATTCAAGAAACTTCCTCTCCGGTGGGGCTCAGTATTCTGCAAGCCCGTGTGTGTGGGACAGCTCAACTTGAATACATGTTTGTGTGTGTGTGAGAGTGAGAGAGAGTATGCATAATTACTGTCACTGTAACCTGTTATATTTTCATATGGAAACAGACGTGTGACTGGAAAAAGAATGGATGTTAGGCAATGCAGAGCATTGGTCACCATTCAGGCTATAAAGAAGACGGGCAGCGTTATTGTTTTACGATGGCAGACTGCTCGACAAACACTTATCACGACAACTACTACATCAGACCAGTCTCAAGCGGTAACCCCTTCTGAGAGACCTTTTTCATTTAGGTTGGCGACTGAGCGGGGACAATGCTCTTATTGACTTTGTCCACAAATGAGGAATAGAAGACAGGATTCACAGAGAGGGGTCCTACTGTTTGAACCAGGTCTTCCACGCTTCACATAACAAATGTAGACCCTCTATAGACTAGTTTGTGTTTAAGGCATCACGCTGAAGGGTAATGATGAAATGTTTAGAGTTTGTGTCACTGATACCCAGCCCAAAGAATGTAAAGGTGTTTTAAAGAGACAAATGGATGTTGTAACTGTTGATTATGGAGGACGTTTGACAGGCTTTGTGATGAAGGAAACCGAGGGGTGTTAAAAGAAAATAATGTTTTTCACTACAAGGATCCACATACATGACATGCAATCTTATTTACAGGCTTTGTTTTGTAAAAGAGCCTCCTCAATGTTTCACCAATTACGAAATTTCTGTTTTTGCAACAATAATTTTCTAGTTGGAAAAAAAGTTTTAACTGTGCTGAAAGTCGAGGTGTAGGATATTTGAAATGGGACACCATAGACAAGACAGCGACCCCCCACCCCCCACCACACAGATACACAGATCACCTCTCCAGTACACAGTCTGGTTCTAAAGGGTCCTAGTTCTCGTATAATACTCCCATTCACATACACAAAGCGAAACACCAGTATTCAGTGTAAACCGGTGCTACGCTTACCTGTGCTGTCTGTATGTATATCCCTTATTCTGCCCTTGGACTGTGCTCCTTTTATCTAGCCCAAAGTCAAATGTAATAATAATCAAAAATTTGAAGCAAAATGTTTGCTATTATAATTCCCCCCCCCCTTTCCCCTCTTGGTCAATTTGAAAATAAAAACAGTTGCAAATATTATACGTGAAACATGTCTGCTCCAAGTTTCTTGTGTGTTGGTCTGTTAAGAACTGTTGGATGGATGGCATGTACATACACAGATATTCGTGGTCCCCAAAGGATGAACCCCAATGACTTTGGTGATCCCCTTACTTTCCCTCTCCATACCCACCGTGAGGTTGGCATCTTTGATTCTTCACTGAAAGGTAACAACAACCATTGGGTGGATTTTAATGACATTTTGTAAAGATGTTCATGGTCCCCATAGGATGAATCCTAATGACTTTGGTAATCCCCCCTGTTCTTTTTTTACTGAAAGGTCTCAACAACTATTGGGTGGATTGTCATTAAGTTTTGTGCAGACACTCATGTGTCCTAGTTGTAATAACTTTGGTCCTCCTAGTTGTAATAACTTTGGTCCTCCTAGTTGTAATAACTTTGGTCCTCCTAGTTGTAATAACTTTGGTGTTCCCCTGACCGATCATCTAGTGACATGATCAATTCAAAATGGCAAATTTTACCATCCGAATATCTGCAAAACTAATTATATTCCCATCAGCCCCAGCTGTTCTTGTTGCATGTTTAGTGCTAACTAACAAATGTTTGCATGCTAACATGCTAAACTAATGATCAACATGATAAACTGTCAAAACATCACCATGTTAGCGTCACTGTGAACAAGTTAGCATGCTGATGTTAGCGTGTAGCTGAAAGCAGCCTAGTACAGCCTCAAAGCTGCTTACCCGTTTCACAGAATTGGGAAAATGACAAATGAAATGGACACTTTCCAGTCAGTTCTACCCTCACAGGTACTTTCTTTATTATTACAAGTCAACCAACTGTATCAAAACTGCATGATTCTCAAAACCAGCACACAGAACCTCTCTTCTGGCTCTCAACAACAACTCTGTCACAATCAAATGCATTCAGTATTAAAAAAAAGAAAATCTAAAGGCACATCTCTATTGTATTTACATTGCATACATGTTTGACATAAATTAAGTAAAAAGAGCACACAATCAGTTCTAAACGCTGAGCCACAGACTAAACTAAAGCTAACCCTAAATCACGTACAGCAATACATCACTTAGTCTGTTATAAGTCACAGTATTTAAAGCTACAACACACAGGTGGGAATCAGTGTTTCTGTAACTTACGGCGTTATGTGTTATTAGGAGTTATCGCTTACATGCCACCTTGCTATGGCTCATTTGTTATAATATAAAAAGAAACTTCAGGTCTCTGATCAGAAAGTATCTTTTGTCAAGCCCTGTTAAAGCCAGTTTTGAGGTTAGCTTGCTGCCAACAACTCAGTATTTGTTAGGGACTCTTGAGACTAGAAACGGGAAAACAACTAGCCTGGCTAGCACAAGAGAAGGAAAAAAAAAAGCACCACAAATTCAGTTTAAATAAGGTTGCCAGGCAACCAGCAGACAAACCTGAGAATCACTGCACCCGGCCAAGAAATAGTCCCACCAATAACTCCCCACTAAAACCACAAATTGTCTTTTTTTTGTACGGCGTAAACTAACAAGATATAATGTATTCATTTGTGTAGTTAACAGCTATTGGCAGACGGATATTGTCACTGTTCAATCAATCAATCAAGCTTTATTTATACAGCACCTTTCAAAGTAAATAAAATACAACACTGAATAAATTGATAATGGTAGAACATCCATCCATCCATCCATTTTCCTCTGCTTATCCGGGGTCGGGTCGCGGTGGCAGCAGGCCAAGCAGGCTGACCCAGACTTCCCTCTCACCGGCAACATGTTCCAGCTCATACTGGGGGGATCCCGAGGCGTTCCCAGGCCAGCTGGGAGATATAATCCCTCCAGCGTGTTCTGGGTCTTCCCCGGGGTCTCCTCCCAGTTGGACGTGCCTGGAAAACCTCCAGTGGGAGGCGTCCAGGAGGCATCCTAATTAGATGCCCGAACCACCTCAGCTGACTCCTTTCGACGCGAAGGATGGTAAAATGGTAAAACAGTAAAATTTTAATAAAGTACAATTGGAGCGAAATAAAAATTTTAAATGAAATGTGTATAAATACTAGGACAGTGCCAGGCTAGCTGTTTCCCCCCATTTCCAGTCTTTGTGCTAAGCTAAGCTAAACGTCCGTTGGCTTCACCTCCATACTTGACGCACAGATACCTTGAGGTGGTATCAATCTTCTGATCTAACTCTCTGCAAGACAGCGGCATTTTAAATTTCCCAAAAAGGCCAAAAGTTCCTATAAAAAGGGAGACAAACCCGACACAAAACAAAACAAAAAACAGTCCACTCATCACAGCGCCAACTGTGCTTATCTATTCCTCAGTCAAAGGTCTCTGTTTTCCCCAAAGCTTCTTAAGATGCAATCTGAGGCTGAATGTAAGCCAAAACTCCTCCTGCTGCTGTTAGGAGATGTTGTATCTGATGGACGGTTAGTGCTGGAGTCTGCTCTATATAGACGTGCACCTGAAATACCTACCACAGAGATCAATAAGCCAATGGGGAGATTACATAGAGGCCAGTACTGAGAGCCCAGAGCAGGGTCGTATATACAGTATCTGTGTGTGTGTGTGTATGTGATGCAGGAAGGCCAGTGTTAGAGAGTTAGTTTGAGTGTTGTTAGTAGATTACAGAGTGTGTTTGGCTCTTGTTGTTTGTGCGGTTAAAGGGGAGAGATGGGCGGGGGGGGGGGGGGTTCATAGCCGCGTGTGTGTGTGTGTGTGTGTGTGTCAGACATAGTCCAGGAAGACGTCAGCAGTGTTTTGCAGTAAAGGCTGGGTGGGGGCTGTCGTGCTGCAGACTGAGCTCAGCCTCCGTGATGGCGCCCTCTGCTGCTCTGAATGACCCGGAGCTTTGCTCAGTGTCAGGTACACCTGACGAACAACAACAACATTTGTGAGTTATTACGTTTTGATGATACAACTTTTTCCACACAAAAAAAAAACAGTCTGACAGAGTACTGGGAAATGGAACGAGCCATATCCCAATGTCATATGCATGTGTGCATATGACATGTGTGGTTCGATTCCGTCTGAGGATTTTTAATACACATGCTACTCATCTCTTGCTCCTGATGTTTCCTGTCTGCATCTAGACTGGTTTTCTCTAATAAAGACAAAAATGCCACAGAATAGTCTACGAATCTACTCACATTCCTGGTGCTTTCTGACAGCAGTAGCTCAGTCCTCTCCACCAGTTTCCTGAATGAAGGCCTCTTCAGAGGATCGTGGTTCCAACAAGACAACATCATGTCATACCTACAGAAGTGAGACTGAGATTAGTTTCAACACGGCCCAATGTTTACTGAGGTAATAAATCAAGTGAGAAGTAGAGTCATTTTCTCATAGACTTCTATACAATCTGACTTATTTTTGCCACCAGAGGAGTCGCCCCCTGCTGGCCATTAAAAACAACGCACCGTTTTCATCGGAGGCTGTCGCCTGAGATACACACTTACATCTCGATGGGAGCCAACTCGGGCCTGCTCATCCTGTGGCCGTCTTGAATCATCCTATAAAATGCTGAGCCCACCTGCATCCCAGGATACGGGCTGTTACCTGCAACACAGACATACGCGCACGCTTTAAATACCTTTGTGTAATTCATGTCTCATTGTTGGGCGAAAACAATACGGATACATCTTATGATGCCTGGCTTCTGGAGTTACATTTTGTATCACGATCAATATGATTTTGCACGATTCACCCCGCTAAGTGATGTTTGCTGTTTTGGGAGCATCATCAGAGCCTCAAATCAGCCCAGTCAGCTCGAAGGGACGATAATAATGGCTCAGAGATTATGAAACAGCACGGCTCAAACTGGAAATGTTACCCAGAGAGAAGATTTCCCAGAGCAGGATGCCGTAGGACCACACGTCACTCTCGAAGGTGTAGACACAGTCGAAAATGCTCTCGGGAGACATCCACTTGACAGGCAGGCGAGCCTGCAGGAGGGAGAGCCGTGATCACAGGAGCAGTGTGGAACATGTTCCCTTGTTTTCATTCTTTAAAAACATACCATATCTTTTCTCGAAAAAAGATGCAAATCCTTTAATACTAACGATTAAAGCTAGGAAATCTTGAGAAACTAGCAAGAGCACGCTACATTTGAATAATTATCCGACCAAAAAACCCAGCCCAGTGTTCCTAACTTTTTTCGAGTGAAAGTAGCTAGCAGCACTAGCTCCAAAAGTCGCTAAATCTAGCCTCTCTCTTAAGCTACTGCTGATAAAATTATCATTATGAAAGTAAACAACAAGCATGGCTACTGTTAGCACTGGTACAGCTGAAGCGCAATGAGTGCAATGGGCAGATTGGATGGGTTTATTAAAGTCCTACGTCAGTCACAGATACCAGATGTTTTTTTCATCTCTACTTTTTTTGATTTATTGATTGCATTCAGAAAGTAATTTCAACACATAATTCAAAGATGTTAAACTGGGATTATCAATCCCTAGCTGACTGAGAGAAAAATAAACAGCAGCTACTTTCTTTCTTGTTAATAGCTTATTGTAATCTTTCAAGCAAACATTACTAGATTCTGAGGACTGGCTTATTCTGTCTTGTATAAGTGTTGACTGGAAAAAAACAAGCAACTGGAAATGGAGGAAGGAAGGAAGGAAGGACAAAGGGTCAATGAGAAAAAGGGACGGACAGACTCACGTTGCCCCGGAGCACATAGCTGGCGTCAGTGGTGATGTCTCGAGCCAACCCAAAGTCACAGATCTTCGCCACCCTGCCATGAGTCAGCAGAATGTTTCTGGCTGCAATATCCCTGTGGACACACTGAACACACACACACACACACACAGCAGTGAGTATTGACATTGTAACAGGTTTCTGCAGTGAGTGAGTGACATGCAGCACACGTGTACCAATGAGGCGGGGCGAGTTTGACTTGTTACAAACCACATAAACACAAAAGGCATATTGGCGCAGTGCTTTAAAGGACATATAAATGCAGTAAAACTACTGTATATATTTGGCAAATAAAAACACAATTAACTCAATGAAACAGAAAAAATATCCAAAAGTTTTGGCACCGTTTCGGGGGGGGGGGGGGGG
>NW_022280091.1:1029226-1135261 GCF_004355925.1 Anarrhichthys ocellatus | reverse complement strand
GGGGGGAATTACAGCGAATTAACGGGAATCAAGATGGTTTTAATTCAGACTGTAGTATTTCAGATCATGAAGGAGCTGGTTCCCTGTGTGCGCAGTGCATGATGATCTAACATGTAAATGCATCTTCACCATGTTTAGCTCTGAATGTACGGCCACTATAAGCTGACATGTTGGCCCCAAGCCACAGCGTGAGTTACAAACCAGCAGCAGCACTTTTAAAATCTCTCCCGTAACGACTCTATAAATAAAAGAAGCGCACGGTCGGTAAAAGCCTTACGTTCTTGGAAGTAATGTACTCCATTCCCTTGGCCACCTGGTAGGAAAAGCTGAGGAGATCTTCGGCGTCCAGAGACAGGTCCTCTTCATCGACTAAATAAAGATGACATTGTCAGACTTCTGCGGTCGGCGAGGCACTCAGTGGTTTGTTGAAAAGCACCATGAGAAATGTAGAGTGAGAGACTTTCTACCTGACTGGGAAGAACTTTCTTTCTCAGAGGGACGCATGGGCATATATCCTGTACCAGTCACCTCTCTGCTGCACCAACACACACACACACACACACACACACACACACACACACACACATTAAAGCATTAAATGGTCATTCTTTTTGCAATTGCAACCAAAATTCTAATACACACACATGCACACCTCGCTGTAGGCTCTGTTTGGTTCGACACGTTGCGATAGTAACCATCACCAACTTGGGAGTTTAGGAAGGCCTCTCGCTTTCTGCGCAGGAAGTTGAGGAGGTCGCCATAGCAACAGTACTCTGTGATCAGCAAAATTGGGCCTGGCAGGGTGAAAAGAGATGAAAAGAAAACCTCACTCGCTGATTTTGAGACCACGTGACACCACAGAACAATGAAAAGAGACGCACAAACACAAAGCTCTAATGATGAGTGAAAAAGGAAGATGGTGTCGTGGGTTGATACATTTGACTGTTCCAATGCAGGACATGTGTTCGATTTCAATGGTTTTGCATTGAAACTTATTTCTAAATCATGGTTTTTCATGCCCAAGTGTTCCGCGTTTCTTTCCCAACGGCTTACTCATGCATACTTGTGTGCGAATCCAATTTAAATGCTGCATTATAATCAATGTCGATGGTCTAGACAGGTAGAACATATTGATCGATTGCACAGTAAATCCTTGATGAGTCAAACTGCATCACGTTTTCACATCGTGGGCCGGGTGGTACTAACTGTCCAATATCTGATTTTTAATAAGAGGTCAATATTGGCTGGGCATGGCGGAAAGTCAGCACGTAGAACACATTACCATAAAACACAATCAGTCAATAAATATATGATAAACAAGCAAAATGCTTGACAGTTGTAGTGTCCGCAATCAAAATCCAGACCAAATTTTGCCCAAAATCTCTCGCGTGTGAACTTCCCAAGAGTGAACTAAGTGGTGAAGCTGCTCCGCTCACCTCCGACAGTGCAGGCCCCCAGCAGGTTCACGATGTTCACGTGGTTTCCGAGGTAACTGAGCACCTTCAGCTCTGACATCAGCGCCTCCTTCTCCGTAGCGTGAGCGTTGGCTGGGATGACATCATCGAGACATTTATGAATCTTGTGATGCCACAACATGCAGGCTGTGTCCAAAAGTACTCCCGATTTACTATATGTGTTTTCTGTCCACCATTTTATTTGAGTGTCAATGTAATATAAATGTTATTTCCTACAACTATATACATGCATACCATCTAGTAGAAAATTATTAATTATCAAATTGGTTATCATGCTTTTCATAATAGTGCTAGTACACCAAAAGATGCCACAGAAAAGCATTATAATGCACAAACCTAAACACAATTTCCATGACAGAGACCTGATACATTTTGATAAATAGTGTTATGAGTTATTTCAAAGAAGAACCTTTAAACTCCTTAGAGACTACAAAGAGCCCTGTCTTTTACTGCATTATCTTTGATTGATGATCACGTCCAGCATCTATTTAGGAGAAGTATCTGTAAATAAAAACAGCTAAATTGTTTTTCCCTGAAAACGCAGAGGACTTAGGGGACTTTCCGTAATGAGTTGTGTCTGCAGGCATCGTCATGAGTTGCATACAGTCCCCCGGACGGCAGGGCAGATTGTATATTGTCTGAGAGGGAGAATCCAGGGTAGAAAAGTTAACCACTACTGCTTGGAAAGCTTGAATACTGTGAGACTCTATGGAAAGTACATGCGTACTTCATCCAGAAGACAAGAAAGCAGGGGGGCCACTAGTATTTACATTAAGGCCAGGGGCTTACATTCTTTCATTTCATGTATTATCGTTAAAAACCAAAGCTCTGCGGTTTAATATGGAATAAGGAATGAGAGAGCAATGGAGTGGTTTTCGGACACAGCCACAGAGAGAGAGCTAAAATCAGACCAACACACACACACACACACACACACACACACACACACACACACACACACTTACGTTTGAGCATCTTAACGGCGACGGTTGTAACAGTATCTGCGGAGCAGAGTCCATATGCTGTGGCCCTCACTACCTTTCCAAATGCCCCAGAGCCCAGAGTTTTACCTGTGGGAACACACACACACACACACACACACACACAAACACACACACACATCAAAAGAAATTCTAATTACGCTAAGATCCCCAATACACACACAATTAAAGACATTTTAAAATACTCTAAATCGAATAATATCTGTGTCACCTTTTACTGTATCGTTCTGCACAGTGAAGCTCAAACATCCAAGTTAAGTGACCGTGAGAGAAACACATGCAGTGTACAGCTACACTAAACACGGGCGCTGTCATACCAAAGCGTAGCTTCTGTCGAGGAAACTCCCACTTGGAGTCATACGGCAGCTGGGTGGGGTCGATATATATGTAGTTGTTGCCGTGGATACTCTCGATGACCTTCCACTGGATTTGGAACTTTGGTTTCTGTTCAAGTGTGGAGAGATTCATACAGTATTTATATACAGAGAAAGTGATTATATTCAACTTCATGTGCTCTTTAGCTGTCCGCCGCCCGTCGCAAGACTGATGATCCCACCGTGAATTCACTAGTTCTCAAGGGAGTCTGACTCATCTGTATGCAGTAAGAGCAGCACGCTGTGTGTATCTTTTAACCACAGCGTGTCTGCACTTTTGAATGGCTGATTGGTTCATTTCAAATTCATTAGGACACATTCATATCGATTAAAAGGAAATACTTCCTCTACCAAATGCAGCAAAATAAACTCGTGTGATCTCAGAAAGATGCCTCTGACTTAAACATACAATAATCAAGATGGAGGCCTGAGTCATTGGTTAATGAGACGGGCCTTTTGCCAGAAACTACTGCAGCCATTTATTTTTCTCAACGCTGGTGGATGAACTTGAGTTCACACATCGACGTCGGAGAATTTTGAAACAGGGATTAACGATAGATAGATTTATGTGATTTATGAAAGATTCATGACCCCACTCCCTCTCTTATTAAATGCTATTACTTCATTGCGCTGACGTATGATTTACTTCCTGCCTTACCTGCATGTATTTATAGAGCAGCACCACTAGAATGAGGCTCAGCAAGATGCCAGTGGCCACCATGCCGGTTAGAAGAGGAGTGAAGAGTTTGTGGGGGACGATGCGCTCTGAGAGGAAAACACACACACGCCAGGAGTAATCAGAAATCACACGGAGCGCTGAAGTACACACACACACACACACACACACACACACACACACACACACACACACATACATACAAAGCAGTCAAGCGCTCACACGGTCACATCCTCCTCCCCAGTGTCAAGACAGACAGCTGCAGCAGTGGTGTTTCGTTTGCGTGCCGAGGATAAGCGAGTCCGCACAATATAATCCCAGCCTGCACAGTCAGCATACACTAATCTCATTCAATCTGCACCCAGTAGCCACACAACTGGCTCAATGGGTTTGTGTGTGTGTGTGTGTGTGTGTGTGTGTGTGTGTGTGTGTGTCGTACCACTGATGGAGAACAGCGTGTAGGCCTCCTCCCCCTCCGTGCTCGCCACGCACTCCAGTGTATGATAGTGCGCGTGCTCCTTGCTCACGTTCAGTCGGCTCACCACCTCGCTCCGACCGAAGGTGGACTCTGTCACCATGGGGACGTCCGGAGTCTCCCATTGGGTGGCATTGGGCAGGTGGGAGCACCTGTTGAGGCGTTATGACGTTGTTTCATGTTTTCCTCTCATGGTTTTAGCACAAGGATGAAATGATTGCAACCACGGCCACTCTCAACTTCTGTGCTACTCATTCTGGCAATAAACCAATTAATTGTTAAGCCCATACAATCAAGGTTAATGTCTTAAACTGCTTATATTGTGTTGACCAACCGTGAAAATCCGGCTGGCTTAGCTGTCTGAATACTAATGAGACTATGAGATCACATAAAGCACTCTTTCCCATGAGCCTCTACTGTTCTCAGAGGAACTGCCAGACAAAACAACAGAAGGTGTTGAAGATTATTGTGAGTAAAATGCTCCGAAGTCACACTGCTGTTCGGTTACAGCTTTTAATATGAGCAGCAGGGAAACCCAAGGTTTTTTATTTTACTTATATATGTAAAGGTAAATTTAAATGTATGAAAAAACATTTCTTATTTCTATATCTTATTGTTTGTATTACAAAATCGACATGAAACTGAACTAAGAAGGATAAACAACATGAAAAGTCTGTTATTACATCATCCCTTTCTACATAATCTAATGAAAATAAAGACAGAACAGCAAAATACAACATTAAAGATGTCAAAGTTTCCCATCCAGCTCCAAACAATAAAGCAGCTGTGTATCAGTCTTATTCTGATGTAAGCAACTTCATAAAATAAATAAAGCGACCTAAATATATTTTAGGCGTACCTCGTGTGGGGCAGCTCACAGAAGTACCAGCTTATTTTAGGGACTGGGTAACCGGCGGCGATGCACCGCACCTGTCCATCAACAGGGCCTTCCTGGGCGAGGATAACCGGCTTGCCTTGTAGGGGAAAAGGTGTGCAGATTGATAAAAAAAAAAGAGACACACATATTTAGCATAGAAAACGTATAAATACTGAATGCAATGCACCAACTGTGAGAGCCACTTACTGATGACGTACACCTGGAATGAATGGTTGACAGACGCGTCCTCGTGGCTGGCCGAGAACTTATAGATCCCGCCCTCCGAGCCGAAGACCCTCACAAGTCGGAGCTCGCTGATGAGTCTGATGAAACAAAACGCGAGTTTTCCTAATTCTGCGTGTGTGCACATGCGTGTGGCACTTGCAGTGGAACTCGCACTGCGAACTCTACCTGTACCTGTATTTGCGGCGGTGGATGGTGATGACGTGCTCTGTGGTGTTGAGGAGCCGTTTGCCGTTGTGGGACCAGGACAGGGACCTGGGGGCGGGGTAGGCATTGAATTCCACTCGGAGGCTCAAGCTCTCCCCCTCTTTAACGTCGGCCTGGACCGGACTTGGGCTTCCTAACATGGTGATGAACCCCTGATCTGGAGGGGCATCAGAAACACACATACTTGAAGAAAAAGTCCACCTGCACACTTTACACAGTAGTCCATCTATGTGTCTACGTGTTGCAGATAAGCAAAGGTTATACTGTAGATGCTATGCGTGTCATCTGTGTATTCCTTGTGTTTAATGCCTTGCAGATACCTACTTGTGTTTCTTCAACCTACGATTTTGGCAAATCTTTGCTTTTTTCCGGAACATCATTTTCTTTTGCTGCACCTGGTCTGACAAGTGCGTCTTGCCTAACTCGTGTCCAGACTCATTTCTGACGTTGTCACTGGTATATAATATCACACTTTAAATAATGACAGCTGTTCTCCTGAGGCGTCTACATATTTGCATACTATGCAAATTTGAGATCATAAGTCATGAGTTTTCCAGTGAACATTCCTGTGAATACCGTGAAGGAAGGGTGTTGGTGGTGTTTCAGAGGAGCCCAGACAATGTTGCTTAGAATCCAGTTGGTGACGTTGTCTGTGTCTGTATCGACACACATGCATGCACGGAATAAACAAACCATCTTCAACACTCACCTCGGACATCCAGCTGCAGCGCTGTGGCACTGGCGCCTCTCTTGTTGTGGGCGTGGCAGCGGTAAGTGCCCGAGTCCGATTGGTTGACCGCTGTGATCAAGAGTGAGGTGGCACGTTGGTAACCGCGTGAACCGGACAGGATGTGTGAGGTGTGGGATTCATCAGGGTGCTGCAGGGCATGGGGGGGGGGGGGGGGGCAAAGGTCAGCAGGTGCATCGTCACACAGATCCACTGTTTTCAAGGTGGCATGCTTCAGATAGATTATTTACGACATTTATTTACAACATGGCGACCGCTGAGCCGGAGGCTCGCTGCTATCGCTGCTAACAGCGCTAATAGTGGAAACTACGCCAAAAGCGCTGACAGAGCTAGTAGTGTTAACCTGAGGGGGAACCAGAGGGTGGATGCTACACTTCTTTGACTCCGCCTTCGCTCGGGACGGAGTTATCAGCTGTAACTACCGTGGGAAAGCAGAGCGGAGGCTGTGAGCTAGCCAGTGGGCCACATCTACCTTATCTTTACATAACAAATAGTTGTTTGCTGCTATATTAAAGCTCTGAATCCCATATATTGCATTTTTAATATTAATCTTAAACAGCTGGCTTAACTATTAAAAAATCCGGAACAATAGTCAAAATGCTCTTGCCACCAACCAAACTTACTAAAAATGATCTGGAGTATTTAAAGTTATCACAATGTTTCAAATATAATTTATCGATTTAATTCAAAGCATTCTCTGCACTGTCGGGTATACTATTATTTTCAGTGTAAACATCTCTCTGTGTCTTGGATTGGTAAGGGTTAATGTGCTTTAAAGAGGGGCAGCGAGTCAGATAGAAACACAGAAAGCTTCACATCCTGACAGTCAGTCACCCCGGACATAAAGAGGCCAAGGAGAAGCCGGTCAATCCCTTCATCAATCTCACCGCGGTTGAAGGGAAATCCCATTCGACACTGAATTCCAGGTTGACGTTGGCGGAGCTACAGGTAATCTCAAACTGTTCTCCTCTCCTCAGGATGACTGTGTCTTTCTGGGACAGCGTGATCCCTGGAGGCACCTCTGGCACTGGATCAAGAGATGCAAAAACAACATTATCATGACAGATATGATTGAATGACTCATTTAAACTCACTAGTGGTTGCGTGTTATTGAGCAGTCTGAAACGACTGTATCCGTATTCAATCGTAAAAGACCCTTGAGGGTGTGTGACTCCAGTTAGTGAACAAACACACACTAACAACAACGCACACAAGTACAGTATTTGCATACGCAGACACTCGTGTGCAAATAAACCTGGGATAAACCTTGAATATTATTTTCTGGCGTCACTTCAGTGGCTGTGTTTGACGAAGACTGCGGTAATTCTGTTTACAACAGACACAGCCTTCATGCACCGTTACAAAGCTTTGTTGGGTGTGGGACTCTAATCCCTCCGCTCCTCCCTCCCTCAAGTCTCTTTTCTCACTCCCTCTCTCCAGCAGTCAGAAGGACACTGCGCCCCGGCTCCTCCCAGCTTTGCCTCTGTTTTAGACTTCTTCCCACTGCAGACCAGACTGAAAATGCTGACGCAATGCAGAGACAAATAGAAACATGATCGGTTCCAACAGACACTTAGAAATGCTTTTATGGTACATTTGCTATTAATATAGCTGATATGAAAAGCTATAAGCCAACCCTCTTCTACCAAAACACATCTGCAATGTGGACAGTTGCTGTGACTGCCACTGATCTCTGCCAGGATGCATTATGGTCTCCTATGAAGATTTGTAGCCATGGCAGCGGCTCTGCTGGCCTGTTGGGCCACCACTCTGGTTCAGACTGAGGTATAGAAGGTTTTTTTTCTCCTGGCATTAATGGTCCCCAGTAGGTGAATTCATTCTGACTTTGGTGATCAATTTAAATGTTCACAATACATTGTTTTGCGATAAAACAACCTCCAAAACGAATGACATTCCCACTATTTACTCTGTTTACTACTAATTAGCAACTAGCACGCTAACATACATACACTCATAAAACGCCATACCTGTTTACAATCAGGTAGTTATCATTGTGAGCGTGTTAGCATGCCAACATTGGCTTTTAGCTCCAAAGCACCACTGTATATAAGTACAGCCTCACTGTGCTACTAGTGTGGCTGCAGACTTGGTGTCTTGTTTACTTATGTATGATAAATGATTTGTCTATAATAAACCACAAGTCCACTACAAAGAAACTGCTGTTTCAGAGTTTAGTAGCGCCTTTATAGCTGAGTGGTTGCAGCACATGCCATATAACCGCCTTGGGACCTTTGTTGTATGTCCTACCCCCCCCCCCCCATTTTTACATTGTCCTCTGCTAACCCAAACCAAAAACGCCCCTAACAATCATTCAGTTTAAATGAGCTCAACATATGATTTTCCATTTCATAACTCATATGACGACGTGTATCAGAAGAATATATTCTATTAACCGTTGTTGTCCTCACATTGTCCCGCCCTACAGCTTTGTTGTTCCGCTGGTGACAACCTCTTTGTGTGCACTTTAGTGTTTACTCTAACTGACACAAGCATTGGGAACATTTGCATTATGGTTTCCCCAGAGGCATTAGCAAAGTCAATTGCTTTGGCTTCATCTTCCACTGACTCATTACTGGGAGGCTGCACGAGGCATAACTAAGTTTACAAGCTCGGACTTTATAGATCTGCCCTCAAATACTCATTTTTAACCCTTTTAGCTTAATTATCACCCAAATGACAGATCTAGAAAACCTATGCATGAAGAACCATTAAACACTGGTATACTGCGTTGCAAACCCCAGCATGTCTCTCACTTACCGAGTCCTACATCCACTGTGTATTGGCTCGACGTCACTTTGACCCCAGCCAGCTGTCCCACGCACACGAAACAGCCCTCGTACTCCTTCCTCACGCTGCTGATGGTGACGCCTCGCTGAAGGTGGCTGCGGTAACTCATGCCAGGGGGCAAAGGTCGTCCATCGCAGGTCTCCAGGTCCAGGAAGGTGACCTCGGGGTCGGTCACGAGACAGGGGATGGTGCAGTTCTCCCCTGCGCGCACCAGGATGACGTCCACCATGGTGCGGTGGAAGACGTTCTGGGGGTCTGAGGAGACGAGAGGGTGATTTGCGTTGATTGACGCATCACACGCACCCGTGCGAATCACGTGTCCCTGCCCCCTCCACCTCAAAACACCCACCTTTGACGTATACGTAGATGGAGCTGTGTTCCAGCGTGCTGTTGTTGACGCACACATAGCGACCCGCGTGGTAGGCCTGTGCCGTCGCCACCTTGACGTAGGCCGCTCCGCCCTCCTCCACCTCTCCCTCCAGCCTGCGAGCTCTCTCCCTCTGCCACCTCAACCCGGACTGGGCGCCGGACGTCGTGGCATTGTTGCGGCAACGCAGCTCCAGCCTTCCCCTCTTGGGAACTACAACGTGGGGCCCGCTGGGGGAGATGACCGGCTGGCACCAAACTTTGAGACAGAGCACAGAGGAGGTAATGCGGATTACGTAAAGTCGCCAGACAGTGTCACTGATGTAGATGAATTATATGCTCTGGGAGGAGTTGCGAAAAAGAGATAGGAATCCATGAAAATAGCTTAAACAGGACAAAGCAACTAAAGATTGCCGTCATTAGCGATTAGTTCCCAGGTTATTTTGGAGATGAATCCTTTAGTTGTCCAGTCTATAAAATCTCCACCAGTTATGTACATACGTGATGGTTAAATGGGATGTAATGATTGGAACGGAGCCCCTTGGGACAGAGTGCTATCAAACCACCACGGCTCTATTGAACAATCAATAATTATGTGCTGTCTACCCGCTGAGTAATCATGCATTAAGCTCCCTAAACCCACTCCCTTGAGTGTACTAAACCAACATTTCTCAGTTACCCCCCCCTCCAATTCCAACTTTTGTTTTATCTTTCAGATTTCCACATGATAGGCACCATTTCAAGAACAGGATCTTCATGTGACCGTTGTGCCTTCGGGGCTGCATGGAAGACGGGCTGAGAAGTCAAGGAGGAGAAGCACGTGGATGCAAAAAAAAGAAAACTCAAAAAATATCAATATCTGTGTTTGTGCAGGCTGCAAAGGGCATGTTTTATAGCCTGCCGCTACTGTGAGATGCAGTCGGTGTTTGAGAAAGTAAAACACAAAGGTTTCAAACAGAACCTGGGGCTGTTTTATATGACTAACACACAAGGCTATCATCACAGCAGTCGGAGCTGGGTAAATGTCAAGGTGCTGCTGGGTGTGTTTTGTGCGTAAAGATGTGCGTTTCCAGGCTCTTCTTTGTTCCTTCTGCTGGCCGCGCAAAAGCACACAACTTAATCCCGGTTTTATTTCGGTGGGATGAATAATTAATCGTCCTCGAACGCACCAACACAAACACACACACACACATTCTTACACACACACACACACACACACACACACACACATTCTTAAACACACACACACACACACACCTGTTGCCTATCAGGAAAGGCAGCCCAATGGCATCTCCCTCGCATGTCAACCCAACAGTATAGTTATGCAAATGATCTGAAGACGTGAGCTGACAGGTTGATCCAACTGCACCGTTAAACGCCACTTGGGTGTGTTGAACGTCCCCCATGTTTCCAGAAACAACGTGGAGACAGAAAATGTGTGAGCCTCAAACAGCATATGATACATGCCGCTTTTTTAATATATATTTTTAAAACTGTTCACATCTAATTTAGTGTAATTAAGGGTGGGAAATACTTTAAATAGTGACACTAACAAAATGTAGGGCAATAATCTGGAGATAGAGCAACACTTCAGTGAAATGAAAAGACCACTGTAATACTCTAATGCGAAGGAGTATATTAAAATAATTTCGTAATGACGCATAAAGTACAAAGGCATCGTCACTCGTGTCCTTTGGAATAAGATATAACTGAACTATAATGTATGAGGCTATTGTAAGGTGATGCGATAAAATGAGGTCACTATAAAGTCATTATTGCGAACACAGACACGCCACGAGTCGCTAAAAGCAATATTTCAACAACATTCCACTTGTTTTCTTACCTGTTAGTGGCAGCAGAACAAAATGCGAGGCGAAAGCCACCCAGGGGCATCTCATGATTGAAGCTTTTTTTTCTTTTACTCTACTCCGCTTGTTTCAAGTGCAGGAACGATCATCCTGCGCTTATCCATCCATCCACAGAGCAGGTACCTCCACGGCGCTGGGCGCACAAACACAACGATCAAGTGCGGCTGCGACTCCCCCCCTCCCTCTGCGATGGAGTTCACTGGAGCTTAAAGACACAGTGCAGCGCCTCTCCTCCCCTGCTCCGGATTCCTGCCACTCCTTTCTGTCCCGCTTTGGCTGGAGATCGGCCAAAGTGATGAGTCGGGAGAAAAAAAACACAACAGCACACGGATCTCTCCAAGCCATCCTTTTTACACAGTCATTGCCAAAAAAAAAAAAAAGTAAATTAAACTTAATGGAAGAGCTGGCTGTGATTTTCAATGGGATGACTATAAATGTTTATCCCGGACGTGAATGCAGCATCATGACGGGTGACAGCCACTTCTCACACTTCTTGATGACGGCTCTCTCACTTGGCAGGAGTTTCCCTCTATACAGAAACCCGTCCAGTTTGTGATGCGCTTCCGATGTCTCGCGTTTCCCCGCTGTAATCAGCACGATCGCATCGTGGTCTCACTTTCCCCCCCAGATCAACTATAATATCCCACTATGCATCATCGCGTGGCTGTGTGTACGACCCACTACACTCCCAACAATATTACATGTGTGGCATCAGTCATACAAGACTTGTTTTGGATAGTGTTATTCTAAGGGAAAGTATAGATAATAATAATAAGGATACAAACACCAACACTGACGTCTTTTGTTGTTGTCCCGCTGAATGAATCAAAAACACAACTGTTCATGAACATAGCACACTTTATTCCCCAGATGTTTTTGCCTTCATATGCCCAAAACCTGCATTTTTTTAGTAGCTCTTCACAAATGTATTATTTGCTATAAATAGGAATCCCTGAATGTCTTATAATATTACATTTGTTATGGTAACCCCTTAAATTGGTTGGGGCCTTTGCCTGGTTTGGTAATCCAGTTTTAGTCAGGAGGTACCAACATTGTGGTAAATCATGTGGTTACAAGAGACCAACAGGGCGTGGGATTTCTCAATCCTTCTTCGTCATAATCCCAAAAAGCAACTTCATAGACCAGATAAAGATGGACTATTGGGCTGTGACAAAGAAAGAATTAAGAGAAACACATTAAAGTAATTTGCCACTTAATTCACTTTATGCCTTAGGGCCGGCTCTGCATATTTAAGTGTGTGTGTGTGTGTGTGTGTGTGTGTGTGTGTGTGTGTGTGTGTGTGTGTTTGCATGGTTTGGTTATGTGCAGGTGTTTATCTTCTGGTCTGTGTTTGCTGTTGCTCCAGAGGAATATGTGAGAGGACACTGGGGCCGTTGTGTTTGTTTCTAACCTCACTGTACCGCCCCGTGGCATTATGCCTTTTTTTCAGCACATGATGGCAGGATGACGCTAAACAAACTTAGAACAGAAGCAGAACTTTTCTTGAATTGATTTTTTTACCTCATTAGTTTGTGCAGTATAATTATCTGGAAAATGTGACTGGTAATAAAAAAGAAGAAGAAAAAAAAGAAGCCGTGGGCAAATCTAACTTCTGCAAACACACACCCATTCCGACTGGGGCACAGCTTTATGACTTTTGGACAGTTTTCCTTCCTGATGTCTATGCAAAGAGGACCAACTGCCTGTTATTTTGGAACCAAAGTCCAGTTAGATCCTGTCCTTTGGGTCATTCTGATATTGCACGATTTTCCTGGGAAATTGCACCAAATAGACTTGTGGATCTTCTTGTGATGCCATGCACCCTTTGGGGAGTGATGATGTTAGAGGGAAGGGAGGGGGGTTTTGAATGAAAAGCCTGGGGGTCAGAAAGGTCAGCCTCAGCTCGACCATGTGCTCGACAAAGATATTATTGCAGATAGCGATGCCTCAAGTGGGTATTTCACATTTGCACCATGAAGCGTTTGGTTGTTTCTCGTGCAAAATCGGGTCGCACATCTTAAAGGACACGCAGCCTGAGAGCTTAACCCAAATATTTGTCATGATGCATGGCCTTGGCCTCAGAAAAACACACACTGAAGGAATAGTTTAACAATTTGGGAAAATATGCGTATTGATGATCTGATGGAGGATTAGATGAGAAGATTACTACCACTCTTATGTTTGTGTGTTGAATAAAATACTACAGCGGTTAGCGTAGCTTAGCACAAAGACTGGAAATGGCTAGACAAGCAGATTAGTTTAGCGGATTAGATAATTAGTGGACTTTAGGGGGGCTGGTATGTTAACTTTGTTACCTTTGGACAGAGGCAGGCCAGCTATTTCCCCCTGTTTTCAGTCTTTGCGCTAAGCTAAGCTAACCAGCCGCCAACTTATCATCCAAGTCTCCAACCGAAAGTGAATGAACCCATTTCAATGTTGAACTTTTGCTTCAGCGGCAGATTGACTTCAGCAACGAATCTTCTGTTGAGTTTCCTGCACGCAGACAAAGGAAACCTGCACCTCAAGGTGTCAAAGTACAATCCACCTGTCCGCCAGCTGCCCCCTGTGAAAGGTGTCGCTGTGTTTGCTCGCGTGTGAGTCCATCAGAATCCTCCATATGTCTGCTGTCCACCGAGTTCACATGTCATGTGAGCAGCTTATACTATGCCTTTCCCTATTACATTATTCATCATTGAGGTGAGCGTCTATGGCAGATCTTGGCTGACTCACTGTGACTCGGTGTGTGTGTGTGTGTGTGTGTGTGGACCCACAGCATGACTCACTCAGTGCTTTTAGACAGATGAGGACAGCGGTCTCATAGAGGGCAACGGAGGTTTTTATACAAGAAAAATAGCCACTTAGATTAGATTACGTAATGAAAAAACATTCCTCTCTCTCTCTCCTCTCTCTTATTCTCTTTCACCTTCCCCTTTCTACCCTCTCTCCTTTTTAGTGATGCACACGCACACGCACACACACACACACATCCTAACTCAATCACCTACAAATGGATCTTCACACCCTCAGGCAATCACGTACGTATACGCCTTCTTTGGCTGTTTTCACAAAACCAGGAGACAGTCAGGAAAACGCACACACACACTTGCACACACAGGTTTAAACTTAAAGAATACCTCATCTTTATCTTTTCTCTTCCCAATGATTGGCCAATGGCTCAGCATAAGCTTCTTTTTTTCTGATGCAATCCAACGCTGCTCTCTGTCTGCTGACTGGGCATTACAAACCTGATGTCTGTGTCCATTTGTCTTCCCTCTCCTTTAATACAGTCAGTGCAGAGGAGTTTTTTTCTTTTTGACCCACTCTGTGTGGTTGTTAAGTGTCCATCCATGGTTCAATTGTGGTGTTTCACATATCAATTATGACCCGTGGAACAGAACGGACTAAGAGGTGGGTCAAAAAAAAGAAAAAAGATAAAGACCATTTCCTCAGAGAAACAATGTATGGCCTTAGTTTCATTGAGCCTTATAACTTTAAAGGAAGAGTTGCTTTTCTGCTATCTGTTAGAGTTAAACGGAAGAGAGATACAACTGTCATATCTGTCTATTTTTGTAATCTGCACAAAAACCAAAGTACAATAGAATATTTTTTTTAAAAAGACAATTTTGGGGCTGGACCATTTCACGGCCAGACACAGTAACATCCTGGAGTCTTCACTGGTTGCCTGGCAACTGCTCAGAGCCAAGAAATAGTTGCTTATTAGTGAGCTTTAGCAAGGCTGGAAGGTGGATTGTGTTACCTTTGGACAAAGCCAGGCTAGCTGTTTCCCCCCGTTTCCAGTCTTTGTGCTAAGCTAAGCTAACTGGCTGTAGCTTCATATTTACGGTACAGACCTGAGAGTGGCATCAGCCTTCTCATCTAAATCGCTGCAGAAACCAAATGAGCATGATTCCCAAAACTATTGCTTTAAACATTATCATAAGGGGAGATTGTTAGTTGCGGAAATTGTTGTTTTGCTCAAATCTTAATTGCACATCAGTGTACAAATAACAGTTTCTGTAATCACATTTGTAACAATTATCTCATATTCTGAGGCCTTATCTTATGACACAAACATTTATTTTTACGACAGATGGATCTTTGTGTTGCAAAACAATAGAGTTGAAACTGCGGTGTTAAGCTGCCGTGTTTGGCGTCACACTGTTGTGATGACCACATGTTAGATCCAAAGAGATGATATGGATTGAAAATGTGCCAGGGCACATATCTGAGTAAGGTAATATCAGCACGTGTAATTACTGATAGTCCAATGATCGCCCTCTGTCTGGATAAACCTGATTAGCATCGACTAGGCTGTAAGAGGGCCTAATCCCCCGTAAGGAGAGAGGGATGGCTGCAGGGAGGGAGGGAGGGAGCACAGAGAGAGGCGGGAGGATACAAAGGGTGAAGGGGAAAGGAGAAAGGGGAAATAGAGGCAAACAGGGTGCAAGAGGATGGAGGAGTAAAATACTGTTGTTCATTATACAGAGAGGAGTTTCTGTTATTTAGTCTACCCTCACTGACATGAATGGGGTGGACAAAATAATAGAGACACCTGTCAGCGTCACACGTCAATGGAATATCCTTTAATTTTCTTTCAATATATTTCAACGATTTCTTTGCAAAAAATAGTTGTTTTTTGTCATGGCAGTGTACGTTATGGTGATGTGGTTGTAGAGTGTTATAGTCCGTGCACTGTTGCTGCCTTTTGAAATCAATATATTTCCAAAACGTTGACTTTGAGCTTACTAGATGGTTCAATTCAATTTTTCAAATAACCCGATGGGTTTCTAAATGTTTTATTTTGTTGAAGATGTGTGAATGTTTCTGTAAGGAACACTAAATCCCTCCTTTTATTTGATGACATCAAAATCTCGAAGTGTGGGGACTTTTTTCACCAGTACGGTGTGTACAATTGAAACCTCGTACAAGATGCTTTACCAAAAAAGCCATTGACAATTATGGGCATGCCAGTTAAAGTGACAATCTGGATGGCTGATACACTCACAGTTCCACTGATTTCACTCAAAAAGAAATTCTAAATCAACCAAGGATTGCTACTTTAAGCAAATTTGAAACATTTGAGTACACGGGATGGAGGAGGGAGAGCAGGATGATTACAAAGAGAGATTGGGGGGAGGGACTGTGATGATGTGAAATCAGATGGGGTAAAATACAGAGAGGAGTAAAATGAGGTCAGGGGAGACGGAGTGAATGGCTATGTGTGTGTATGTGTGTGTGTGTGTGTGTGCTGTGAACATACAGGGATCCACACAAAAGCTCAAATGTATGACGTGATACAGTACTTATGATATGAGAAAAAGCAATGTACTCACAAATATAAAATGACCACTGTGTGTGCATGTCGTGCATGCCAGCTCCTACATCCATGCATATGTGTGCACGTTTCTTTACCGATGTAATTTCAGCATCACATTTGTGTGGATTATAATCACCACTGTAAAGAAGTGATAATAGCTTGAGTGGCGGAGAAAAAGAGAGAGACTGAGAGAATCCACAGATTTCCTTGTCGTTTACTAATGCAAAAGTGGCCTCCACTTAAAAGGCCATGAATGCATTAACAATCCTCTTTGCATTAACGGGGGCGAACAGAACCACAACAGCAATCTGTTTGCTGGTGATGAGCACTGCAGCTGCTGCTTGGTTTTTTATAAACGTAGAAAAGGGGGGATGCAGTTCGGCTCTCTCTGTGGGTGAGAGCACAATAAAACTGCCATCGGTTTAAACCTCATGCAAGGTGGAATGTGTAAGGTTTTTGTGCAGACAAATGTCAGAAAAAGTCAGTATGTGGATTTCAGAGAAATTAAGCTCTTGTAAGGCATTAAATGGATTGGCTCCAAGCTCCGAGACCCACTAAGCCGAGACATGCAAAGGGTGCACACTTAGGTCAGGAGAATCAGCTCATACGTCTGGATTTGCGACCAGAGGTCACCGTGCATTCGCTCACAAGCCACAATGTATTTTCTTTTAAACTACAGCTATATATATGTTTTTAAGTTGACTTGCATTATTTTATTATTGGACATTTTCATTTATTATCTCTTACTTTATTTATCACTGCCTGTCTCTGCTTAATAGGTGTGTTACAGTATAGAGTATATATATAATCTAATATACACGGAGGATGTTTTCTCTTCTCCAGCAACGCTCTGCTTTAAATCTGCACAGCTATAGTTATAGAATTACAGTATATAGATTATTGTTGCTGCTCAGTAAAGCCAACAACCACAGTCTCTTAATGCCGGCCACTGGAGCAGGGTGGAGAGCCTTAACGTTCATTTCCTTGGCAGTCCGGCGATTAACCCGCAGCTTCTCACTCACAGCTGCACTTCTCCGACTCTCTGTTATATTTTACAATGTCATATTATTGCATATTGCTACACTTTATAGACAAAAAGTATGTGGAGACAACCGCGCACATACAATTGTCTTATTTTGGTCTGGGATTGCTGTTTATAGATTGTGACAAACATATATGATGTTTTAGACAAAAGTGTTCTTCCATCTCTGTTTTGAGTCCCTTTCCTGTTGTGAGTCCATGAAGAAACAGATTTTCCAATTTGAATGTGGAAGAACTGGAATGGCCGACACAGACCTCGACCCCATTCAACACCTTTGGGATCAATGTGAGTGCACTCACTGCAAGTGTTAACATATAGCTCGACATCAGCGCCCGATCCCGCTCTGGTGGACATGGCCAGATGAATCCACTTAGGAGCCCCAGCAGAATAATGAGCCGTGGGCCCCTACTGACAGTCTGCACCACCACCAACCACTATGTCTCTGTGTGTACACTTTCACCAAGGGTTTGCACCATGTGAGCACTAAGTATACTGTTTTTTATACTACTGTTTAGTGTGTTTCATCTTTTTTTTCTTGTGAACTCTTCTTCTAAAGGTTTTGACATGTCACAGTAGGAATAGCCCAGGCCTAAATAATGCACTTAATGATGGCTGAATTCCATTTAGTAGCTTTGATTTCAGGATCTAGGTATTTTAAATGATGTCTCCTTGTCACTCTCGCTGGGACACTTGGAATATAACAGAGGCCTTGATAGTGTTATTGTTATTAATGACACCTGTCTCTTTTCCAGAATAGTATAGAGACTTGTGTTGAAGCAATTGAGAGCTTATGGTTTTGGAATTAAATGGTTAATAATTACATATGGGTGTGACGTTTGGCTGCCCTCATACTTTTGGCCATGTAGTGCATTTCACAGTTGAAGCGGTTAAAATTGATTGTGAGAGTCAAGGGATTCAGTCAAAATTCCTTCACCTTTGATGATGTCAAGTCCCACAACAAAAAAAGCCATTATGAAACCTTTATAAACTGAGTCCGGGGCTGGGACAGGAGCCTTTTGAGGGAACTGGGGCCATGATTTCATATTTCGTCACTACAATAACCCCCCCAATAAAAGAAGCACACAATTGATTTTGATTTCTTTTTTAATGTATTGCGTGGAAAATACACATATAAGCACCACATGTCTCCGCCGCCTGGGGGCGCTGTGCTTTCTACACCGACACGTTCACCTTAGCGGGACGGCAACAACCTCTTCCGGGTTCACACCATTCACTCGCTCTACTCGATTGAAGATGAATCTAATGAAGGCATAATTTTTGTCCATAACCGCGTTTCCCCGCAGAAGGGATTAACTGTAGGTGAATTTCTGCATTGAAAAGCTTTTGTTGAATATTGTTTTTTTTTTGTGACGCCGCTGTTGGTTTAGCTCATAGTACTCCGTGTTAGCTCAACATGTCTGCGGAGGAAGCGGACAAAACGATCACCACTGATGCTAGCGCAGGAGATGAGGAGGAGGAATGGCTGTACGGAGGTAAAGAAAAGACCACGCTGTCCGCAAACACAACTCGTCTCGACCGAAAGAGAGAGACAGACAGACAGACAGACAGAGAGTGTGAGTGAGTGAGTGAGTGAGTGTCTGTCTCGCTCTTTTAATTAACTGCTAACCAATAACACTGTCGGCTAGTTTGAGAAGGCAACAGTTAGCCTGTAAGCTAAGCTAGCAGCGCCTGTTTGCTTCTCCCGGCCTTTTGCAGCCGTATGATTTGAGAAAAAGGTGATTAAATATGTCTTTCTGTCACATGTTCAGGTTGTGTATTGAAAGTTGAAATGTGCTGAATACTAATGTCGGTCTCGTTTGCTTTGTGTCTATGTGTTGAACAGGAGAAGCTAATGAATGGAGCTCTTGAGCTAGTTATGGTTACAATAAGTATTGTTTTTTTGTTCCAGATGAGTCTGAGAGCAAAGATGAGGACGAAGAAGCCAAACTGAATGCTGCAGTCAGGTATGTGTCATCTGTGTTCACCCACAAACACCGTGGCTTTGTGCAAGTGATTCAAAAACACAAGACCCCTGTTTACATCCAGAGGGTATACACACATCCAGAGGGTATACACACATCCAGAGGGTATACACACATCCAGAGGTTTGCCTTCACAGGTTTCACAAGAAATAAGAACTGATGGACTGACTGTTGACTCCTCATCGTGTATAAATTACTGTTGTATACAAATCTACAACTACTTAATTTAGAAAAATAAATATTCATAACAGCACGGGAAAAATAACTAAAAACAATTTCCTGGATTAAGTCATTGTTTTGTATTTAACAGTACCTTTTTAAATCCTCTGCTTCGTTTGCATAGCAATTGTAAAGTGGGAGAACATGACGACTCTGCTTGAAAAGAAAGTGACATTTAATTTTATCTACAGTGCACCTGCTGATGCTTCAATAGAGGATGCTGCAGCGCATGCTACAGGGAATGGAGTGGCCTCTGAGGTAGGTAGCCGTGGTGTGCATGCTCACAGTCACAGTATGTGGTGCAATGTGTGCCGCGCTTCTGTTCTGTTTTGTTTGTGTGCTTACTTACCTCCCAGGGCAGGTTTAGTGAAAATAGTTAGTTAACCCTGAGATGAGGTAAACTCTGGGTTTTCAGTTCAAATATATCACAGTCAAGTCACCCTCAACTCAAAATAAAACCCAACTCAGAATTCACGGTTAGGCTCAGAGTTTGTGGAGCAGCATCCAGTTCTCATTGCTCTCACAGTTGTTTTCTGTCCCTCTGAGAAATGCTCATGTCTCTCCCCCTCCCCCCCTGCTCTGTCAGGCCACAGGTGAAGTTGAGGGTGATGGTGAGGGCGAAGGTGCAGGCGAGGATGTTGACAGCGACAGTGATGATGACGACGACGATGTCCGCGTTACCATTGGAGACATAAAAACTGGAGCGCCACAGTACACGTAGGTGTTCAGTCAAAGTGTGGTGTTTCACGGTTGATTTACACAAGCTCAATATTTTAATGTTCGCCGTGAACAAAGAGAACTTTCTTGTTCCTAACGAATCCTTTTTTTTTGTTTCTTCCTACTCATAAAGCTCCGCTCTTAGTCTCTTTTTTTACATTTCAAATATCGTTCTGATGTCAAAATGAAGAGCAGTGTTTCACATTTCTGTGTTTTTGATAGAATTTTATGGATGAAAATAAAAATGTGCAATCGAAGGAATTCCCACAAATTAATGAAGCTTTAGATATACTGCAGGTTTGATTAAGACATTTCTTTCTCCACACTTTAATTTCTACACTGTAAACCCGTTAACATTGGTCCGTGACCAGCAGAAAGCCAACACTGTCGTTCCTCTGATTGTGCTTTATAAGCCTATATATATATATATATATATATATATATATACACACATACACACACACACACAGTGTATATGAGGAGACCTTGTGACAGAGTTTTATTTATTTTTGTCCTCCCAGAACTTATGGCGCTCCACCTGTCAATCTCAACATAAAGACAACAGGCTCCAGACCGTATGGACAAGGTATTGCTCTCTATTCTTGAACCGCTTTCTGTTTTGACCTAAAAAAACAAGCAAACCCCAGCTTATTCTTTTCTGCACTATTCAGTTCAAAACACAGAGAACATGGATATTCTCCACGGAGAGTAGTAAAGAGTTTGAACTAAATGTTCATGTCCAGTTAACATGTTGTGATGATCATTATTTTCCGTAGCCTCCAAGATGAAGGGAGTGGATCTGGATGCTCCTGGTAACATTAACGGGGTTCCAGTGCTGGAGACGGAAGTGGAGTCCTTTGAAGAGAAACCCTGGAGAAAGCCAGGTGTGTGTGTGTGTGTGTGTGTGTGTGTGTGTGTGTGTGTGTGTGTAGCTGAAAAACCCAGTAAAAATATGCAATTCTTTAGGCACCTCAGTTATGAGCTTTGGTGATGTACAGGCGCCCAGAGACCCGGGGCCAGATGACATGTTATGCCTAGCATGTACAGTATTTCACAAGTTTTGTGTGTGTGTGTGTGTAGGAGCGGATCTTTCAGACTACTTTAACTACGGCTTCAATGAAGACACATGGAAGGCTTATTGTGAAAAACAGAAGAGACTGCGCATGGGCCTGGAGGTCTCTACTATCGGCTCGGTGGCGAGCAAGATCACTGTGAGAGCCCAGTGCTTACTCTTCTTTCTGTCAACGCCCTCTACATTTCCCTCAAACCTCTGTTTTCTTCAGAAGCCTCTCCCTCTAATCACTTAGTTGTAATCAAAGCACTTTCCTGTGTGGTTTAATCTGGAAACTTTACATTATAATAAATGCTTCACCCTGTTTGTTGGAGGTCAGAGGAACATTAACAAAAGTAAACAGAGTTTCATTTCAAACATGTTCATCACCTCTATTTCTACAATGTTGTGAAGAGACGATTTAAACCTCTCTACTTTGATTAACACATATATTCTCTGTCTTAGGTTCAGCAAGGCAGGACAGGGAATGACAAGGACATGATGTCCAGTTTGCCTGTTCACACGTCAAAGCCAGACTTCACATCTCCGATCAGCCTGTACAAGCCCACTGTCAGTCAGCTCACCAGGTAACACTTGTGCTTATTAACATATCTGCTAATGTTCCACTGAAAGGGTTTCCATCCACCTGTTTTATCAACATCTTCTAGTTCAGTATTAAAAAAACCCGAGTGAAAAGTCAAAAAATGTAAAAAAAAAATGTTTTACACTTGGCTGAGGTATATTGATTGATCTTGTAACGTGGTGCATCTTCACATGGGGGTCCGTGGGGATTGACTGGCTTTTGGAGCCGGCCTCAAGTGGGCGTTTGATGAACTGCAGTTTTGGCATCTCAGGAGTTACCATCGGCATTCTAACCGAGAAATAAAATACTCGGACAGGGAAGATCATTTTGATCCTCGACTGAGAAAAGTGAGATTTCATAATCCGGATCATTCTGATCCAGATTACAAGTCTGTAAATACCGGCCCCTGGTCACCACCAGGTTTATCAGTGTCCCATGGGCTGTATGTGTGTGTGATCTAATCCTCTTTACCCCCGTCCTTTGTTTCAAAATGGTAGGATCTCTCCCCCTCAGTGGCCCGGTCCGCCTCCTCAGGACATGTCCTATTATACGTAAGTTAGCACGGCCTTGTCCCTGCAAGGTTTGACGGACCTGATGGGAAATGTGTTGATGTTCAAACACGGGGGTAACCTGAAACTTTCTTTCTTCAGGGGTGGGTGATGTGCATGTGTGATAAGCTAAAAGTTAGCTTTAGAGAAAGTCACCCGAATATCATCATCTTTAGCTTAATCTGGAGCTCACTTTTCTTTCTTAGAGTATTTTCTATGTTTAGATAAAACCCCTTTTTAAAGGTTCTTTAAAGCAATCCATTCCTCCTTAAAATGAAACTTCAGTATTTCTTTTAACTTGTTTTCTCAAGTCATTATTTTATGGAGTAATTAAATGTCTTCTTCGGGGTCACGAATGTATATATTAAATAGATCTGAGATGCTGAAGTGAAATCCATGACCAAACCTAAAAAGTAAAATAAATCTAGTGTTGGGCTTTAGTTGTCAAAACTGTGCAGTCAGCGGAAATGATTTAGGGCCGCATTGTTTGAGGCTTTGGTGTGAATTTGGTATTTAGATTATGTGCATTGCTGATTGCATATTGTAGACTAGGTGTATGCCCAGTGTCTTGATTTTCATTTTTCATATCTGTTTCCCAGGAAGACGAGTGGTACTATAGATGTGATCGGTGGAGGGACGGCCACCATCAGCAGGGTTGAAGGGCGACGCAGACACAATCTAGAAGGCAACAATATCCAGGTACACAGAAGCAACACGGACACTTTTTCTTTCTTTTTTTTGTTCTACTAAACTGGAGTTGAAGTTGAAAGAAGCTGCTAGTGTGCGCGTGTCATCCTGTCTGTTGTTGTGCAGGTGATCGCCGAGCAGTCGGATGCCGAACCGGCTCCAGCCAAGATTCCCCCCTTCTTCCCTCCTGGACCCATACCCCCAAACATCCCCCCACCTCCGTTCCTCCCTCCGCCACCCAACGTCAACGCTGCACCCCCGCTCATCCCCCCACCCAGTAAGTTTATCATCATCGCCATCTTATTCTTTCTCAGCTGGTCTCTTTGTGGGATTTTAAGCAGCCATCCCATCGTACCCTGTATTTGCTCTGTTTTATTGTTTTCGATGTGTTCATCCTCATTCTCTCTCTCGTAGGGTTGCCCATCACTGTTCCTCCTCCTGGTTTCCCCCCTCCACCTAGTGGCCCCCCTCCTGCTATCATCCCCACTATGGACAGGTAACTGTTGGTAGTTGTTGTTGGGTTTGTTTAAATACGCCAAATTGTCATTTTATGGGTTATTTTTGTTCAATTAAGCTAAGAAAGCTAATACGTGCTAACATCAGCTGTCACTTGCAGTCACATGATAGGGTCAGTGAGGTTAGGCATGGCAGAGGCTGAGCATTCGGGATCGGTAACGTTACTGGAATGGAGTTGGTCGCTCACCATCAAACTCAGCCATTTACCCGGTGATACCAATGTAATTATACTATTGGCTCGTGGGTTTTGTTAGAAGTGGGAAACAAAGCATTATATATCTTCCACTGAGATAAAGAAAACATTCATTTTTGGACCCGTCAACAGTTTTAAAATGATTAATTCACAATCATATTTTTTTAGGAAAATAAGTACTTTTATTTGGCACCTTACTCAACACATGTATTTCTTTTTAAAGTGTTCAGCTACATAAAAATGTTCTTCAATCAATCTGACCTTTAAAGCAGGAATGTCATCGTTCTGTTACATGGCGAGCAGACAGTCGCAGTGACTTGCAGCCAGACAGCAGCCGGCTACACAACAACCACATTAGCTCTCCTGCTAAACTCTCCATATAATCTAACGTGAACACTTGTCCAGCGCCTTAGCTTGTTGAATAGTTCACCATACAAACATTAATCTGGGAAACGTGCACCGTTAACATCTGTTTTCAGGCTACATTGCCAATCGATGAATTCCTTTCTTCTAGATCTGTATGTTCCATAACGTGTAACATTCTCCTCTTCCCACAGTGGCCACCCTGGAGGTTATGATGGCCGCCCTGTCCCTCCCTACCCATTCCCTCAAGGTAGGATGCTTTACATCACAACCAGGATTTCTAACCTCAGCAGCACAACACATGTCAGAAAGTTTTTATCAATGTTTATCACAGATTGCTGACTGGATTTGAACAAAGTCTCATTTCCAGGAAACATTTGAGCACAAAGTAATAACTGTCTTTGGGGACCCTCCTCTGAACTTTGTCAGGCGCATACCCTCCGCCCATGCCTGGAGGTGGGCCTCTCACCTGGCCCCCCATGTTGGACAACTCTAAACCCTGGGAATACTACCCCCGTCGAGAGGACAAGAGAGAGAAGGAGAGAGAGAGGCCCAGAGAGAGGACACATGAGCGGGAGAGAGAGAGGGAGCACAGCCCTTCAGCTATGAGCTACACCAGGTGAGAGGGACACACTCATGAATATTAATTTATTGTGTCATTTAAAAAGGCTCGTTTCCATCAGAGTACAGGCTTGTTTTGGTAAGCGTGCAAACATAACGCAGTAAAGAGAAAGCTCTTGTTCTTTCGACTTCCGCAGTGACGAGGAGCGGTTTCGCTACCGCGAGTACCAGGAGCGTGGTTATGGGGAGCGGCATCGTGAGCGGTCGAGCCGAGAGAAGGAGGAAAGACACAGAGAGAGACGGCACCGAGAGAAGGAGGAGGGACGCCACAAGACCTCTCGCAGGTACGAAAACATACACAAAACCTCTCCGACAGAAGACAGTTCGCTGAACCCCTCCCTCCAATGATTATTAATGCGTTAGAAGAAGCCACGCTCACAACCGGAACATCCACCGGGCAGTAGAAGTTGATCCTGGATGCTATTGGAGTGTAGGCTCATGTCAGCAGGTCTGTGCAGCTCTTTATTGGATTTGGGAAAGTTTAAATTCCAGAAACCTCGTAGCATTACATTAGCAGAACACACCAGTTAGCCTTTTCTCTTGTAATTGCTTGTGGTCTAAGTGGCTGAACAGGGTTATATTGATATTCTATTCTCATACTATCTCTCCACCGCAATATGAGAACGTCTTTTAGCATGACATCACATACGTAGCCATAAAGTGTAATATCTACAGCCTTTAAAAATATATATATATATATATTCTTGTTTTGAAACAAATCGGCTGGAAACATTAACATGTCCGCTAACTCATAGAGCTACGGTTAGCTTGGCTATATATATCTTGTATATATATATATCTGCCAGCTACAGGTACAACAGCAGGCTCCTCATTTTCTACTGGCTGGAATGAGAAGCTGCTTTAGTCTAACTCTCAAATTAAAAAGAGTGAGAAGGGAAAGATTAACTTTGGTGTATTTCAGCTTTGACCCTGTTTTACCACTAAGGGGGACATCAATTTCTGAAATCGGTCCAGTATTGAGGGAAAATGCTGCAGATGACTTCCACTAAACAGGCTGTAATGTAATGTCATGTTTTGCCACTGACAGGCTCAAGATATCATCACAAAAACTGAAAAAAAAAAAAAAGAAGCTTTACCTTCTGCTTGTGTCATGTGACAACATGAGAGAGAGTTGCAGAGAGGAGTTTCGGTGTTGTGTAGCTCAGTGTTGTCGTCGCTGAATATTCAGCTGATTTCATGCGGATGCGACGCAATATTTATAAGTTACGCTTTCACGACAGCAGCTAAGTGGTATAATGGTCCTTTGACAAACTATCTTCCTGTTTTTCGGTTGGCCCAACCTTTGTCTCTGTTATTTTCCTAACCCCTCTTGTCCATCTCCATTTCACTTCACCTTTTCGTTCTTTCACCCATTGATCTTCTTGTCTCCATGTCTCCCTCTCTCCCATCTAACCTTTTATCTCCCTTCCCCCTATCGTCTTCCCTCCCTGCCCTGTCCTCTCCCTTCTAAATCTCCCCCCTCCTCACCTCCTCTGCCCTTTCCACACTTTTGTCCTTCTCTTTGAATTAGCAGCAGTAGCAGGCGGAGGCACGAGAGCGAGGAGGGCGACAGCCACCGGAGGCACAAACACAAGAAGAGCAAGAGGAGCAAGGAGGGCAAAGAGGCCGGCGAGGAGATCAGCGCAGACCAAGAGAACCAGGAGGCCATGGAGTAGCGATCGCCAGCCCCCGCGTTGTCCTCTCCCCGTCTGTCTCTGGGTCTCCGTCTGTCCCGCCGTGTCTCCCACCAAGATGAGAAAGAAGGAATGGGGGAAGATGAGCACAGACCAACAAAACCAGAAAGTGGCAGAGCGATCGATGCGTCCTGTCACGCCCCTCTCCATCAATCACTGTTGTCCTCCATCCTGCTGCCGTTCATCACCCCGAGCGGAGAACGGATGGAGCAGAGGAGGTGGTAAACAAGGGTGGTCGTCCTGTTTAGTCCATCCGTCTTTCCATCAATAGCTGACACCAGACAAGCCGTCAATCTGTCCCCCCCCCCTCTCGTTTCTCCCCGGCCCTCCTCTCAGAGCACTGCTGTAACCGTTAGGTCATGCTCAGAGATTTCACTGTATAGTCCCAATGATCAGCAGATTCAGCTCTTTTTCATTTATTTGTTCTTGTTCTGTATGAAGACATCTATCGAGTCAGTTTGTTGAGTTCAATTAAAAAAACACTTTTGATAACACTTCTTTTTGTGACTTTTTTTTTTTTTTTTTTTTTGAATAAATAGTCCAATGACTACTTGCTATGTAAAGCCATAGTGGAGTAACGTCTGGAAAAGATCTCTAACATAACCCCACCAAGAAATGCATTATCAGCATTTCTCTTTGAATTTGACTTCAAAGGAACGTGTTTTTGATGAATAACCATGCTGCTGCGAAAGGTATTTTCTACACGGCTTCATATGACAGGTGAAGGTCTTTCCTGTACATGTGCACATCAGGTAGCTGTTGTGTGTACTTTACATGTGTGTCATTTCAACACATTCTTAAAGGGTCACTATTCTCTGTGGGATCAACCGTCAGAGCACTGCGGAGGTTATCAGGAGGTGAGGACAAAGTTCAAGTGAACTTCAAATCAACATTTGATTTGAAAATATTGCAATCCAGATGGTTTTGCTGGGGAGGGGGATTTGGACTTGTGACCCCAGTATTTCTACCATCCTGGCTCAAATATTTGATCTCGGGTCTGGAAGAGTTTTTTTTTCTCCTTTCCATCAAATGACATTCAGACTCAGTAGCTGTTGTGATTTCATCCACAACACTTTTAGTATGAAAAGTTCATTATTTACCTTGTAAACAGATTAATTACTGTATTACTGTTCTATTTTTCATATTAAATATTCAATTGCCAGTACTATTACAAATTGACAGTTCTTTTTTTTTTTTTTTTTTTTTTTTTTTTTTTTTTCTGAATTTCAAATGTAACAGTTGCATAAGTTCTCATTGTGCAATGTGAGTACTTTTGTTGTTTGCACAGCAAAACAAATGTACAAAAGATGTCGGCTATGTTTGCTACAACATTCACTGACCGTGCATACTGTACAAAGACACGCTTACACCTAAATATACACACATGCGTGAATTAAAAGTAAACCGAAGTCTGTGCAGGCGAGGTAGGAAACAAAGGAATCACAAGACTGGAGGGCCTTTATTTCTAACGGAGTATTTTAGTGGTTTTGCTACTGTTACGACAGTAAATGATGTGAAAATGTTCTCCATCACTGGTAATATGTGCACACGTGCTGTGCATAATAGCCTCTACTGTTACATGTGATTGGATCAAGATTCAGTGAGTTCCCTAAACAGGTCAAAGTCTCTCTCTCTCCCCCCCCCCCCCTCACATCACTTCACAGAAAAGTCAATGTACGCTGGTGAGATGCAGCCACCGTTGTTATAAGGCCTGTGGCAGCCAGAGAAGAGACTCACCCGAGCACGAAGGCACGGAAAGGGGAGAAAGACATCAAGAGGATGAAGAAGTGCGTTGCTGCTTTTGTGGTGCTGAGTCTGCTCTCAGTGGGACTCTCTGCTCCTCTGAGCGGCTGTGACGGTCTGGTGAAACCCATAACTGTCAGCAATGAATACGTGAGTGCACTTCTACTTTACCTTGTATCTTCAGTATCTCGGTTTAATTCCAACTCGGCAATAAAAACATCTCTGGTTTTCATCAGGTGTATTTCGATGCTGATGAATCCTGTTACTATGAACGAAACATCTGTATGCACTATTTCAGTGTGTCTAACCGTTTAACCACAGGCGTTAAAAGCTTACAGCTGTTGAAAGCTCATAATAAGACTTTGCCTTTCCAAAGTGTATGTGTCAGTGAACGGCAGTAACCTGCCATGTTTCGACTCCTCTGTCCTTGCTGTACTTGCGCCATGCTGTCTCTTTATTGGACCATGAACTTGTTTTTAGATCCCACAGGTTTCTGGGCCCCAGAAATGAAAAGTTGGCAAAACGTTTCAGATAACACTTTGTTTTACAGGTCCTTTATTTCTCAATACTTTCCTAGGGTGCTACCTGGAAATGACTATGTAGTATGGTGCAAATTATAAAGACAAAAATGAACGTCTTTAAAATAAAATTGGCATTAAAAAGTAGGTAAATATTCCTTTATCTTTTTTTAAATTGTTATTATTGGGAACTGTATTTCCCTATATAATTACAACACAAATTATATAGTTCTTTTGAGAAAATGTCTTGTAGTTTATCAGGAAATTATTCAGACCAAACTTGAAATTACAGACATTTTAATATTGCATCATTTGAGGATCAGAGCATGGAGGGAACTCCAATTGATGTATTAATTAAAACATATCGGATTTAGTGTAACAAATAACTCTACGTCTCAGAAATCTCCCACGAGCCCACAGGAGGTCCCGGCCCCCGCGGGTTTAGAAACATTGACGTGTGTGTATACTCTGTGTCTGCGTGTGCTTCAGATGCTGGGCAGGTGGATGTACATTGGGGGGAGCTCTGACCTCCCAGGAAGCCGCTCCCTGGGCCACCTGATGACCAGCGCCTGGCTGGACGTCACTACGACCGCCCAGAGCAACGTCCTCAATCTACTCCAGACTCAGAGGATGTAAGTCCCCACCCACACTGTCGCAGCAGAAGGCTAGAGGAACTTATCTTTTTATAACTTGACAATGCAGCTTGTTTATGAGATATAATTGCACTACATATCTATATATTCAAGTCTCTTGTCACAGACATCAGCAGCACCCTCAAATGGGAAACATCAATACAGACCACATTACCAAATAAAAAGAACCTGCTTCATTCTGCTGTTGGGTTCATCAACGAAGCCCGGGACCCCCACTGACTCAGACACTACATCCCCAGGACAATGTCTTACAGTGACACACCCTTGCAAATCTTTTCTCTATTAATATACACCTGAAACTTTAATATTATACTTGTTTTAACATACTCTTGTTTGTTTGTTGACCATATATTATTGTAAATCTTTTAAATGATGTCTTAAACTATTGCAGTGTCCCTTACAAATTCCTTGTATGATTCTGGCTTACTAAAGAGTCTATCATGGTATAATGTTTTACTTTTTCCTTCACAGATATGGCGAATGTTCCAGCTTAACATACAACGTGAACTTTGAAAACAGCACGATCTTGATCGGTGAGCGCAGAAGAGCCACAATGTATCAGAGAGATGCGTTAAGAGTGGAAACCTGGATTGAAAACACTCACACTATTCCCTGTGTGTGTGTGTGTGTGTGTGTGTGTGTGCGCGTGCGTGTGTGTGTGTGTGTGCGCGTGCGCGTGTGTGTGTGTGTGTGTGTGTGTTTTTCACAGAGCAACCGTTCTACCTCAAGGAAGTGTACCTGCCGACTGACTGCTCCCACTGTCTGGTTGCCTATGAAGAAGTTGTCTCTGGCAAAGATACTTTCACCAGCTTTCTGCTTTTTAGTAAGAAACTTGCTTATCGGTCACCAAACCCTGCATTGACCTGAATATTATTCTTCCAATTCAACTCTGACGTCTTTATTTCCAGGCAGGAATCAGAGCGTCTCACCTGCTGTTGTGGAGACGTTCAGGATGCAAGCAGAATGTCTCCACATGCCGTCGCCCATAATGATAAACACGGACTACGGTGAGAATGACTACAACTGTTTATCTCCACACACACTGTGCCTCCACCATGCCGTGCAGAGCTGATTTGTCTCATTTTGAATGTGTATGAAAACAGAAATCTGCCCAGACAACATCTCGCCCTCAGAGGGGATCAGCGCCCTCAACTCTTTGTTAGAGGCCAAGATGGGACATCGAGTGGCAAAACTCCTGGATGCTTTTTTTGATATGTTTGTGAACTGATTAGTTTTGTCATTTTGCTACGAGAAAGTGTGGAATTTTGTTCCCTGATTTACATAAACAATAAATAAATAAAAAAGTGCAACTGCATTGTTTTCTCGTTATATTTCAAAAAAACAAGACTTTTTATTCCTAGTTTATTTCACAAATGCCCCTCAAGAAGAGGAAGGTGCAGGTCCTAGATATCCTCAGTTGCTCTATGTATGAGTATATCATCTACGTAGACCTCTGTACCTTCAAGTCCCGTCAAGGTTTCAGACATTTTGCTCTCCTTATCCCAAATGGGAGTCGGCGGGAGGCGTACCTCTCACATGGGGTAATAGAAGTAGCGAGCCTACTGCTGTCCAGGATCTGGTAGAACCAGCTTGCTGCATCCAATGATGTGAATACCTTTGACGTGGCAAGCCTTGGCATTATTTCCTCCACAGAGGGCAGCCGGTACTTTTCCTGTTTCACCACTCGGTTCAGCCTCCTGAGGTTTGAGCTGAAACCAACCTCCCTCTTGTCGGGTTTGAGCAAGCTTTTATGTGATTTCTCGCACAGCTTTTAAAGTGGTATGCACAACTACCTTCCATCTCTTACCAATAATTAAAATCCAGTGCTCCTAGATTCCCCGTGACCTCGAATGACCGATAGTCCTCATACAGACTTTATGTCAACAAGCAGGAAAACAAACACACAAAGAGGAAGATGCTCATAGCCTTATTTATTGGTAGTTTATTACTGTACATCTGCACACCTGCACATGAGTCATATGTACATGTATATCTCTCTCCCTCGCACACACAAACACACTGACCACTCAAGATTATATAAAAAAAGGACTCGTTTTCTGTGCAGGGTTCAATCACAGTCTGAGATCTACGAAGAACATTTGCATCTGCACACACCGTGCACATACACACACACACACACACCACAAATATCTTCATGTGGCCTTACTTCTTGATTTACATGGAATAGACCATGATTTAAAATATGGAAAAGCGACTGATGAACCAATAGGCAGCCCAGTGGTAATCAAGTGAATTTGGGTCTTTAACCATGTAAACCAACACAAAGACGACATAATGGTTGGTTGTCTGTTGTTTTATGGGGCATTTTTCATTATCATTTTACAATTATTCAAGTAATGTGTGATCCGCGCTGTATTCTTGCCCCCTTGTGTTGTGACTTTGGAACATACCCGACAGTGAGATTTCCCAATACTACGTGTGGTTGTTAGAAGTATAATCCCCTGAGTGTGACCCATACAATCACTGGAGCTGTGTGACCTAAAACAAAGTGGCTTTGTTCAATCTCAGTCTCTGGATGTTTTAAAAAAAAAATATATATATAAATCATGGAGGTGTGCCGAGTGAGAAAAGCTAAATATATGCCATCACCTCTTTTTGCTGGCAGATGATTGTGTTTCACTAAACAGAGATGTGCTTTATGATGCGTTCTAGAACATGTTGACAGTTTTAAGAAATAGTCTTTAGGCCTTTATGGAGCAGGATTGTTAGATAGCTAGGTAACCGAACTCATGAACAACTCGTTAGAAAAGCTTCTGGCCACCTGATGAGTCCAAGACTCTTTCCTTTTAGCTCAGTTTTTGGTCTCCACCAGCTCCTGAGGGAAATGTCTGCCTCTTTGGCTGCTAAACGCTCCACTAGGTTCACCAGCTCGTCGCTAACTGTGTCTTACTGCCGTTTGGTGCCGAGCCTTTTCTGTGAGGACATCATTTTTTCATTATTAATACAGAAACACTGATTAGTGCTGCAGTCCACACTCCTGATTTTGGAGTGGTCTTGTTTTAGTGCAGTTATGAAGGTAACCCCAGTAATCCTGCTTCATGATACAGAACCCTGGTATTACCTAACAGCTAATAAAGAGGACCCAACACTGTTGGTCACCCCAGACCTCTGAATGCATCTACGACAGGGGAGCTTTGTCAGAAGAAGCCTTATCCTTAACTTGAAACACTTCCATAAGTAAGCCACGGTCAGCAGATAAGGAAGAGAGGCCATGTGTGGGATTTAAGGAGCGATTGTGTGCTTTAGTGTTGACACATGACCATGAAGACAAAAAGGAAACAACCATGACATACATTTGCAAAAAAAAAAAAAAAAATGCAGGTCCATTTCATGAATGCAGATAATATGCACTCATTTATAAATTACTACAAAAGTAACAAAGGTCGGTTATGGCAAAGAGATGCATCGAATAAAAGAATCCTAAAGAGTATCTCTTCGTGTCTGATTTGTCTTTTTGTTTTGCTTAGGTTTCTCGCTCGCTCAGAAACACACACACACACGCACACACACAGTGAAAGGTGAAAAGCATTGATTGCCTCTTTTTCACCAAAATAGTAAACAAAACATGAGATACTAAAAAGAAAAAGGAACAAAATAAAGGTGTCTCCTCTTAATCACTAGTGCCTTTCTTTCCAGCTTACTTGTTCCACTGCGACTGAGAAGCAGTTGCTAGGCAGCCAGACCATCACCTGGACACACACACACACACACACACACACACACACACACACACACACACACACACACACACACACACACACACACACACACACACCGTTGAAGACAAATTGTTCCAGGTAAATCATGTGGCACAAAGACCCATTCATACTACAGAGAGTACAGTCAAGAGCGTGTGATTGTCACTGGGTTAGGGGGGGGATGCACCCTGAAGTGTGCAGAGATGTGGAAGGAGGCCAGAGGAAGTCGGGTAGTTGATAAGAAAGAGTGACATTATGGAGTTCAGCTGTTCCGGCCACTCGCCCCAACATGCTCCTGTAAGACCAGTCCGTCCGCTACAGAGTCCGTTTGGATGAAAGGTTCCCTTCGGAGTTCTGGTGTTATGCTGCCTCTAGGAAAGGATCTAGAGCGCCGAACCGACCGTTACAAAAGCACTGGGGTGTATTTTTTTGCAGGTGAAGTTGGCCAGTGAGACAGTCGGTAAGATGTGAAAGTGTTTGTGTTATCATGGTCTGACTGTGCCATGTGCTTAGGTTGGGGAACATACAAGTGACACAATTTCCAGTCGTAGCTCAGAGGACTCCATTTAGGAGTCCACTTTCCAGCTTCAGTTCCAAAATCCATAACGCTGCTTGTGGCTGGTCCCCCACCCCCCACACCCAGCCCGACATCCCACTGGCTGGTGCTGGTTAGCAAGGCTTAACAAGTGCCCCAGCTCGCTCCGATAGGTCGCGTTTCAACGGTGAATTCACTCCAAAAACAAGGGTTGGGGGTAAACAAGTGTGGTATGTGTGGGAGAACGGGTCAAAGAGAGAAGGGGGAGGTTCGATGCTACCCTGTAAACGAAAACATTGGGGTATTTATTCAGGAGCTTGACCGCCATCGTGGTTCTGCGACGGAGCTGGGCAGCAGTGGAGGTCGAAGGTCAGCCGCAGTCGGGCTAGTCCGGTCTGAAGATGGGGATCTTAGGTAAGAACTCTATTAGGATTACCTGCAGGAGACGAGAGAGAGAAAGCTGTTACTGAGAGACGACGGACAGATTTTTATAGTGGTAGAGAATTTGCTGCAACCTTCCTACCAAAGTAGCCATCACCGTAGTGTCTCAGGTGGTATTGATCCATTGCTTACGGCGATGTCGAAGCTTCATTCATAATGTTGACATTTGAATTCTAAATCGACATTTCAATGCGCACTGACGAGTTCTATTCATTAAAGAAAGTTGATTTAATAATATTTTTTAAAGAACTATATATATAACTATTTAAATTGAGGATTTTCATCAAGGATTTTTTTTTTTTTTTTGGGATAAACAAAACACTGTGATTAACAGGTTATTCCCCATCCTGATGTCAAGTGTTCAAATCAACATTAGCACTGTGTGGACAAAAACACAGGCTCCTCATTCATTCTTAATGAGACCACGACATTAGACATCTTTCCTCGTAGTATTGCAAAAGCCCTGTGCAGCGTGTTGGTGTCTGACAAGCCACCAAACTCATTGATCGACTACTCAAACCAACCTTCTTTGTATTGTACATCATCATCTAACCGCAACTGATACTTACGTATTCCATCATGTTGTTGGTTTCACACTTCCTTTTGCTTAGTCTCCAATGCAAACACAACTGCAAAACAGAGGTCAGATAGTTATTTAATACCGTGTCCTAACAGAGTAGAGTATTATTACACACATATCCATTCATGCTCACCTTGTGGTAAAGTCTGCAGTTCTCCCACTCCAGAAGTTTCTCTAAAGATCGTCTTGTCTGGAAGGCAACAGTGATATTAGATGACAACACAATAACCTTTTGCTGACTCCCTGCTTGATCTGGATGTACTGAGATGTGGTTGCCAGTGCAACATGGACGGGTATCTCACCCTCTTGCTGAGGCAGATGACAGGCCACAAACTGAAGCCCAACGTGCAACAGCAGCAGAGGCAGCCACACAGGAGCCACCGCACGTTCACCGGCAGAGTCTTCCTCAGGCAGCTGTTCACACGGTTGATGCTGGCTTTGAATTCCTCTGGTGCCACCTGAGGAAGTGAACACACGTGGTATAGTTTGTATATTAACATGTAATGGTCTTGTAATTGTACACTAATCTAATCTGAGGTATGTGTTGGTGATCAGATAAACAAATGCGCCATTGTTTGTGCCAACAGAGAAAATACAACAAAATATAAGGTCAATCTTGTAATGATATTTTGCCATAGTTAATATGCATTAATGAACAACAAGACACTCACCTTTCCTGTTAGTGCTGAAGGAAATTCTGACTCAAATTTGTTACTAAGCCCAAACCTGTGGGGGGGGGGGGGGGAAGACATGAGACTGTTATACATACACAGACATGTACTGTGTGAAGAACAAACAGGCTTTACATTTCAGGCCGCTAAGTCCAGCAGGTATCTGGGGTAAACTATTGCTGCTCCAATATGCATCAAGATCATTTTCCTGAGATGTACCCATAACACATTATTATAATATTGAAACAGAAAAAAACATCAGATATTCCTTATTACATATTATAAGGATGTCAAAGATGATACATAGTGAGATGCCCCAAACCCCCAGTACATACATACATACATACATACATACATACATACATACATCCATGTACTCTAGACTTGAAATCAAACTAGAAGTGATTGTCCACGGCTTCTTATTATACATTTCTGTTTATTGCATTACTCAGCCACGAGGAGTTTAGACAATTCAATGAAGTACCAAAACTTTGACAGGAAGTGGTGATGGGAAACAATGGGATAACTCAACGCTATCAATTTGAGTGCACCAGCACATCTGTGTGCTCCTCCATACCCGACTAGACTAGACAACAACTTCAGCTCCTGCTGCCACAACAACTTTGTGTTCATATTTTTGCCGGTCTGTACGTTTATTTCAGAGTAGGCTATTAATTACAGGGCAGAAGTAACGTTACCAGTTGACGGTTAAAATCTGGACCCTTTAAAATCTACTACCTGGGCTCAGTGGAGAACAATGTCCGATTCCATGTTCAAGTCCCGAAAGAGTGGAACAAAAGACGGGATAAACTATCTTAACATTAAAACAGCAAGAACACCAGCAAACCAACTTGAACAATACCGCTGAACAAATCACACTACGTGGTAGAAACAGTACAGACAATGTACATAATTACATATCAGGTCGTGTAGCTACTTCAGCGAAAATGAAAGCTCAATTTAATCAGCCACTCCTCGCCAGAGTTAGCTCGCTGCTAACTTAGTGGCTAGCTGACTACGCTAGGTCACCAGCTACCCTAACTAGCGGACAGTGTATCCACAAAGACCTGCTGGTGATTTAACGGTAAGCTCCTCTCTCGGTGCCCGTAAGTGCTGTCAGTCACTTACACAGTGACGTGGCCAGACCCTCGCACCACCACCGGGTCCGGAGCGTACTTGAGGAGCTGCTCCTCCGCGGCCCTGTCCTCGTCCTCCTCTTCCTCCTCCTCCTCCTCTTCGTAGATCTCGTCAAAGTCCTCCATCATCGCACGACTCGGCCTCGCGCTTCCCGGGAGAGACACCGGGACAGACACGATGCCGACGAACAGCGAAACTTTACCGAGAAAATTGTACAAGTATAACCGCAAAGACAACCACGAAACAATATCAACCCGTCCCGGAGACGATACAGTTCACATCGTTCAGCCAGCTCCGGAGCAAAACATCAACATCCGCCGCAGTAGCCGTACGACACCGGAAATGGGACAGACGTGCTTAAGTTTATTCTAAATTATTATTTTTTTAAAACAAAAATACAATTTACTAAAGGAAGCTTTTGTAGCATGCAGAATATCGTGTTTGTGTTTCACTTAAATGGGAAAATGTGTTGTTTGGTTTCTTTGGTCCTGCACTCTAGATTGTACTTAATTAAAGCACTAAGTATATCATCAAAGTATTTATTATTATCAACAAAGTTTACCTTTTAAGTATCAAAAGTATGGCTCTTTTAGTGTGGTATTATAGTATATATATAGTATTGGATTATACTATTGATTGTTCAGTAAAAAGTACAACATTTCACTCTGAATTGTAGTGGGTGGGAAGTATAACGTAGAACAAATTGGAAATACTCAAGTAGAATTAAAATACCTGAAATGATCAGCAAGTACAGTACTTAAGTAAATGTATTTAGTGACGCGGAAATACAAATAATTATAAAAAAAATAAAATAAACAAAACCGGAAGTTGAGCAAATTCTTCTTAAAAAGACAACATGATCTTTGGAATAAGTTACATTCAAACTGTCTTTTAACCCCACATGGTATGCGTATCTGGTTTTTGCAGTCCTGACTTACATACAGCTTAGATTCTTTAATTTGCTCCGCAATTTAGTTGAACTTTTACTCAAAATGCGCCACTATTCGTCACTGCACGTTTTATTTTGAAATGTTTGACCAGAAGTGATATTTTAAGCCTTCCGGCTAGCTTGGTTCGTCAACTAACGAACCTAAGCTAGCTAAGCGCTTACTTTTGAGAGCCGCGACTGAACACATTAAACGTTAATTGCTGACTGTAAACCTTTTAGTAATCCATCATGTCCTAAATCAGCCCCAGAGAACAGGTGACATCGACTCACAGCAAAGCAGTCTGGACCTGACAGTAATGCCACTTCCTGTTTAGGAAGTGTGGGGACAATTGAACCTCAGGTAAACTTTTGCCTTCGCTTATCAGCAGCGGATGTCCTGAGTTATTCTGCAAGATGATACGAACTGAGAACTTTAAAATGACCCTTCAAGTTTTGAAAGACGTGGTTCCTGTCCTCACTGGCGGGATTCTAATTGTGGTACTTTTATCGTGCGTTTTGTTCGGCATCCAAACATATTTCAACTTCACTCAGGGGGTTTTCAGTGTCGGGGCCACTGTGTTTCAGAATGGACACCTCCACAGGCTGCTGACGTACCCCTTTTACCACAAAACCTCCGCCCAGCTTCTCCTGAACATTACCGCCTTGGTGTTTCTCAGCGGCAGTCTGGAGAAAGGTGTTGGAACTGTGCGCTTCCTGTTCTTGTTCTTCCTGCTGTCGACCACCACGGGCTTGTTTTACAGCTTCCTGGATCTTCTGCAAAGTGACAGTGGCAGCCAGAGTCACACCGAGGGGTTGGTTCCTGTGACCCTGGCATGCGTGGCTCTGACTACCATGCACACAAAAATGACCAAAGGGTTCCTGTGTGGAGTCAGTTTCCCCGCCATGGCTCTCCCTTGGGTGCTCCTCATAATCACCACGGCCCTCATTCCTCACAGTGTGCTCCCCTGTAACATCATCGGCATCCTGGTCGGGTGGATGTACGGGAAAGGCTGGCTGTCTCTTCTGAACATGTCGGAGGCCAGGGCTGGTGCGCTGGAGAAGACGATGCCTTTTAGGTTGTTGAGGAGCATCAGAGGAGTGAAGTTTGTCCCCGCTTCCACAGAGGACAGGAGGAAGACCCTCCTTCCACGGATCAATCCAACGCCTGGGTCCTACCCGGTCCAGGCTTACGCTCCGTTGCCCAGCGTTGGCACTGCCAATAGAGCCAATGTTTATGAAGGCTGGCCGAATTCAACCAGTGCCCTGTCCGGTCCCACACCACCTCTCAATGCTCATGGACATGGCTCTGCACATAGCTTTGGGCTAAGTCAAGGACATTCTTCAGATCAGAATTTTGGCCAAGGCTGCAACCACAACCATAGTGATGGTCATGGTCATAGTCATGATCATAGTGATGGTCATGGTCATAGTCATGACCATGGTCATAGTCATGGTCATGGTCATAGTCATGATCATAGTGATGGTCATAGTCATGACCATGGTCATAGTCGTGGTCATAGTCATGACCATGGTCATAGTCATGGTTAATTATAGTCATGGTTATTTATGATTGCTTTAAAACACTCCATACAGATGAGCCCTGTTCTGTCAATACTATATTTTCCACAGTTAAACCCATGTGGGCACCTGCAGCACCTCTTGTCCTTGGACTGCATCTTCTAAAATGTCAAATGCTCTGACTCATTAAGCTGACTTTACAGTAGGCTTCTAGCGTCTGCCTGGATGTATATTTATAGGACATTTATATAGGACGTTCAATTGTTATGGCTGACTTTTGTCTAAACATTTTTTTTTTTTTTTAAATATACCTGTATCTTGTACAAATTTCCCCTCATTCCTAGAAAATAAACTATGGTGTGCAAAACAAAACATCTTTAGAAAAAAATATTTTCTTTTGCCTCTCAACGGCTCTCAACATGGCGACGACTCAGCGAATGATGCAACACACAAAATGAACGTCATCAAACTTTCGTCATCTAGTTTGATAGATTTTGGTGTGTAAAATATTGCTATCTCTGGCTCAACGTTACACTCTCTGCTAGCACCTGCCCGATCGGCACTGCGCCCGTTTAACTCGCTTCCAGAGAGTTGCACATGTGTAGTACTGATTGGGTGGCGGGTGACATGTTTTTGTTGTCCCTGTGTAGCGTAATTGGCCTGATGAATGACATAACCTGATAAACGATCAGTGTATAGACTTGTCTATTGCTCATACCCGATCCAGCATTTTCAGCTGGATCTCAGATATTTCCAATACTGGTACAACTAAATTAAAGCATGTGCAGGGTAGCAGAGTAAATGTTATTGTCCATGTAACACATTGTTGATTGTATGCAAACTGGACTTCAGCTCCCCAAACTGTATCGAACTAGAAAAGATTCATAACAATATACTAGGTATACCTGCATATGGGTACAAAATGAATGACATTCTGAATGGTGAAGTGATGAAACTAAATATTCAATAAAGCCCACCAGGTAGATGAACAGAAATCAAAATAGCTAAAAAAAGTTATAAGAATCACAAATGCACACTAACAAAGTATTTGGATTTATTTAAAGACCCCCCTCCAGACATGAATTAAAACATACAAATACTGACTGTTTCTCTCACAAAAAATAGATCAAAGACCTTGTCAACAGGTCTTGAATTTACATCTCCCACATTGAAAAATCCCCTGTGTATGTAATCAGTTTTGTGTTCTTACACTATAAAAGTAAATGACACCCAAGCAGCACTCTTACGAGCATTGAAGCTGAAAATATGGCTTATTTTTCCTTTTGTTAAAATTTTGTGTTAGAAGATGGACAAAGATACACAATACATTCTGATCAAAATCAAAGCACAGAGAGAGAAACTGTTTTAATCCTCATGTAATTCGGTTTAATTGACTCTTTTGCAAACACATGTATCACAGACTCATACAACTTCATAACTCTTGAGTCCCACTGGAGCAAAATGGCCACTGGGCTGCCTACTGTACTGCTGGATGCCAGTGTACAGACCCGCATGATCATTTCAAATAGGCACTCAGTCCTCCCAGGAGTCTCCATAGGCGTTTTTCTTCACTGTAACACCAGAGAGAGAGAAAGCAGGAAGAGTGTAGTCACTGAAGACGTCAGCTGTACTTGATTGTTAACCCCTCGACATTGTGTTTCACACATCACTGCAGCAGAAGCTTACCGTCTTGCCTGTATCTCCCTGGCTCCTTCTCGGGCGACGTTTTGAGCAGCGTCTCAGCCTTCTGAGTGAGCGTGACCTCGTAGTTCTCTCGGTTCTTGAGCCTCAGGTTCTCATAGAGGGTGGCCTTCTTCCTGGGCTCCTCGTCGTCCGCTGAAGGTGGTGGGGACAACGGAAGGGACAAAGACAGTTATCTGGGGAACTTGACAGAAAAGTTACTTACTTACTTACTTACCAGAGGTGGGAAGCACATTTCCTAATATGACAGATTTTGTAAAATGGTAAAGCACTAGAATGAGCAGAAGGAGCAATTTCAGCTCATTTTGTCTTTGCATGCATCATAATTGTTCGATGTTTGATTTCAGTAAGTTAAAAAAAGAGAATGTATGTGCACAACAGTTGGTCACCATTCCATTGTATTTGAAGGCCATACACAGTCGCTGTCTGCGGTACCTGTAGCGTTGAAGTCATCTGCTTTGCCCATTGGCATGGGTGACTCTGTGTTGTAGCCGTATTCATTATCTCTGGTGTTGGGGGGCGTCTGTCTGGGCTCTTCTGCTTGCTGGAACATGATGTCAAATGTTGGGTTGTCTGGATCACTCATCTCTGACGGGGGACCCTTGGAACGGGGAGGGGGGGGGGGCAGAAAAAACTGTTAGGGTGTAGTGGTTGGATGGAAACTAATAGGACCACAATCAAGTATGTGTGGTACTCACGGTGGTGGAGGCAGTCCTGTCCTCTGTCTGAGGGCGTCTCCCAGAGGAGAGTGCTCCAGCCTCTTGAACTTCTCCTGGCACGTCTTCATGTACGACATTTTCCCCGCCAGGTAGCCACAGAAGCCAGCGACTGGAGAGACAAACGTACTCAAAGATATCAATACGTCAATACAACAGTATTGACCATTTTCATACCATATTTCATTTCAGCTTGGGCAATTGATATCATCACTGAGAAAATATTGTTAGTGATGTGAATACAATACTGTAGCTAAACTGTTGAAACAAGAGAAATTTGCATCACTTAACCGTAATGCAGCCTTTATAGGATGTCTATTGTCATCAATTTATCACTAATGATAAACACTCTGCTTCACATAGTTGCCAGTTTATTAGGTACACACACTCAAAACTAATGCAGTCGAATACTGTTTTCTGTTTTTAGAGGCTGTAGTTTGTGGTGTTGTGTAACGTTGTATACTAGTGAGTGGTGTTTATATTTATATTTATATTTATTTAGTGCAACCGTGTGTGTGTGTGTGTCACCACCCGGCTTTGACATTCCTGAACTTACAGGCCACTTTGGGCAGAGATCCAAACCTTGGAGATGCAGCCAGAGTTCCTGCAAATAAACAGAGCAGGGTTTATTTAAAGTACACGGTGTGTTTATGACATGTGGCTGCTTCCTCTACAACATGCATAGTATTACTATTATTACCTTTGGCAACCAGGGCTTGAGTGATAGCCACGCCCACCAAAGAGAAGGGCACCGCTGTGAAGAAAGCATGTTGGTGTCAAACTTATTATCAACGTCCCATCTGTTAACTGTGCATTTTAACGCAACATATTAATACATTTTCCGACCCGTGTGTGTGTGAAAGGCAGAAACTTACACCTGTACCAAAAGCTCTCCTGGTTGCACTCTCTGAACACCCTCTTCTCTTCTTCCGTGGGGACGTACTCCACGCCCACTGGCGACTGCAGACACACACACACACACACACACACACACACGCGCGCGCAGACACACACACACACACAAACCAGCGTTTACTTTAATTCAATTAGCTAATTAGCGCTAGACTATGTTGGCAAGCCACGCAGACAGTTCCACTAATGAGATTTTTAACGGAAGACAACAAAACTATCCGCAGTTCATCCAAAGTTGATGCTAGCCAGCTAACACGTTAGCATCCTTAAAGCGTGTTTATCGGCGTGTTTACCTGTGCTCCCATGTGCTGTCGCTCCTCTGTGAAGCCTGTGGTGGCGGAGGACATGTTGACTATGTAGGTGCTAATTTAAGCTTTCAAAGCGACAGTAACAATATGTAAGCTACTCGGCGACCTGACTTCTTCTGTTTGGCACAATGTCATTGCTCCATAACCCGGAAGTTAAAGATAGTCCCATTCGTGGGTTTAACAGAGGTGTTGTTGTCACAATACTTTGGGCAAATTATGTTTAAATAATCATATATAAGGGTTGTCTTAGTGTACGAAATCCCAAAAGAGTACATTAGTCCAGATTAAAACTGGGACTTCTATTTTGAAAGCTCAAGTGAAGGTATTTAAATATCGACCTCCGCCCTCTAGTGGTTGTCAAAATAATTGTATACTAATGTAATAATTTGACTTTTTGGTGTATAAATCGCAGTAACATAAGTCGCTGTAGCATATCACATAAGTATGTATTACATTGCATTACATAACTTGTATCACCACATGATGATTTCTTATAAGGTATTATTTTATAGTGATATAAATTATATCACATATAAAATACCTTATTACTGCAGTATTATTATTGTGTTTTCATATTATGATATGCTAAATCATGATAGTATTATTTTCCAGTTGTATGATGAATTTCATGGAATTGTTACCATATATTACTTAAAGTGCACATATTATATACAACATATTATACTTATATATATCTTTATTTATATTGTATTTTTTATTCACACTTACACCTATATACCTATACTGATATATAAATCACACATCATGGTTGCTGGAGTGGCACAACTGGACTTTTATAAAAGTATTTACACAATTCACCCATACATATATAATCTATGGTATTGGAATGTATTTATTGGCAATTTGATGCTATCACACTCACTTTCTTTTATTAAATAAATAAGTAAGTAAATCATTTTATTAAATATAAATGTTCTTACTTCATATCTTGTCGGTGTGCTGCTGTAATGTGAGATTTACTTTACATTGGTTGTGTGTCCACATAGTAGTGGCTACTTCAATCCATGTTTTGAGGCAGAAATACATTAATATAGGTTATTTGTATCTTATTAATGTCAAGAAGTTTCCAGTAAGAATAGAATGGTACAATGTTGTAATGGCATTGTGCGGTGCCTAGGAGATGCTGTTGCACTTGCACACTGTATGACAAAGAAGTCTTTGATTTTTCTCTTATATGTGGTTGCGTAATGTACAAAAAATATGTTTGATGCTAGTACTGAAAACTTGATAAAGCTAGTGTTCATATAGTAGAGAGATGGAACACAATATTGAAAGGAAGAGACAGGGGAGGAGAAGAGTGGCTAAATCACAATCAATTGGCTAACATTTATTGATAAATCTAAAAATAGAGATTCATTTTTTCCTTCGTTCTTCCAGTTATCATCCATTCGGTTTTACTGGCAACACGAGACAACAGGAAGGGCCAGGCCAAAATTCCTTTGTGTGTTATCTGTTTCTGGTGTGCGTGACAGAAGAGGGTGTTATGGACACACCAGAGCGGCAGGGCATTTTGGCCGATCACAGCAGCACTTGGGGAGCAGTTTTGTCCATCACCGATCAAATGGTTACTCGGCTGCATTGGGCCACCGAGGGGCACCTGTGACGATCAACTGGGTCATTGTGGGGTCACTTGAGCCAACCACATGGGCCACTCAATACGCCTTTAATGCAAGGCTGCATCACACTGCATTTGTTGTGGCTATGCACCTAATATACTGGCAACTATGTATATATTAAGGCATAAATCAAGCATGGAGGTGTTTCATTAGGACATGCCCCCTTGATTAATAATGTTCAAGAAAGGACACTTGTGTACCACTGAGAGAAAGACAGATAGAAGCTGTCAAAGATGACGTCCTCACCTAATGTTGTCGAGTCACAACTTCCATGGAAATTCAATGGATCAGTCAGGCCTAGGCTGACTTTCTCTCCTCTGAGTTCTCTCAGCCACCATTAACAGTTGTATAGACCTAAACGTGGGTCATTGATATGTTGAAGTATTGAACAGTGGGTAGCTGTATTAACAGAATCAATAAATTCCTCCAAAAAAAAATCTCATGGTGTGCCAAAAATAGACCGTAGCCACATACACGAACTCTGTAGGGCACAGTGCACATCCGGCAACCCCCCCCGACCCAACACCCCCATGTGGTCTATCTACTATCTCTGTTAGTGGGATAAACCGTGACCAGGGGAGCCGTCATCTCTGCCACTCCTCTCCCAATGGTCCACCGGCCGGAGGTATCATCAATCTGAGGGCGGTAGAGTATTTCTTTTTTTAAAGGCAATGCAGGATTTTTTTATTTAAAAATGGACACATTTGCAAAACAAACTAGCAGACAATAGAACCATGTAAGAATCTTAGACGTAAAACCGGCGAGGCATTTCGGTAAGTTATACAGGTTAGTAATAGCAGGTGCAGGTGCAGGTGTAGGTGCATTTGATGGTATAGACACCACCAACTCAAAACGTATCAGCTACCATGTGAGTTGGATTGCAACACATCTCACAAGAGAGATTACAACAGTGTCGGGTAAGAATAGTCGAGGTTTGTAAGGTGTGCTTATCTATGAGACGGAAGTTCCCCCGGTGATGTGAAAGGTACACATCACACTCTCCTCTGCCCTAAGCGGACCCCCACCCCCACTCCCTCACCTCAACCTTTCATTCCACCTGGGTGGTGGAAAATCATTTCTAAACCTGAAGCGCAGGTGAGCTCAGCACACACAGGGAGCATGGACTCTCTCCGCCTGCCACAGGTGAGGACAAGCATTCTATTCTACTCTCATTCTATTGATCTGTTTGCTTTATTACTGCTGTCACCTGGAAACTGGATGTGACATGAATTTTGTATTATTATATTATAATAATTATTATATGCCCGAAGGGTACATTAAACACTAAATTGTATTACTGCTATCCTTACAATTATGATTAATACTGGAATAATGCACATACAAATATACCAATTACATTTTTTTTAACACACTGCACTAACATAATGGTAATATTTGTACATGATGCTATTAGCTGTGTTGTTACTTTATGATATTAAGATATTTTAATACTAGTATGTTAACGTACAAAAGGTATCTTAGGGTTTATGATGTAAGTCATATTATTAAATTAAAAACTCTTACATTTATATGTCAGAGAATTGTATCAATCGTAATGAATACGTTCAAATAACAAACTGATTTAACATCTCAGTCCAAAAGTAACACTTTAAAATATCAATTTAGCGGGCAGCTTTCTTTTTGTGTCATGTTGTTGCGAATGGAATTTTACTGCAGCTAGACCATGTGACGATAAGATCAATACGCTGGCATGTGAGGGGGCAGTGTGTATTTGTGTGTGTGTGTGGTATTTTTGAACCAGATGCCCCAGTAGTCACACTGTAATTTTAAATATAGTGACATAATATGATGCCAACCACCAGTATGATGTACTGTATGTGGCAAACGTTCAGGTTGACATATTTGATTTGCAATCTCTTTACAAAGTGTTCCTATCAGCACTGACATCTCATGCCAAGAGGCTTTTACTTGCATACAGTTCCTAGAGAGAATCATCTGTGCCTCTTAGACAGTGACATATAAAATGTAAGAAGCATCATCAACAATAAATATCATTTTTTGGAATTAAACCCTTATATGATGTTTTCTTTTATCCCCCCTAGCCAACGGCTGCTCAAAACAATGGCAACGAAGACCACAATGAGAGACGTGGAAGCAAGAGGAAAGGTATTTTTCATATTGTATTAAAATGCAGCAGTTACATGTAGTGTACATAGTTTATTCAGGCGTCTTGTTTGTCCCAGAGGTCAAAGCGAGCCCTGCACATTCCACCATGGCTTTGATTGAGGAGGAGCCGGAGGACGCAGACCCGTGGGACCTGCCAGAGCTGAATGATACTGGGGTCCCATGGACAGGTGAGGACTTGTAATGTCACATTATTGTTAACAAGTGTTGTCTTATCCTTGTACTTTTAAAGGAACATGTGTGTCCTGATTAGATATACATGGTCAGTAAGTAATACATTTACATGCCTACTATTGGGTTACACACAGAGCCTACAGCAGAAGTGATAAAGGGTCCCACATATCATTGTTACAAGACCTCAAGAGCTATTAAGTACGCTGTTTTTGTGCAGTCAAATAATTAAGCGCACAGCTATACATCACATGTTTATAAATTCACAGTATATGTAACTCTCTCTTACAGTACTATAAAAAGTATTCACCCCCCCTTGGAAGTTTTTATGTTTTAGCATCCAACAACATCAAATAGAGATAGAATCAATGTGGCTTTTTTGCCCATTTCTTTGTAGATATCGGCCTTCTGCCTTCTCTCTAATCTAACTACTAAGCATTAAAGAAAATACTTCCTACATGAAACTGCTCACAACATGGTCTGTGGATGATCTTTGAGTAATCTGGTTATGATTTCTGGAAAGAGACATCGCCGTTGAGTTTTTCAAATGTACTTTTTTTGCCGGGTGCCATATAGTGCCATTATATTGGAGAGAAGGCAGACATCTCTACAGGCGATATCTCCAACACTCTGCAACTCACACCAGAACAATCAAGACTGATAAGTAGCACTACATGTAAAAGGAAAAAAATATGTATTTTTGATTTTGTTGTAACTGTGCTCTTCTGTTGTCCCTTTGACATTCAAAAATTATTTTTTTTTCTTTCTGTTCAGCATCGTCAAAAAAGGCACATCTTATCTAATTTGATTCAAAACTTCCAACAGCGGTTAATACTTTTTCTAAGCCCTCCAGTTGGCTGAACTCCCAAGGCATCGATGCATCAATAGACTGACAATAAATCACATCAGAGTTATTGTTCTGATTATTTAGGAAGCATAGAGGTAATACAAAGTAATGGATGTGGTAAATACAGTAGCCAGACAGACAGCTGAGCCTGTGCCAAAACACTGTAGGCACTGATTGTTTCCAATGAAACTATGTGGGCTGTGCAATAGTGCAAAAACCACAGGTGTGATTACTAATATTAATGAGGGCTGCTCTCCATTTAGCTTTAACAGTTCCAGGGTCCTACTATGTTGCATGCTGGCTAACTGACATAGCCTATTGAGACACTTAAATGTAACAGAGCCAATGTTTATGGCAATAATCACACCTGTGTTTTTCCTGCTGCGACAAATATAAATGTCTGTCGTATTTAAAAAAAAAAGGCCCAAAAAGGAAAATTTGGTTTAAAAATAATAGTGTTTTCTTTTTTGTGTCTCCATCATGTCTTGTCTCTGTCCCAGCTCTGGACACCAGAGGGAAGGTGTTGAGAGTATTGGTGTCTGTGGGGAAGTTTATCCTGCTGCTGGGTTTCCTCTACATATTCATCTGCTCTCTCGACCTCCTCAGCTCAGCTTTCCAGCTCGTTGGAGGTAAACACAGTAACCCTTGTCCGAAGCCACGCGTGGGTGTGATGATGACCCATAAACTGGACCACAGAAGACATTTTGACTTGTCATAGTTGGAAAAGTAGTTTCTGATATGATGGCTTTGTTCCAGTCAAATAACCCAGTGAGTCATACGAGCACATTTAAAAAATATTAACATGGTCTGCGCAGGTAAAGCAGCAGGCGACATCCTTAAGGACAACACGGTTCTGTCCAACCCCCTGGCCGGTCTGGTTATTGGTGTTCTGGTCACCCTGCTGGTCCAGAGCTCATCCACTTCCTCCTCCATAGTTGTCAGCATGGTCTCCTCTGGATGTGAGTACGAGCCTCCACACTTCACACACACACACGCATACACGTGTACACGTATATACACATCCATGCACAGAATGCATGAACGATGATGATGTTGGAGGTGTGGAGTAGGACTGATGATGAAGGAGGCCCGTGTTGCTTTGACAGTGCTAACAGTCCAGCTGGCTGTTCCTATCATCATGGGCACCAACATTGGCACCTCTGTCACCAACACACTAGTCGCCATGACGCAGGCGGGTGACCGCGTCATCTTTCGCAGGTAATTATTTTGTATTTGATGGATTGCTTCCTTTGACTCCCCTTTCTCTGCAGTTCAGATATCCCCCCAAAAAACATTGTGTTCTGCTGTAAACTTCAAGCCTGATAAATTATTTTCATTGCTGTATCAGTCACCTCCAGCAACAGATGCATCAGAACAGCCCATGCAGTGAGAAAAGTTAAAACTTTAAGAGATTGTGTGATGTGCGGAAAGCTTCATTTCCAGTACACATGACGGAGAGAACAGGCGTTTTCTGTGATTGTAATGCACACAGTTTACTGAAAAAGTAAAAATGATAGATGCTCTTAGGAGAGGCGAGGAGGGGTTTCAGTTTAGAAGGCGTTACCATTCTTTTATTTCATGATGTTAATTTTTCCCAAACGGTCGAGTGGTTAAAACAGTAGATGTCTCGTTCAACCATTTTCAGCCAAGAAATCTCGTAAAAATGTCAAAAGATCATGTGTTTTATCACAGTGCAGTCATGTCCTTTAGTTACCAGCTTAAACACATTTAAGTGTTTAAAATAACAAAATCACCAAATGTGGAGATCACTATTGCTATATAAATAGTTTTACGCACCTTCTTACAAGATGACTTATTGCTGGACAGCAACAATATGTATGTAGCTCCCATTAGAAAGGTCAAAGGTCATTTCACTTTGCATTTATTTACCTCTTTTCACAATGTACACAGGGCTTTTGCGGGGGCCACAGTGCACGACTTCTTCAACTGGCTCTCTGTGCTGGTGCTGCTGCCTCTGGAAGTCGCCACTGGTTATTTGTACGTGGTCACCAAGCTCATCATCGACTCCTTCAAAATTGAGAGTGGAGAGCCCCCAGACCTGTTAAATGTGATCACTGATATCCTCACTGAGTCAATTATACAGGTAAAAATTAATTTCCGATGATGTTCCCTGTGCAAACTGCCATTATAATGTTGAAATTCAGCTTTCCAGACTGAATTTCATAAAGCTGTAATGAAGTTGTAAGGAGCCTCGGTGGTCAACATCTGGATACATCCCATCTTATGCCCAGATCAAACCTCTAACCTTTCACTTGCAGATCAAAGATGCAAGATATTATATTCAAGTTTTTTGCAAAAACTCAGAACAGCCCAGAAAATTTACATTATGCAAAAAAACTGCTTCATGCAACACTGTCTTTAATGCACATTTGACCCATCTGTAAAGACAGCACTGTGATACCCATCTTAGCCATACATAGAAGAAAACTTTGCACTGAAGACAAAATTAAACTAATGTCCAGCAAGTGCAGAAAACAGATCTTTAAGCTCAATGGCTTCATCCCCAGTAGGTGTATGGAATGAGCCCCTCTGGGTAGATAGGTATGTCTTTTAGCCGCATTAACGGTGTGCTTAATTGATTGTGTAACTGTCACACTCTTTGGTTCGTCCCTGACCTCAACTTGTGAACTTTAACAGCAGTCTGGCTGATACAGAAGCCACTGTGCAATTTGTATTGTTGTGTATATGGGCCACAGCTGAACTTCCACAGTAGCTTCTCCAAGTAGCTTTCTGTGTGTTTGTTTTTACTCTTTTAAAGAAATGACCAGTGTATTGGAGAAATAAAATACCACTATGTAACATTACTATCTATGTCATGGTTTTACATTTCCACATCTTTTTTCCCTCCAACTTAGTTGGATAAGTCTGTCATTAGTGGGATTGCCACCGGAGACCCAGAAGCCAGGAACAAGAGCCTCATCAAGAAATGGTGCCAAACCTTCACCAACGCAGTAAGACCAAAGCCTGTCAGCGACGTAGCAAATGTTTCAAAACACAGAGAAGATTAGAATCTTTATTGTCAAACTGCTGCTGCGTTTCAGACCTTAATGAACGTCACAGTTCCTGGTCCCGAGAACTGCACGTCTCCGTCTCTCTGCTGGGTCGATGGCAACTACACCTTCACGCTGAAGAACATTTCTGAAACGTACAATCTCCAGAAATGTAAGGCCAGTTTTCACAGTATTTATACTCTTTTTATTTTTGTATTTTTGTCAATACAAATACCCTAATCTGTACATTAAGTAAATGTATGATATTCTCACCATGGTAAACATGGCCTCAACTAAACAGCTTATACTGTTACATACATCATCCTTGCATTCATGACATTTTTTAGTCTCTTTCAGCTCAATAGGTGTGTTTTTCAGGTTCTTGTAGAGTTCTTCTGCCCCCATTTGGCCAGAAAAAAAACAACATATTTGTTCAGCTTAGAAATAAGAACGATAAAAGCCATCGCCTGCTTGTGTCCGTATTGAGTCATTTCTGCAGAACTTTCATGTGTGTGTTTCTGTGTGTCCACAGGTAAGCATCTCTTTGTAAATGCCAGTCTGTCCGACCTGGCAGTGGGTCTGATTCTGCTGGCTCTTTCTCTGCTGGTGCTCTGCTCCTGCCTGATCCTGATTGTCAAGCTGCTCAACTCCATGCTGAAGGGACAGGTGGCCGCGGTCATCAAGAAGATCCTCAACACTGGTGAGTAGCAAACTCCCGTGCAATGAATTCAATGTGACTGCGTTGGTTAGTAAATGCATGAATGTTGCTGTCTGTTTGTGTGTGCAGATTTCCCTTTTCCATTTGGTTGGGTCACAGGCTACATTGCCATTTTAGTCGGAGCTGGAATGACTTTCATTGTGCAAAGCAGTTCGGTTTTCACTTCTGCCATTACTCCACTTGTTGGTGAGGTCAATCATTCATTCATCCATCCATTCATTTCATTTTTTTTTTATTTAAAAAAATCTATGCACCATTTTGAACTTGAAATTCCCATAAATAGACAATTTAGATTCTGCTTTCTTAATGTTTCTGTATCTTCTTATTCTCTCTGGTGATATTTTAGGCAGTACAACATTGTTCAGACACTGTCTCTTCAACAAAAATATGGTTGAATACAGTGGAGAGTGATCTAGGGAGCACACAAACTGAACTTGTTTTCCCGTTTAAAAAAAAATAAAAGGTATTGGTGTGATCAGCATAGAAAGAGCATACCCATTGTCTCTGGGTTCAAATATTGGCACAACCACCACAGCCATCCTGGCAGCTATGGCTAGTCCTGGAGACACACTGGCTAATGCGCTACAGGTCAGTAATTCACATAAGAACGTGCACACACGTAAAATGATCAGTACTAAACCTATTTCCTGATGATTTTAAATGAATGGCTCAATTTATACAGAAGTAAATATAATTGTCTATTGGAAATTGTTGGACTCTTGGACAAGATTTACAGTTTTGTACATGTTTAGCTGTCTGCTGAGAATGGATTAGAATATATAGTTGGAAGTGTATCAATGAAATACTTCTTTTATCTAGTGCCAAATATAGCATACATTGTACATAGTTCTTTCCATGAAACGTCACAGACCTGTGAAGTAAACTGTTGCCATTTATTTCATTAAATACAGTATATTAGTACTATCATAGTAATAGAGTTATTTTTATTTTATAAGGAGAAAATTAATGACTGAAGCATATCAATAAAGTCTGTTGTTGTTGTTTCCAGATTGCCCTCGTGCACTTCCTGTTCAACATCTCTGGCATCCTTCTGTGGTATCCAATCCCCTTCACCCGCCTCCCGATCCGGCTGGCGAAAAGCCTGGGCAACATCACGGCCTCCTACCGCTGGTTTGCTGCTGTCTACATCATCTCCTTCTTCTTCTTTTTACCGCTCGTTGTCTTCAGCCTGTCGCTGGCTGGCTGGCAGGTACTGGTGGGCGTGGGTGCACCTCTGGTGATCATGTTGATCATCATCCTGGTGATCAACATGCTGCAGAAACGGAAACCCGGGTGTCTGCCTGCAGCACTGAGATCCTGGGACTTCCTCCCTCTCTGGGCCCACTCCCTGGCTCCCTGGGACAAAGTGGTTGGGGTATTTACCGCCAAATGCTGTTGCTGCTGCAAATGCTGCCAGGTTGCTGCTGACGACCAAGAACCAGGAGAGAAAGAATCTGTGGAAAATAACAATAAAACACACACAGAGGTGTATGATAACCCTGCAATGAGTGCAGAGAAAGAGGTGGAAAATGAGATCAATTTAGATCTAAAGATTCTGAAAATTACCCAACTTTAAGATTTGATATATATATACATACAGTGGGGCAAAAAAGTATTTAGTAAGCCACCAATTGTGCAAGTTCTCCCACTTAAAAAGATGAGAGATGCCTGTAATTTTCATCATAGATACACTTTAACTATGAGAGACAGAACGGGGGGAAAGAATCCAGGAAATCACATTGTAGGATTTTTAATGAATTAATTGGTAAATTCCTCGGTAAAATAAGTATTTGGTCACCTACAAACAAGCAAGATTTCTGGCTCTCACAGACCTGTAACTTCTTCTTTAAGAGGCTCCTCTGTCCTCCACTCGTTACCTGTATTAATGGCGCCTGTTTGAACTCGTTATCAGTATAAAAGACACCTGTCCACAACCTCAAACAGTCACACTCCAAACTCCACTATGGCCAAGACCAAAGAGCTGTCAAAGGACACCAGAAACAAAATTGTAGACCTGCACCAGGCTGGGAAGACTGAATCTGCAATAGGTAAGCAGCTTGGTGTGAAGAAATCAACTGTGGGAGCAATTATTAGAAAATGGAAGACATACAAGACCACTGATAGTCTCCCTCCATCTGGTACTTCTGATACTTTCTGACTTTCCACACCTCAAGCATTAAGCCAGTTGACTCCGGCTGAAGACGTAAATGTTAAAAATGGCTCACAAATATATATATATATATATATATATATCTATATATATATATATATATATATATATATATATATTTATTTATTAAAGTCCTAATAATATATTTATAGCAAACATTACTCAAACAGAAGTAAATAGTGCATTGGGTGTTGAGTTTGATTATTACGTTGACCTGCAAAAGGCTCGCGACTTGGCTGCTTGTATCCAAAGTGCACCAACTTCGACACGTTCTTTTGCCCTCAGCCAATAATACACCAGCCAAGTGTGAACATTCCTCAAGATACACGAATAACACACAAAGATTCCTTGCTTTCTAGTTGGATATTGTTTATTTATTGTAATCGAGGTAAATGTTCAAATTAATCATGATATTGATTTGTCAGGGATATTGCCCAGACATTATTAATTAGCAGATGTGAGCATGTTGACTTTCAAAACTAAGAGAACATTAACATTATGCCCGTTAAACATCAGCATTGTGACATCGAGCATGTTAGCACGCTAATGCATTTATCTCAAAGCACCACTGTGCCTCACAAAGCTGCTAGCATGTAGACTCTTAGTTGTGTTGTCATGGAGGAATAATCAGGGGGTTTGTGGACAATATGAAAAATAAATAGAATATTACCAGACTTATCTATAGTATTTGACTTTCTAACTTCGCTGTAATAGGCTAAATAAAGTGCCACTTTGATAGCATAAATGAATAAATCACTAAAAGAAATCTCCTGCAACCCACCTGTGGATTGCGACCCAGTCTTTAGTAGAGACAGTCAGTCAGGATCACATCTGCACTAAACCGCAGGCTTGTTCAGAGACGAGGAAAATCTCGTTCTTACGGTGTGTGAAAGAAACATTGAGATCCTTATCACATCGTTTTAAGGTGTAAAATATAATTCGTAATTGAGACGGATAATTGTATTCAAGGAATATGTAGTTTGAAATTAGATGAAAGTGCATCTAAGGGAATGTTTTTAACTTTTAATGTTGAGTTGTATATTTTGTCTCCATAATGATGATTTAGAAATAAAATATGCAAAATGATACCTGACTGAAAGATTGACTATATCTTTTTTTCTCAGAAACCACTTGAGTCATCATTTAAATGTTCCCTCATTAGCCAACCTTATATTTAACCCTGTACCTTGGATATGATAAGAGACTATTTATTGCTCTCCTATCAGTATTATCTGAAGATTTACCTGAGTAGAGCATGTTGGGAATGAAGAATTTTGATAAAGAAAAGTTGAGAGTACAGTTCAGAGTGACAAACATGCTCCTTATCTCAAAGTATCATAAACATTATCAACAGTATGAACAGAGTTGTGAATTTTCGTATCTGGGTACGAAACCCAGCCAGTGTCCATGAAACTGTTGTGCTGACATATCAGTAAACCTTATGCAAACGACATGAGATGGATTATCAATATGTCAATATCGAGGGCGCACGACTGTGCCAAAGCGCACGAACAACCATGAGAAAACTTTCCACATGGTCGACTGACTGAGTGAATATGTACATTTACTCAAGTACTGTACATTTTGAGGTCACACCCAACAATATAAATTAAAATAGTGGTTCCCGGCCTCTTTAGTTTGAGACTAAAGAAAGCAGGATCTTGTTGGGGCACCTTGTTTCAGATGTCTTTAAGTTTTCAGTCCATCAAGATATTTCCTCTCTCAACTTCAACTGTTCATGGACCAAAGAGTTAAAAGTATACAATATTTAAAAAATGTGTTTGTGCGGCAGAACATTTTTTTTCATCTTCTCCCATTAATCATCTCTGGACCCTCAGATTTATCTTGTGACCCATTGAAGGGGGCCCGACCCTTATGTTGGGAACCACTGGACTAAACTATCTAACTGTCGTATATAAGGTAACCATCTCAACAGCTACAACAGTGAAATGTTCCTGGTAATACTTAATTACTTTCACTTAAGTAGGATAATGAATGTAGGATTTTTACTTATTGTTGAAAGATCGTAGAAAAGTATGAAAGCATAAAAGTATAGCTATTATAACCTGTAACCTTTTTGAGTTCTAAGTATAACCATCACAACCTATAGCTTGTTTACACTTTTTATAACCATCATAATATAACTTGTTTTATTTTATGATAGATGTGATTTAACATATAAACTGTTTCGAGTTAGACACTTTGTGTAACATAGTCACTTGAGCCTTATACAGTGCTTCTGGTTCTAACAGGATCAAACCAGTTACATTCCGTGTCAGCTCAAAAAGGAGGAGGACTCATGTGTGAGTGACACATGAAATAAGGGAGGTTACCAGCATCGGACCAGGATAAAAAGCAGCAGAAAAACTGAGAGATTTAGGGGTCTTACAGAGATAGCAAAAGAAGACCCTTTTTCTGTCTTACCCACTTACCCGTAACTGTCCATGCTGGATCTGTCCCTGTTGTTTTAAGGCATTAGCATGACTAGCCAAACCTGTCTGGTACAGCTAGTAGAGAAACTTCGCATGTACTGCTTCCCTTTCCCGCTAGTCTGCTGTCTGATTGTGAGGTCAGGCTGATCTGGGATCAGCTCTTTGGCCTGCAGAATCTCCGCCAAAGTTCTCCTCTCAAAAGAGACTTGGAGTAGTGCTCACGCCGGCGCGAGCACTACGCCGGATTCTGCAGGCCAAAGAGCTGATCTCAGATCAGCCTGACGCAGATATCATAATTTACAAATATTACTGGGTACATTCCAGATTTCAAAAACACAAATATTGACAATTTGTAAAATTTATTATTATTATGTTTTTTTCTTTTTGTGGCTCAACGAGGGGCGCTCAAGGTGAGGCCACGCCCCATGGCCCTCTATTGGCCAGCCGCCCCTGCTTGGCAGTGTTAGTCATAAAATGGTGAGAATGTTCACAGGCAATAGTAAAGTATAGACGATGTACATAACTATTACATACTGGGTGTTAGGGTTACATCCTATTGAGAACGCCTAGGGCATTAGCCGTAAAAGACTTTCAAAAAGACAATTAATTCCGAAATCCTAGCAATTTAGCTACATGAATACCCGCATGGCCGGATGCGGCGGCATTAACCAACAATGCATATAGTCAACGTCAATTCAGCTAAAACACGCATTCCGCCACACACTCAAGAGCACGGGCCATTCAAATATTATTCATATCAGAGGGAACAATATTACCCATATCATGAAAACGACATGAATGGCCAAATCCCAATGTCCCCCCTAAACCCTCAAACCCTGAACCCTCAAGGACTTAATTGACATCACCTGGTAAGTGGTTGAGTGTGAGAGACTGTGAGGGCTTGAGATGGTGTAAATAGGAACGGGACAGCACTTTGCTGCAACATATCACGTTACCATGAAAACGACAAAAAATATGATGTATAATTGTGGGTATTTATTTTATACTTTGTACTGATTTGAAAGTCTTCCAGGCCCTTTCCTCACAAGATGAGAGGTAACTTCATATAATCTATTTACTCGTTTTTGTCAAAACAGCTTCAATGACAAAATCAAATATTTGATGAATAAATAAATAAATATCTTCTGATTTCATGTTTATTTTTTGTTCCATGTTCCATCTTTAACCCTTAATGTTTCTGAGTAAATTTAATATGACAGGCTGAACACACGTGAGCCGTCCTCTTTGTTTACGTCTCCATGAGTCCACTGGTTACCCCGTGTTTAACGTCACATTGCAATGATTTGTGGGTAATTCCCTTAGGCTAAGTCAGCATACTATGCTGACTTACGGAAAGGGTTCATAAAGGGCTCAAAATGTCTGCGAGAGAGCCATCAAACACTTGACGATTTGACAGTGGGACATCCCTAAACCCTCACGGCCTCAAAGTCCGTGAGTCCGTAAGGGGGGACATTGGGATTTGGCTAAAGACAAATTAGCACATAACGCTCTTATCACTCCCTCCAGGAAATACATGACTCCATAGTTCTTGTTACTGACGGATTAATTCATCTGTCAACACCGAGAGGGAAAATGGGTCCACTTGAAAACACACGAATCTTCAAAGTAGATCACTTACAAACTTAAACTTAACTTTAACACTGCGGAGTATATAGACCGCTGCCGCTTTGCGCGTCTTCTTGTTGCTGTGCACCGGCTAAATTTGTCCCCAGCGCAACATAGGACGTAACAATAGTTCCTATCACATATAAAACCAAACGAAAATCCATATTCATAAAAACAAGTTGTACAAATAATAATATAGAATATAAACAAGCATATTAAATAATGACAAATAATATTTATGGCAGTTAAGGTACTGCAGTTAACTTACCAAAGCTGCTGTTCACCATTTAACCTCCTGGTCCATATATGGTCCAAAACTAAACATTAGTACATCATTGGATGAAGCTGTTTACGTAGTCTTACAGTTCATGACAGACTTCTTTAAGTTAACACTTATTTCTAAGGTTCCTGTCTGGTCTTCCTGGTGGAACATCAGTCAGGATGTCTCCTAAACAGTTAGCATGGTTACAGCATCTGACCTTACAGCCTGTTTCCTAAGCTGACTCTGACAAAGATCAGAGCAAAGTATGTTAAACCAAGACTATCTCATTTTCTCATTTTAACCATTCGTGATTATAAAAGCATATATGATAATTTTTGCTTTGACATGTTTATGTGCTTTATTATCTAGAATCATCCAAAACTTTGATTTCTTATTTCAACGTCACTTATCAAAGTTTGTTCATTTGTTACACGATGATCAAAGATGATGAATTTAGAATCACAACTCTTGTGATTCTTTTTCCACAGATGCTGAATTTGATCCAGAAAGACTCTTGTTTGACATTCAGAGGTTTTTCACTGAGAGATCAGGGTGGTACTAACTAACATCAGCTGTGTGTGATCCTGTACAGACTGAACTATCTGGTCAGCAGAGAGAAGGTTTCTCTAGCAGGAGGAGACTCTCCCTCCTCCAGAGAACACAGAGACACTGAGGAAACACACCAGGTCCAGAACCTGAACCCAGGATACAGAGGTTCAGTGAATGTGGTGTTGAAGGTGTGGAGGTGGATCAGTGTGTCAGAGGAGACTCTGTAGAAGGACAGAGAGCCAGCAGGACAGTCCACATACACTGCTACTCTACCAGAGGGGGAGGAGGAGGAGGAGGAGGAGGAGGTGGTGGAGGTGGAGGAGGTGAAGTGTGTTCCTTTCTTGTTGTGAGTGACAGAGTAACCACCATCAGAGCACTCCAGACTCCAGGACTGATCATTCCATCCAAACATACAGTCTCTACTGCTTCCTCTCCTTCTGATTCCTTTGTAACTCACTGATATATTAACTCCTCCTCTCCACTCGACCTCCCAGTAACAGCGACCAGTCAGACCAGTTCTACACAGCAGCTGCTTCCAGTAGACAAACCTGTCTGGATGATCAGGATATGACTGATCCTCCTTCACAAGTGTCACCTTCCTGTTGTTTTCAGACAGTTTGAGTTCTCTGTGAACTGTGTTTGTGTCGAGTGTGAGTTCACAGGAATCTGATGGAGAGAACAAGACACAATACAGCTGCAGTTATTAATCTATCATCTGTTTGATGATGACATCAGAGATGTGAATGAGTGATGTCACAGTTTGAAGATGCTTTGTTTTCATGAATCAAATTCAAAGCACACTTACACTTCCTCAGACCTGGTCTGAACCATCGGACTCCAGCAGGCTCCACCCTGAAAGGAGGAGGGGGGTCAGAGCAGCATGGAAACATGGACATTACATCGCTCTCATACACAGAGCTTTGTTATTCATGTTCACATGGAGAACTTATTATTAATCGGCTCATATTCTTTTACTTCACTGGAGCTTCTTCTGATTGGCCCATGACGACAGCTCATTATGTTATTTATTTATTTGTTTATTTTGCAGGGACAATGCACACCAATCAACAGTCAAACTGTAAGTGAGCCAGAGTTAGCCAGAGAGGCTAGTTTTCATCTGCTGTCCCCGACCAGATGTTTGAAGGCAGCCTAAAATTACAAAATTTCAAATTAAAATGGAATTAAAATTCATAGATAAACAGACTAACGTACAGACAAAAAAGTGTTCTGGGTCTTCCCCGGGGTCTCTTCCCAGTTGGACGTGCCTGGAAAACCTCCAGTGGGAGGCGTCCAGGAGGCATCCTAATTAGATGCCCGAACCGCCTCAGCTGACTCCTTTCGACGCGAAGGAGTCCAGGGCTCGACTCCAAGCTCCCTCCTGATGACCGAGCTCCTTACCCTATCTCTAAGGCTGAGCCCGGCCACCCTACGGAGGAAGCTCATTTCGGCCGCTTGTAGCCGCGACCTTGTCCTTTCGGTCACGACCCAGAGTTCGTGACCATAGGTGAGGGTAGGAACGTAGACCGAGTGGTAAATTGAGAGCTTTGCCTTCCGGCTCAGCTCCCTCTTCACCAAGACGGTCGGGTGCAGCGCCTGCTTTACTGCTGCAGCCGCACCGATCCGTCTGTCGATCTCCCGCTCCATCTTACCCTCACTCGTGAACAAGACCCCGAGATACTTGAACTCCTTCGCTTGAGGTAGGCACTCCGTTCGTATCAAGTGTTTTTAGAGCTTGTTTATGGAGAATATGAATAGATTTTAATGTTGTGCTGCTGGCTTGTGCCCAGCTGGTTAAGCAGTAGGTCAGATGGGGGACAATCATTGTATTAACATACAATTTTGCAGCCTGCATGGTTAGACTGTTTCTTATATATCTAAAATTCGTGAGATTCAATATTAAGACCCTTGTCAGATGTTTTACCTGCTTTTTAAAAGAGAGATTAGAATCAATAAAAATTCCTAAATATTTAAAATCTGACACTACCTGTAGCCTCTAACCAGCAACATAAACATCTGGCTCCGGTCACACTTTGCAAGCCCTCTTTGTGAAGAACATACAAACAGTCTTTTTAACATTCAGGTGAAGGCAGGAATCTGCAAGCCATTTAGTTACATTTGTCATTGTGGACATAAGTTTAAGTCCAGCTTGTTCTTTGTTTTTTGCGTGCACATAAATCACTGTATCATCGGCGTACATTTGAATATCACACCCATAGCAGACACCCAGCAAATTGTTAATGTATAAACTGAATAATAAAGGTCCTAAAATAGAACCCTGGGGTGCTCCCACGTTAGATCTCAGAGTAGATGATGAAACATCACCCACTCTGACACACTGGGTTCTTCCTTCAAGGTAGGATTTCAGCAAGGCAAGAGACTCTCGGGAAAAGTTAAAATTTGACAGTTTATTAATCAGGACATTGTGATTAACCGCATCAAAAGCCTTGTTGAGGTCAAGAAAAAACGCTCTTTATCCAAGAAAAAACACCCTTTATCCATTTTAAGCTTCACATTCTCTAAGAGGAAGCAGTTGGCTGTTTCAGTCGAATGATTAGCCCTGTAACCAAACTGCATGTTCACTTATTGATATATTATTATCAGTATTATATTGACAATCATCATCCATTTCAGACTCAGTTTCCTCTACCAGTCAGTCAGTAAATCAAATGTTTAAACCTGCATCAATTGATTTCTTTGTCCACTTGTGGTTCAGTGAAAACAAGCTGTAAACACAACATCTGACATATTATCAGCTTATAAAGTAGTTGTGTTTAACATGATATCAACCAGCTGCTTCCACATCCAGCAGTTACACATCAACATGATGATTCATCAGCTAGTCTTTGTGTTTGTGTCACCTGATGAATGGAAGTCCAATATTCTGTCTTTTAGCTCTGTTTTTGGTCTCCACCACCTCCTGAGGGAAATATCTGTCTCTTTAGCTGCTAAATGCTCCACTATGTTCACCAGCTAGTCTCTAACTGAGTCTGTCTGCTGTTTGCTGCTGAGCAGGTAGTAAACAGTGGCTTCATCACAGCTTGTTGGATGAAAACAGCGGCTGCTGGAAACACAGAGACTGAACCAAACAGGAAATGTGCTGCAGAACCAAAACTAGGAGCTAAAAGAGGCTAAAAAGCCCTGTAGAGCTGCAGAGATGGAGACAATTTCTCTGTGGGTTCATCACCACCACACGACTCTTCACCATTACACAGAGTCAGCTGATCCGTTGTCAATATAGAAGTATTGATTGTTGGATGTTTTGGTACTGACAAGCGACCTCTTCTGTTTGTGTAATAATGACTGTTGTCTCTCAGAAGTAAAGGAGAAAGTAGCCTGAAATCACTACAGCGCCACAAACCCTCTGATGGAGGAGGTCGGGGGGGATGGTTGGATGTACAAAGCTGTTCACATCCCGTCTCCTAGCAACAGTCAACACTGATTTCTATTATGTGTAATCTGGGGGTGAAAATATTACAGTTCAAGTCCGTCTGCAGCCACAGAGCACTGCCTGTGTCCCCCTAGAACTTTGGTCCAGTCCTACGTAAATAAACCTCTTTGGGCTCTGACACACCATGTCCACAATCAGCTGTTGGTTCTTCACTGAGCGTCTGTGGCCGACTGTCACCTGTAGTTTCAACAAGTCGACTCTTATCAGCCAGGGAACTGGCTCTCAGTGCAAAACAAACCAAAACCAGGTAAAGCTAAACTCCTTTAAAACACATCTATTGTGATGATCAAGACGGTTTAACAGATTGTTTCTTAGTCTGTTTGTCATTTCACAATAATGTCTGGACTAAAGGGCAACACACACGAGCATCAAAACATCCAACGCTGCAGGTTTGATATGAGCCCACAAACCTGCAGCGTGACGACGTTGACTCATGTCAACTCACCATGATGCCCGTCAACGTGTCAGGATACACCACTGTCCTATTTTCTAATGTTGAAACAAGACAACACTCCAGAAAAACAACAGTTTCATCACCTTCCCTCCCTGTTGTGGCTCATCCTGGCTACTGTTCCCTGACTACTGCTGTCTGTATTGATAGTCTGATGTGGGATACAAACAGTTTGATGAGTCTCTGGTAGTTTGAGGTCAGCTTGGTGTGTCAGGGTCATATTAACCAGGCTGACAGTGTGACAGAGAAAAAGTCTCCAGCTCTACCTCCTCTATCAGACTGATTGTCTGTGGCTGCAGCAGGCCTCTTCATACCTGAGAGTTTCCAGTCTCCAGTGTGGATCATCCAGTCCAGCAGACAGCAGCTTCACTCCTGAGTCTCCTGGATGATTGTAGCTCAAGTCCAGCTCTCTGAGATGGGAGGGGTTGGCGCTCAGAGCAGAGACCAGAGAAGCACAGCCTTCCTCTGTGATCAGACAGCCTGACAGGCTGCAAACACACAAAACAACACACATGTCACATAATCTGAGGGAACTGTGAGGGCTGGAAGGTTTATGTTTATTACTGTCATCACCAATCTGTTTGTGTGTAAACATTAAACTTAGTACTTAGTCCAAGAAAAGTAATTCACAGGGTCACCTGAGAGTTTCCAGTGTACAATGTGGACTCTCCAGTCCAGCAGACAGTAGCGTCACTCCTGAATCCTGCAGGTGGTTGTTACTCAGGTCCAGCTCTCTCAGACTAGAGGACTGGGAGCTGAGAACTGAGGACAGAGCTTCGCAGCTTCTCTCTGAGAGGTTACAGTCACTCAGTCTGAAGAGACAATGATGAAGAAAAAATAAACAATAAGTAGAAAAGATAGCAGCATATTTAAGTTATGACATATGAATCTAACTCTCTCTGTACTTACAGAGCTTTGTTGGAGGCTTTGACCACTGGCAGCAGCCTCAGAAGAGCCTCCTCTGAAGCAGAGTATTTCTTCAGGTCAAACACGTCCAGATCTTTTTCTGATGACAGTAAGATGAAGACCAGAGCTGACCACTGAGCAGGAAACAGTTCATCTGTGGAGAGACGTCCTGAACTCAGGGACTGTTGGATCTCCTCCACTAGAGAACCATCATTCAGTTCATTCAGACAGTGGAACAGATTGATGCTTTTCTCTGGAGACACATTCTCACTGATCTTCTCCTTGATGTACTGGACTGTTTCCTGATTGGTCTGTGAGCTACTTTCTGTCTGTGTCAGCAGACCTCGTAGGAGTTTCTGATTGGTCTCCAGAGAAAGACCCAGGAGGAAGCGGAGGAACAAGTCCAGGTGTCCATTTGGACTCTGTAAGGCCTTGTCCACAGCACTCTGGTAGAGATGTGCTAGTTCAGGTTTGTCGCTAAAGACCTTAGACAACCGGGAGGTTGTTTGTTCTTCTGACAGCATATTGACACCAGAGTTGATGAAGGTCAGATGGACATGAAGAGCAGCCAGAAACTCCTGAACACTCAGATGGACGAAGCAGAACACCTTATCCTGGTACAGTCCTCTCTCCTCTCTAAAGATCTGAGTGAACACTCCTGAGTACACTGAGGCTGCTCTGATATCGATGCCACACTCTGTTAGGTCGGATTCATAGAAGATCAGGTTGCCTTTCTGTAGCTGATCAAAAGCCAGTTTTCCCAGAGACTCAGTCAGCTCCCTGCTCTCTGGACTCCAGTGTGGATCTGTCTCAGCTCCTCCATCATACTTGACCTTCTTCAGTTTGGACTGAACCACCAGGAAGTGGATGTACATCTCAGTCAGGGTCTTGGGCAGCTCTCCTCCCTCTCTGGTCTTCAACACATCCTCCAGAACTGTAGCAGTGATCCAGCAGAAGACTGGGATGTGGCACATGATGTGGAGGCTTCGTGAGGTCTTGTTGGTCATGTGGGAAATGATCCTGCTGGCCTGCCTCTTATCTCTGAATATCTTCCTGAAATACTCCTCCTTCTGTGGGTCAGTGAACCCTCTGACCTCTGTCACCATGCCAACACACTCAGGAGGTATCTGATTGGCTGCTGCAGGTCATGTGGTTATCCAGAGGCGAGCAGAGGGAAGCAGTTTCCCCCTGATGAGGTTTGTCAGCAGCACATCCACTGAGGTGGACTCTGTAACATCAGTCAGGACCTCATTGTTGTGGAAGTCCAGAGGAAGTCGACACTCATCCAGACCGTCAAAGATGAACAGAACCAGGAACTCTTCAAACCTGCAGATTCCTGCTTCTTTGGTTTCACTGAAGAAGTGATGAACAAGTTCCACCAAGCTGTACTTTTTCTCTTTCAGCACATTCAGCTCTCTGAAAGTGAATGGAAATGTGAACTGTATGTCCTGGTGGTCTTTGTCTTCAGCCCAGTCCAGAGTGAACTTCTGTGTTAAGACTGTTTTCCCAATGCCAGCCACTCCCTTTGTCATCACTGTTCTGATTGGTTCCTCTCTTCCAGGTGAGGCTTTAAAGAGGTCTTCTTGTCTGATGGCTGTTTCTGGTCTGTGTGGTTTCCTGGATGCTGTTTCAATGTGTCTCACCTCATGTTCATCATTGACCTCTGCAGTCCCTCCCTCTGTGATGTAGAGCTCTGTGTAGATCTGATTCAGAAGGGTTGGGTTTCCTGCTTTAGCGATCCCCTCAAACACACACTGGAACTTCTTCTTCAGGTTAGATTTGAGTTCACACTGGCAAACTGCAGCAGGAAGTCCTGAATGACTTCCTGAATAAAAACAAAGAACATCAATGAATAAATTATTAGAAAAATGTGTCAACATATCTGAATATAGTTTGGTCCATCTCTTGAGACATTAGTAAACGTCCCATTTATCCAGCATGTTAAATCTTTAGAGAAATCCTCTTACTGCTCTGCAGACAGTCAGCCAGCTCCTCCTGCTTCATTCTCCTCAGGAAGTGCAGTGTGATCTTCACAAACGCCTCTCTGCTGCTCCTCCTCTGCTCTTCATCCTCACCGTTCAGCACCTCCTCATCCTCCGTCTGACTCTCTAAGCATTCTGGGTAATCTGAACTCACAACCTTCTGGATCTTCTTCAGCTCCTTTTTCACAAAAGTGACGATGTTCTCCTCCAGCAGCTGGAACAGAATATTCTATGAATGATGCAAACTAAAACCATGGAACCAAACATCAGATCCATGTTGGACAGACTGACAATCCACTGATCTACAAAGTGCAGCACGGAGATGATTGTGAACAGAATAGACGTAAAAGTAGTTGTACATGTACAGACCATAAATATGGAGTCCAGGTGTGTTTGATGCTGCTGGGCAGACTGACCTCTGGGAACCTCTGAGCTCTCCTGGTCCTCTCTGTGGAGAAATCATGAAGAATGAGCTCACATTGTGTCTGTCCACGCAGAGACAAACACAAGATAAAGGTCCATGAAGTGATATCTGGATGTGGATCAGATGAGTCCCTGTAGTGGTAAAGGTTTACTAGTCCTGCTGATCCCACTGAGAATCAACAGCTCAGTCTTTCAGCTCACTGTTTTCTTCACCACTCAGTTTGGTTTAGTCCCAACAGCTCTCACCAAGCCCTTCATGTAGCTCTCCCTCCCTCACTGTACACTGCTGAAGTGCCCTGGAGCAAGGCACCCAGAATCTCCAGCTGCTCCAGTGGAGCGTCTCAGTGTCAGACTGGTTGTACTGGGCAGCTCCCAGTGTGAATGAACACCTTCAAAGCCAATTGACACATTGTTTTTATCTTGTTGAAAGCATAATAAAAGTTACGTGTTGGAGATATTACTTGTTGAACACCAGTTTATCCGTTGGTACTTGGTACACTGTTATACCTGTACTGCAACACTAGCTTACCTTCAAGTCAAGGAGTAGTGCCAGTGAAATGTTTGTGGCTGCACGAGTCAATACTTTCCAAACTGTGTTAAGAAATCTTATGTATAAATTCATTTGTCGACTTAATGACTCTGAAAATTAGATCATAGTTGTTTTAACCAACATAAGGTTTAGTAGCACACGCTACCAGTCCCAGCTGTGGCGTCATTGGTACAGCTGTCTCTTTGTAAGGCATTGCTAGGCCTATGTACTTTTATTGTTTGTGTATGTCATTTTATGTATTTGTCTCTCTGGACCCTGAGTCTGAAATAAAGTCTATCTATCTATCTATCTATCTACTCAATTGAGACAGTGAAGCAGAATCAGGTCATTCCTTTGACCTGCAGACCTGGAGAGAGTCACTTTAATCTGGTATGAGCAGGAGAAACATTCCATAAGAGGAAGTAACTGAATGGGGGTGCAGACAGTTAACCACAGAATGTTTAGGTTAGGAACAGAAACAGATGTCTTCGTGAGGACTCATCCTACCCCCCCACCCTTGTGCACTGGTCCTTTATAAGATGTACAAACCCTGCGCACATGGCTCTTCATCCCTCAGACTGCACACAGGCGCTCAATTGAACCTTCTCGGCACAGAGAATAAATACTCCAAAGACAAACTTTCTTTTCTCACATTTCCTTATTTCAGTATTATAGCACTCACTCTGTACTATTATATAGTTTTTACACCACACCTTACTAACGGGCCTTTGCTGTCCAGGCCCTTCAGCTGTGGAAATCTCTTCCTGGTAATCTAAGGCCGCAAAATTCAGTATCCTCTTTAAATCTCTTCTGAAGACTCACTTTTACCGCTTGGCTTATTTTTACATCTGACGCTTTTTATTTTGTTTATTTATTTAAAATCTTATTTTACCGGTTTGATTGTGTTTCTTATTTGCTTTCATGTTTTATTGTGAAGCACTTTGTAACTTTGTTCTGGAAAGGTGCTATTTAAATAAAGTTATTATTATCATCATCATCATCATCATCACTTTGTTTTCATCATCAGTTTGAAATCCTCACCTTTGATCAACAGAGTGGCGTCCATCTTTGAAGTATATAGGAAGAGCTTTAGACCGGTTACTCTTCATGGACATCATGGACACACAGCTGGGTTCAGGTTCAGGTTCAGGTCCAGGATCAGGTCCAGGTCCAGGTTCATGTTCATGTTTAGGTTCAGGTCCAGGACAGTGTGGTCCCTGATGGATCCTGGTCACATGTGTAGAAACAGAGTCAGTGAATGAAAGACTTTGAGTCATGGACAGTTAGAGATAGTCATCTCACCTCTGAGCTTTGGTCTGGCTGGTTTTAGAGGGAGGGACTCCCTCCTCTCTGTCCTCACACTGATTCATAGCAGAGTCCACACCTTCACACAAACACAACATTATTTCTCTTCATCATGACAAACACACACAGCTCATTCACCTCAATACTAAATACACTCATGGGACAGTTTCCATGTTGATGTCACTTTGAGCTGCAGAGTCATATCTAAGAAATGACATTCACAATGCTCTTTAGTCTTTTGGCTCGTTTGAAGATAGAGGAAGACACTTCATGTGGCTTTTTATTGGCCTTTCTTTGGGGATGACGTCACTTTTCACCTCTGTTTGACTGACTTTGAAAAGCTCTTCAACGTTTGAAATGTTCCTCTGTTTCCAAGTCTACTACATCCAGTCAGAGCATGAAGCAGCTACAAACAAGAACAAACGTAAGCTGTGAATGCGCTTCAGTGTTTGTAACATAACAGACTGTCAAAGTAAAAGCAGCTCTCTAAACTCTGTGTGTGTCTTCTGGAGGTCTGACAGTAATCTAGTAGAACACGTTTGCAGAGGAGATGAGTGAGGAGTCCAGAGAAAAGGACCGGTAGGGAATCCAGAGGCTGAGAGAGGAAAGTGGGCTCAACTTGCTGTTAGTTGAACCCTTCAATGAAACACTGTGAGCTTTCATCTGCAGCTGTTTAGTTATGTGTTGTCAGAATGTAGTGTGCATCATATATTGTGACATGTAACCTGAATCTCACCGTTTATTGCTTTACAGGTCATTTATACTGATGCTTACTGACATGACTTTAAAACTATTGTGAGCTAATTTCTGTTCTCCAAACACTTTAAAATCTATATCTTTAAAAGGAAACCACATGTTCTTCAGAGGGTCCGCTCAGTGTTTGGACCTCTGTACTTCTGAAACCCTCATATAACAACGGTTGCCAATAGGTGGCGCTGTGACTTTGAGTTGATATTGGCCTGCAGAAGTCCTCAAGCCATGACTCTCATCAAGCATGGCAAGTTTGGGACAGTTTTGACAAAGTACTGTCGAGTTACAGCAGATTGATGGATGATGGTGAACCATGTAAAATGGCCGCCACACCATGTCCTCACCGTTCATGAAACCTTTAAGCTTTTGATAACTTTTAATCACTAAGGTCTGTAGATTGTTCTCACTAAATATTAAGTTGATATTGATGTCATTCATATAGAGAAACTATAATCATATTCTGGGTTATTTAATAATGACGTCACAATCACAATTTCAAAACATACAGACACAAATAAGTCATAAATAAGACGAACGCATTCTGCCGGTAGAAATCGGTCCTGCACTCATAAACAGAACAGTTTGTTAAAGAGGTAACAGGCTACAGAGAGAAACACCTCTACAGTGGTGATTACTGTGTCTCTTTATTAGTTATTAGTATTATTAGTTACTATTATTAAGTACAGTGATCATGTGAACAGACACAAACTTCTCAAAAGTCTCTCCAGCTGTTAAAACCGACTGACAGCTGATCCTCCGTCATCAGAAACAGATGTAGCTTCACGTGACGCTTCAGAGGAAAGGACGTCTCATGTATCTTAAAACATATTTCCTCGTTTCCTCTCTCCTCGCATGGTTTCCTTGCATCCCTGGTGGGAGGGACTAAGACGCAAGGAAAGGACGCGAGTGAGGGAAACGGGGTTGCAATTAAGAGACTTGGGATGTACCCCAAGATACTTTTTTTCTAGATGTCTACAGTCTACAGTCTACATGTGATACATGTGCTTACCAAATTTTACAGATCTATGTAAAACGTACTGCGAGGGCTGCATGGTCTAAGTTCTGTAGGGGGCGCTATAGAGCCGACTTCCCTCTGAAGCATTAGAACCACATCAGATAAAAACATTGAGGACTTTAAATGTGAGAACAGACCAGTTTGGTTCCGTTTGAAGCATCTTTAGCCTCAGAAACACCTTCAGAGTTCATAATTCATAACTTTATGATCTTCATATCACTTTTTTAAAGGTCTCAAGAGGATCTGAAGTACATCAGGTTAAATCTATAGGAGTTAGAGTATGTTCATAATAATAATAATCATAATAAAAATAATAATAATCATAGTAAAAATAATAATCATCATAATTATAATAACAATAAAAACAATGATGGTAATAATAATTATGATAATCATGATCATAAGAATTATGATAATTATAATAATTATCATAATTAAGATCATACTAATAATTAATAATCATTCATAATAATAATCATGATGATAATAATCATAATAATAATATTAATAATCCTGATATTAATGATAATAAACATAGAATAGCTCCTCCTCCTCAAAATAATAATAATACAAATTAGAACAATAATAATAAACATTAGAACAATAGATCCTCTAAATCTAAATGAAGTTTCATATGTACAGTATGACGTGATCGTCCCCTCTAAAGCTACCGCACAGCCCTCCAAGGAGTACGGATTTCAAAGTAAAGGATCGCGTGAGTTGTGATTAAGGAACAGAAGAGTCATTTCCTTCCTAAATTCCTATTTACACCATTTCAAGCCCTCACAGTCTCTCACACTCAACCACTTACCAGGTGACGTCAGTAAATCCCTGCGGGTTCAGGGTTTGAGGCTTTAGGGGGGACATTGGGATTGGGCCAGCGACATGCGAACTGAAGACTTTGTGACGTGTTGCTCTGTTCTTCTTCACTGGTCCTCCTCTGAAGTCCACTTGAACTAGTTTCTGCTGGACCTGAAGGACCAAAGAGTCCTCCAAGAGTCCCTCAGTGAAAAGAGTCGCTTACTAACCTTTAGGAGCAGAGAAGAACAAGCTGCGACACTACGAGCTCCAGAAGTGAAACTAAAGAGAACAGGAAGGGACAGGGAGGGGCCGGTGTGACGTCCCTGGTTTTCAAACCTACTGGTTTCCCTTCCGTGCGCAGCAGTTCTCTGCCTCTGTCGCCAAATTCGTCAAACATTCACAATATTGCTGGAGATCTATAAACCACATCTCATATTCATGGCGGGGATTGCGATTGTATAAGTGAGACTACATCACAGCCACGTATGAAGAAATACATTGAAGAAAATATATATTTCCCCAGAAATTGTGGGTAAATGTATTATGATTATTTCTGTTGGCAGTGCGATTTGATTGATATAATATAATATTCTGTCAGAGTGTTTTCATGTATTCCAATTGAACACAAGATTAATTCCTGACCTTGTTTGACTGACCAACTCTGTCATCTAGTGGCAAATATGAGAACAGCATGAACACTGAATAGAGCGGCGTCACGTTGGCTGAAGATGAAGCCACTTGTATCGTGCATGTTTATGTATGAAAGAGAATGTAACACTAATCCTCTGCAGAATATATCTTAGCTGCAGCAGCTATAATCAGTACTTTATATGAACAATGGATTACATGACCACTTGTATGTGGAAGGGGTCATTCGTAGAAAGGAGCGTGAAGGTAATTATCACCAAAGTTCTGCAGTTCTTATATAATGTCATTCCTTCCATCAGCTCCCATCACAACATTTCATTCATTTAAGACAAGACAAACAATTCGACAAAAAACTAAATAATTTATTATCTTCAAACCCAGAGGCAATTTGTGGTTACAGTCATTACAGATAACTGCTGTGCATTCTACACACACTGTACACTACCACTACCATTATCAATACACTACTACTACAACTACAGTACCTCATTACTGCATCCACTACTTACTAGAATTACTACTTCTAGTTAAAGCACTAAAGCACAACATAAACAAACACCAATACATTAACATACACTATATCTTCACTTGTAGCACCATTCATTGCATTATACTACAGATGTAGAGAACAATTTAATCATACTTCACTTTCGTTTCCATGTGCCTCTCTCTGAAAGCCTGGAAGAGGCCTTTTCATACAGGACATTTAAAAACAAATCTCCATTTAGTTTTTTTTTTGGGGGGGGTGGGGGGGGGGGGGGGGGGGGGGGGGGGGTGGAATTGTCTGCTCCTCATCTGGTACCAGGGGAGTTGCTGCACTGTTCTGTTACAAAAGTTGTGGTGTCTTCATCTTAGAAGGGGATGGGTCCGTAGTAGGCGACGTATGCGGCGACGATGCCCACAGTCTCGGCCATCTCGTCACAGCCAATGTTCAGCTCACACACCTCTTTCAGGCTGCAGGGCAGAGGAGGGAAACGAGGTCAGAAGGGCTGCAAGATCTCTTTACACCCGACTAATATGTAAAATGATAATTTGACCTTAGGTAGGAACTTTGCAGCAAGGAATAGAGTAAATAACTGTACCTTTCCAGCTGCAGGGGGCTGAGGTATCCTGTTGCGGCAGCTCTTCTTCTCCTCAGGAGAACAGCAGCCAGGTCTCTCGTTATGACCACCTGGGACGCTGCGGGGACGAACATCACAAAATCAAACTTTTTGTCGAAAAAAGATTCTTGTTTTAAAGTCAAACTTTAAGTAATTCTGAAACCATGCAATGATTCTTTCTGGAGACAAAAATGTTGCTCACCCTCGTCACTGGCTGACTCAGATGAAGATGAGGAGGATGAAGAAGAAGAGGAAGAATCGGAGGCGGAGGAGTCGGATCCTAAGGAGTTAGACTCAGAGGAGGAAGACTCAGAGGAAGATGAGGAGGAGGAGGAAGAGTTGGAGTCGGAGGCTGAGGACGAATCAGACTCTGAGGAGGAGGAAGATGAGGAGGATGAATCGGGGGCGGTGGGTTCAGCAGTGTCAGCAGTGTCAGCAGTGTCAGCAGGGTCAGCAGGGTCAGCAGGGTCAGCAGCTGCAGCATCAGCCGCCGTGTCGGCAGCAGGGTCCACGACAACCTCTGGCTCAACAGCTGGGGAATTACAGAAAATAACACTTTAATATGCACATTGTAGGCACCTACACTATTCCAAATAACAGAGGTCAATCTCAGGAATCACAGCAGTGATGGGACGAGTTTGTCCTTACCTCCCATGGACCAGCACACTGACAGAAGGGCACAGATGGAGAGGAGAGTCAGAGTCTTCATGATGCCTTGTAGTTAGTTTCACTCTGTAGAAAAGTCTCTTTCTTGATTGTGCGCCCTTCTTTCCTTCGATGGCTTGCTCTGTTTCTTTCCCCCAATTCGAGGTCAATATATACTGAAGTCCACCTCTTTCTCAGACCAGAGACAGCCCACTTGTCATGAAAGCTCCCCTTAACACCCACGCAGCCCTGGCACAGAGTCCGAAAAACTCGTTCACCCACGCAGAAACTTACACGGCCACAAACATTCTTGGCATTCAACTGTACGTACAGTGCATGTACTGTATGTAAACACGCATGTATTCATGTATGTACACCTGACTTGGCATTAAAGCCAATCCCAGACAAACAGGGTGACATGAAGAAAGTTGGACTAACATCAGGGGATTCCCCTTCTCCACATGCACATGCACACATGCAAATATACACACATATGTTACCTTAAATTCTAAAGAACTCCTATATGTCCCATAGATAAATGTCAAATTGAATTACTGAATTGACATCCTAAAATAGTTTCACTCCCTGAGGTCAATCAGTTTTTATACTCGTCATGTTTACCAATCCTGTAAATCCCCTTTTGAATTCCTTTCCAATCCTGACCCCTCATCACTGGAGTATCAATAATGCAACACACCGCCCCCTGAAAGTCTAAACCAGTCGTGTTACTGATCTCTATAAAATACCCTTCAGATGTGATTGGATTTTAATCAGGGAGACCCGTTGCAGGGTTGATTCTTCAACATGAAGTCCGCCAGTCCTGCCATTGCTGTGATGTTGCTCCGCTCCAGTCCACCCCCACAAACCCTAAACTATAGCTTGAGCCGACCACAGGCTACTAATCGAGTGACACGGGGCAGCAGTGAGCCTCGTTGTGCGAGAGAGCTTAATTAGAGTGTTGCAGAGTCCCACCAGAACCGCAGTCAGTCACTATTTACAGATCCATCTGGGTCTAGCTCCTGGCCAGATGCAGGCATGGCCACGGTTTACCAACGCCAATCAGTGGCCCAATACATGACCTCGCTTGATGTATTTCAGCAGATATACGGCTAAATATAAGCCGCCCCCATGTGTTGGATGCACAGCATTATATATGCGGGTTTGGATGCAGCTTTCTGTTTGTGCGATACAGTTGAAGTGTGGCTTCAGCTGTGGTTTATGATAAAAAAAGATATCTGGTATTTTGAGTTTGCAGCTTGGTCCTAAACCATCTTGCACCGTAAATACTGTTTATCCACACATATCACTTCATGTACATATATATCCCAGAGGGTCCCCAAACGGCTCCATCTATCACGTAGTGAGACGTTCTGAGAAGTTCAGTGCAGCTGCAGGGTGACCTTGGTGTCCTTCGTGTTTCATATAGTCTAGCGTTATTCCTGGTGTCAGGGATTTGTCTTGGACTGGTTGCTGTGTAATTTCAATGTCTGGTCCAGCGTCCATTTTTGTGGTTGCATATCTTAGTGCACAGGGGAGACACAGTTGGAGAAAACAATTGCCGCAGCATCCCTGAATAGGCAGGAAATACAGTGTCTGGTGCATTTCTGCCCTTGACCTTTCTTGTTGTTGTTGTGGCTCGGCTTTGAAATCATTTAATTTAGACGATGAGTAATGCTCACTTTTATTTACTGTTGTTCTGGGTTTACACATTTCCTGTTTGACCAGCATAAAACGTATATGCACAGGTGCAACATATACTGTGTGACAAAAACACCATAAAGTGTTAACTTCTCCTATATTAGGTGATACGGTATCCTCTCAGGTCACATATAATACTGTGTTTACTGACAAGGCCCTATCTTTACTATACCAGGACCAGAAGGAGAGAACGCATTTCACCTGTTTGAAACTCGCTGCATTGGTTCACTGTAAGTTTATGATCTGATTTAAAATGCATTTTACTTGTTTTGAAAGCACTTCCCCTGCGGTTAAAACATTTTGCCATTTGATGAATGGGTTTACAACATAATCTATGTATTTCTTTCATATTCATCACATATCTCTTCCCTACCGCTCCTTTAAGTATATATCTATAGGTTGTTTATTGACCTTGAGACCTTGAGACCTCAGACCTAATAGACCAGGGCTCCAACATGTCTGTATCAAGCTTTTAAACAAACAAATCCCACCACCAATAACGGCAACCCCACGTTAACACACCAGTAAGATATCTAAAGGACAGATCAGTGTTAACAGCAGCTTTATCTTCTAAAGGGTACTACAAAGCAAAGAGTCTGTTCTGTGTGAATAAAATATTTTTTAAAATTTAATTTCAAAGAATCTTCACTGTAAACTTCCTTCTTCTGTCTTTTGGTCCCTGGCAGTTTTACTCCACTTGCATGATACACACGCATCACATGGTTGCAACAAACAAGCTTTAAATGACCAGTTACAGGCGTGCATTTAGGCTTTTCTTTTTAAACCATTACCTCAGTGTGCGTGTGTGGATGCTCATGACTTACAGAGAACATTTTAGGTTGTAGGTAAGAGCATGTGTAACCTCAGCAAGGTGTCATTTACGGGAAATATGCTGTAATACACTAACTGAATGATAACAAATAATAGATTTGGGATTTTGTATTAAGGTATGTGAATAAAAGAAAATGTAAACTAGGAGATATAATGCAGCATATAACAGCGCAGACGTGTTGAAGGAGAGGGGGCCTAAAAGTGTCCATATTTTTGCAATCGATGTGAAAATTATGTTTCGTATTATAAATACTGAAAAACTCCTGGGAGAGACATTTACTGTGTACGGCTCTGTGCTTAGCAGACTGATACCAGATCTCCTGCAGCACCAGAGACTTATTAGCCATAATAAGTCTCACTGACAACAGTGACACTATGGAGTCATACCACAGCTATTTAATCCTATCTAATGAACCACATACTGTAACCTACTACTATACAATTTAATATATTCTGTCAAATGCATCAGGATGACCTTATGGAAGGATAAACAGACAGCAGCCCATGTCATTTAAAAAAAAGTTTGATGTATGGAAATAATGCGAGTTAGAGACTTTTGTGTTTGAGCATTGAGTAGAGTTGTTGAACAACATGGGAGATGTCATGAAAGAAAGGCTTCTCACCAGGGGCAGACGAAGTATTGAGATCCTTTATTTATCCTTTATCAGCGATTCTAATCTAATGCTTCTCGTCAAATTCAGTGAATATCTCCTCACGGCCCGCTAGCTGTCCGTTGTGTGTGTGTGCACTGATTATACTGTACACTGGCTCTGAAAATGGGACACAGACAAAGTGGGTCGGAGCGGGCCACACACTATTCCAGCCAGGAAAGGGAAAGGCCTTGGATGTAGAAAGAGAATGAAAAGGCAGCGAGAGGGACTGTAAATCTGGAGGGGGGAATTTTGTTTGGGTGTTGAGTTTAAATATCAACAATCTTTCTTCAGAAACGCTGATTCCACCTTGAATGTGTCGTTGTTGCTTTCTTACTGCTGTAGGTGTGTACGTGTCCTGTGTGATCAGTCATCTTTTCATGAGCTCAGAAAAACAGTTTTTAACACTGTAAAAATAAATGCCAGTGAAATCCACAGTAATTTAATGTGTTTGTGCACAGTAAAGTACTGTATATTATTACTGCATACTATTTCACAGTAGAATACTGTGTATTTAATGGGACATTACAGTACTCAATAAATTACAGTAGAAATCAAAGTAATGAATTATGTACTGTAGAAAATCACAGTAACCAAATGTATTGAATAAATATATAATGTATTGTATAAAAGTTAATTACAATGATTTTTCAAATTGTTACTTGTCAATTGCTGCCAGTTAACTACCGTAAATGTTACGGTACATTTCTTAAATTGCAACTTTCCTGCTAATCCAAGAGAAATACATTTTATTATTTAGTTTTTGAAAATGACATTAATATTAGAGCAATTGTTATTAAACACAATTTGAGATCCTAACTGAAGATCCTCACTTAATACTTCTACTCCTTAGAAACTTAACTTTATTTATTAAAATTACAGAAACAATATGCTAATATAGAACCAGTCGTGCACCACATTTATCAACTAACTATTCAACACAGGGGCATTATCTTACAGCTTGCCTGTTGATGGTTTAAAGTCAACACCGACTGTCTCCATTGCAGCCGTAAACAAACTTAGATGGTGGGCGACACACGGTGTATATTTCCGCCTGGCCTCTGAGAAACGTCCACCTGCCAGGCTTTCCCAATTCCGCCGGATGCATCCGCTTGGCAATACAACACCACTAATTATACTGATCCCAAGTCTGGGCCTTGAAAGTCCCTTCTTGCTTATGGGAGAATATTTCTGGGACAAGCCCAAACAGTTTCACTCTTGATGTCTCCACTCCACAGCCCATCTGTTTTGCTTTTATAGAGCTTTTTTTGCTAAAATACGTATTTAGAGACCGATATGTCTTTGAGTCAAATCCCTTTTTAAATTTGACGCCCTGCTTTCAGCTGTGTGTGATTGCTGCCTCTGTGATTCCTTGCTATTCATCATCGGTATTTGTCAGTTTATCGTGTACAGATGATGTTTTTTAATTTTATTTACACATTTTTCTTTCCAGGACAAATCATATGAGAAACTTAACGGCCTTGGTGAAGCTCTTCCCAGTCTTCTCTCTGTCAGTCTCTCTGAGGTCGGTGTGTTGTGGTCCTGACAATAACATTAGTGGACAGACTAACAAACTCCGCCAGATCTCTGCGATTTGTGGTCAGTAACTTGCGGCCCGCTGACCAGACCGTAGACTGGCTCACACTCGCGTAAACAAACAAAACATAACACACACATGGTTAAATATGTGAGGACACATGAGACACACACACATGCAAATGTTTACTTTGCATAGTTTCTGTTGTGTTGGAGGGAAGAAATTCTAACACACAGCCATAGTTTCACAGAAGGAAGAATCAGACGGCGCTTTTCCATTCTGTTTTTGTATTTAATACATATGAATTAATTTACATTTGATTAATAGTCCTAGAGCTCTGTTTTGGCCTCGGCTTCTGCCTGCTTCACCTCCTGAAAAACATAAAAGAGCGACAAGTGAAATACAGGAGAGAGTGAATATGTGACACTAGTTTACCACACGTGCATTCATTTAGGACGTCAATGTCACCAACATTGATGCATTATGTGATGGAATTTAGTCTATTATGGTTCTGCTTCACTTCTAGTTTTATCTGTCAGGAATTTTAAATCACTCAGTTTCAGAAGAATATATCATTTTAAAGATTTAACAGAAGAGAGAAAGAGAAAAACACAAAGGGCTAAATGCTGTACTATAAAGCCCCTTGTGGCCAATTTGTGATTTAGGCCGATAAAATAAAATTGACTTGACTTGAACTTCTAAACCACATTTGCCAAGTACAGTCAAAGGTCCAGGGAGGTTACAGTCGCTCTGTCGCAAGCAATACTCCCGTAATCGTGACGGAGCCAGAGAGCAAAGTACAAAACTGCAGCTTTAAGGTTGACATTTTTTTAATGTTTTTGCTGATTTTGGCTGGTTGTTGATAATTGTACAGAATGAGTAAGGGAACCCGAAGAGGGTATTTTAAATAATAACGACAGTTTTTGTCCTCTAAATATGAAATCCTTATCTGTTAATTGCTTTCTTGTCTATGACACCTGCCTTGAACTGCATCACAATCTGATTTATATACTAATTTAAATGCCATCTATTGGCCCTCTACTTTAATATTATTATTATTTTAACTTTATACACTATATGATTTCAGTATTTCTTATGCCATTTTGTTGATATCCTTGTTCTTACTCTGGTCCCAATTGTTGTAGAGCTTCAGACTCTACTGTGTGGTGCAACAGAGGAAATTAGTGCACAAAGTGAGGTTTCCTGTCTTTTGTGTGGCACATATACTTTACAGTGAGGCCAAGAAGTGCTTTTATTCTTGTTGAACATTACTGGTGTGCTCCAACTCACTGCCACTTTCCTTTCACGACAAGTGAACGAGAGCTCCTGTTTAGTTTAATTGTGCTTTTTATTTGAAATCACCAAACTGCAGCTCTTTTTTTTACATTAAATTGTTCCAAATCTTAACCAGCTGTTGCAGCTACAAGGTCATAATATATCTAAACATCAGCAGTGATTATAATGGCCGCTCACCTTCAGTTCCCCTCGTAAGAAGGACTGGCAGAACTCCCGCACTCGCTCAGTGGAGATCTCTCCAGCGGGCAGGAGCCACTTCATGTCAGAGCTACCATCATATATACCAACTCGTGGGAGGTCCTGGGACTTGAGGCCAAAGTAGCCCAGTGACCGGGAGTTGGACGTCACTGCTCCATTAATCAGCACGAACAAGAACTGGAACACAGTTTTTATTACTTCATTTAGACAGAAATGTAACTTCTATTATTTGATTAAAACAAATCACACTGTTGTATTTGAAACTATTGTTTTTTTTTTTAGGTGAAGTCATTTGAATATTCTCACCTTGCCTGTGAATTCAGGGGCCAGGGCTCCCAGTCGCTCCTTCAGCTCAGTGTCTTCTTTACTCCCCTTGTTGGCAAAGAGCAGGAGGTGTGTCTTCACCTCTGAATTGAACAGGCCCACAGCGGTCTGAGGATGGAGAACATATATACAAAGAATGAGGGTTAAGACGGGAGAAGTTATATTCTAACTGGCTAACCGTGATCTCCTTCCCTTCACCTGCTCCAACAGTGACAAGCAGGTCATTTTCAAATCTCATTGTGTTGTTTTCTCTTTGCACTGACGTTTGTGCGACTACTTACTGGATTGTGTCAGCCCTGCAACCTGCCATTCATGTTGGATACATTTATATTCTTGGAATACTCTCTGAATACCAGTGATAGAGAGCAATGAAGTACATTTACACAAGTACTGTTCTTACAATTTTGAGACATGTACTATCATTTCAGAGGGAAATATTGTACTTTCTTTAATGCATCTGACAGTTACTTTTAGAATAAATCTGACTTTTAAAAATGATACAGTTTCAAGAAATAACTACCTAACAGTATATAAACTAGTTATAAACGACTTGAAAAAACCCCCTAAAACTTTGGTAATCATCGACAAATGCTGCTTGGACAGATACATCAGAAATAATAATCTGAAGTATGATATATAATAATATAACACTGACTGAAATTCTGCTGCCAATTGAGTACTTTCACTTTTGATACTTTAATTACATTTAGTTGCTAATAATTCTGTACTTTTCCTGAATGCATGACTTTTACTTGAGTATTTCTACAGTATTGTATTGCTACTTTACTCAAGTAAAATATCTGGATACTTCTCCCACCACTGTGGTGGGAAAATAAGAGTTTGGCAGTGGAGAACATAAAAGGTGTATTTGGAGGCTTATTACTCTTTTTAAAATGTGTATTTGTCTTCAATGAAAACATTCTTAAGTACAGTTTTAGGGGATAAATGACAGGAAATAAACAACAACTATTGACAGACAGAGGCAGGCTGTTGGCTCCAGAAAAAGTGATGACGACGTGAGTTGGACTTACCACTTGGTTGTACTCTGTGATGTATCGAACCTCATTGATGGTGATGAAGTTTACAAGACCGTCAGCTTCTAACTTCTTAGTTGTGGCAATAACGAGGTTCTCCTGGTGGTTATCTGCCTGGATCACATGACACACATCATCAAGTCATAAAACTGATGTAAGCTGTTCGGGACTGTAAAATATGTGTCAGAGGCAAAAAGTTCACAAGTTAGGTAAAAACAGACACTAATTAAACAGACACACATCATTTATTGACAAATTTCATAATCGCTAACATCATTCGTAACACTGAATTAATCCTATCTAACGAAATTATAGTTTACATGCTATTATATGCAGTTTAACCTGCATGGTGCTTTTCACTACCATTGCCTTGGCTTCCTTTGATTTAGTTTAGGTTAAGACTGAACATTCTATAGCTAACGTGTATGACTCATTCTCATTGTTCTCAGGTGGGTAAACTGGTAACTATTCAGTAAAATGTTGTACAATTGAAATGTTTTAATTCATTTACAGCTTGAATAACACTCAGGGCAGCTGAATGAATGAGAAATGCAGTAAAACTTGTTATTTGTACGAATCACCTATTGGTGCAGAATGCATGTGTAAAGAAAAAGTGTTATAACACATGTATTTAAGTTGATTTTGATTTTACTATCGTATTAGACGATTTGATGAATGTATTTTGAGCCATACCTGATGAATATAAAGAGATATGCTTTTTATATAATATATAAATGATAAAAGAGAATACATAAAGCAGAATATATGTAGATGTGGGCTATATGATAATATAATCGTTCAACAAGAGATTGCATGATAATGGTCCTCACATGTCCACGATAACAGAACCATATTTGATTATGAAACGCCTGTTATGAATTTTGCGCTATATTCAATCCCTCTTTTTTTCTCTATCAAAATATGGAAAAAGTAACAACTTGCGTCCGATTTTGTGTTATTGTGGTTTTATAAATGTAATTTGTGGTGTTGTTAGATTGCTGCTAGACCACCCCATTAATAAAGAAATCTCCACTTTTATCTTAAAACTTACCATCCAACAGAAAACATAAGTCTGTTGATTAATCACATTTATTGACCTCAGCATGCTTTTGTGTGAAATAGCGCTTACTGCCAGTACATTGTGGCCACTTATGGGTACGGCAACATATGCGTCCTCAGTCCATAGATATTTATATTTATGTTTATCTCTTCGGCTATTTTTGGACAATAATCTTGTTTATCGTTGTTGTTTTTTTTTAAAGCAATATTGTCAATAGGGCAATGTCAATATTGCCCCACCCTACCTATAGGCCTACGCTAACCTGTGTGACTCCTTGTCAGTGTTCTCAGCCGTCCTCAGGTCCCAACCCTGAGACCGGATAACATTTCCCATTGAAAAAGATGCGTCATGGTGCAGAATACCTTTCTAAAAAGGGTGATGGTGTCTGAGGAGAGACTGTAGTCCGCCAGCACCTCTTTCTCCGTGCAGATGGCTACAGGGACTGAGTCAACTCGCTTTGCAGCTGAAACAAGTTCCTGATAGCCGAGACTTTCCTCTCCCTGGGACATGAGAGAAAAACAGAGTTACATCTCACCTTCATCAATCATTCTTTTGTTTTTCCTTCATTATTGCACACTATGTAGTGATTTTAATAACATTTCTTGTTGTTTTCCGTGACATTTGTGGATTACTACACATCTATCGTATTTCTTGCACAACCTGCTTTAGAATCACATTCCTTAATCCACAGGTAGGGAGTAAAATGAATCTTTCAAATCCTAGGCAAGCACTTTGAGACGCCCTGAGAAGGGAAGTTATGCTTAAATGCGGTATCAAATGAACTATTTCCATTTTGTGCTACTTTATACTTCTACTCCATTACTTTTTAGAGGAAAATGTTTTATTTTAACTGGAAGTCAGCCAAGGCGGCAATAGGAGCTTTAACAAACTATCATTATCTGCGGAACTTTGTTCCGATAGTGGTCGATGGCTGCCTATAGCTTCCAAAAACTGGCTCCTGTAACCATCCTTTTTCCATCAAGAATATGTAAAGAAACAAAGGAATATACCGGAAAGAGAGAGAGAGATGAGGTCTGACTCAAAGGAAGGTGAATCATGTCTATTCTGAGCTAGTGCATGAGCTCTGGCAATCCATTTTATCATTTTGCAGCCTGTAATATGTGTTCAATCCCAGTGAGTCACAGCACCAATATTTTGGTCTATTTTTGCCTTCAGCATCACGGTCCAGCTATGCTCTCTCTTCCATTCTCCTCTCATGAAACTTCTCCCTGCGTTTGTTTATGAGAGGGTCAATGAAACCAATCCCACAAGTCCTCAGATACGTATGTATTTCCTGTCGAGTGGCCCGCCATCTTCCCCCGCACACAGAGTCTGGCCAAAGGGCTCGCCTCTGTGGGACGGCTAGCCACTCTCTGTCCTCAAAGCACCAGCGCTGCCAAAGGTGTGGCCACAGGAAATTCTTATTCTTCTTCCAAAATCTATTCGTGACAACGGCATCAAAAACACCAGGGTGCAAACAAATGCTGTATTTTTGGAGCCCCTCACAGTCTCACTCTCAGCTAATTGGTCTGATCATGTGTGGTTCGCTGCGTGCATGATAGCATAATAAACTAAGCCGTAAAAACAGCCCCCCTGTGGGCTTGTTTAAAAGATGTATAAAAGCTGATTTGAGCCCATGGTTGAGACTTTTTTTTCTCTAAATGGAATTTTCATGTCTGACCTCCAGGAATCCGATGACCACCACTTCAGCAGAGTCGATGAAGGCCTCAGCAGCTTTGGTGTCAGTCAGTCTGGGAAGGGCACTGTCTGAGACAGAAAGACACAAGATACACAATACAGCATAATTTGCGCCTTACAGTCCCAGTCCTTGTTGTCTCGACAGTGTTATGAGTCTACAGCCATGCTAGCGGCTCAGTGATGCTGTACTTAGATACAGATGAATGTCTTTACCAAATTTCATGACAATCTATCCAATATTCTTTCATTCAAAACCCCAAATGTGAACCTCACAGTGTTGCTGAAGGAAAAGTCGGGAGATCACCACAGTAGGATTCATTGTCTGGGAACTATGAATATCTAGACATTATTATGTTGCAATGCATCGAGCAGATGTTTAGATATTTCACTAGATAAGAGTGTCAGGGGATCATCAAAGTCAGTAAGATGCATCATCTGGTGACCATGAATGTCTGTTCATGGCAATCCATCCGATATGTCCACCTCATGGTAGAGGTAAAGGCAGGGGATCACCAACATGAGAAGGATTCATCCTTCGTGGACTATCAATCTTTCACAAATCTTACACAATTGGTAAAAATGGGATGGTTTAGTGGAAGTTGTGAAAGACAAAGTCTACAAACTGTGTAGTTACAACACTTTGAGGTACGTTTGATTTTTCCGCACTGAAAGCAGAGAAAATAACTCCTAGAAGACGATCAAGAAGACTCGTTATACTTAAATCAATTTACCTTTCTCTGTGGCAATGACAGAAGACACCAGGAGGCAGAAAAACAGAGTGATCAGCATGTTTCAACTGATTCAGCTGACAGAGTGGCAGGAAAAGAGAACACAGCAAGGAATGTCCTGGAGACTCTGTAGCTGTTTGACTTCGTACGAGGAGTTGTGTCACCTCTGCTCTGTGTCCGACAGTGGCCACATGGCAGCCGGCTGTGGCTGCTGCAACCTCTCTGGGATGTGATTGGAGCCTTTCATGAGAACCAGCCAGGTGTTCTTGATAAGTGGGCAGGCTGGGACATTAGACTACGTGTCACCATGCGACAGGGGACAGGTGAGAGTGTGTGTACAGTGTGGTGTGGGGGCAATATGGGGTTGAGGACAATAATGGTCCCATTGGTCCAGCTGACCTTTGCTTTTGAGACACATCGCACACCTTTTCTTGTGGCTCATTAGTAGCATCTTCTGAGCAACTTTGCTGTCAAAATGTCTTGTGCTGCAGTGTGCTACATTAATCGGTTGTGAGTGTGAGGCTTTGCTGACATTGCAGCCTGGTTAATACTCAGGCTGCAGATTTCGAGTGAGGAGGCCGATGTGACCCGTGATTAACTAGGCTGCATTCTGGTGCATTCACCACAGGAGGGACACAGCTCCCAGCCATCCTTACTTATTGGTATTCGGAGATGCAATCTCACTATTTTCTTTATGAATAGCTGTTATTATAAGAAATCGAGGTGTGAATCTAGATGTTATACTCTTGATTTTCTTCTTTTTGTTACCTTTTTAACATATTTTACCTTGCTGTTTTAAAATATTGCAAATCCTCTTTGAGTACATTGAAAAGTGTGCAATATAAAACAGATTTATTATGCATTTATAGAAATACTTTGAAAATGAAAGGTATTTATTTCCAACATTCAGTAAGTGCAAATTAATATATGTAAAGAATTCTCAGTAAATATCTCAAAACAATCTATGTGAGAAAAAGATTTGAACAAATCAACTGAATAACTTCTAAATAATGTCTAAATGTGACATTTCAATATTTATTAATACTAGATTTTTAAACTATTAGTGTGTTCAAATTATAATAGAGGAGCAACTATTAAAATCTGAAACTGTCACCCAAGACGAACAATAAAACATTTTCTTACGTAACTTAGAGAGACAGAAAAGCCCACAAACTACCACAAACCACCATGTGTTGATGTTAAAACTAAAACTAAAAGCCTCTGAAATGCAGATTTATTCATAACGGCACCAATGATATTATTAAACTAAATTCCAGAACAATAATTTATATGAAGTTTGATGTTTTACATGATGATTTTAACATTTTTCCCATTGACAGAGGAACCTGCTAAAAATGTTCTGGCGAGGTATAGTTTGGTCGACCACAGAGCAGAAAAAACGTCTGGATGCACAAAATACAAGGAACTCTTCAGGACAAAATGGTCTGAACCCTGTAAACTTTTTCTTGTGCCTCAATAAAATCCAAATACTCTGCATACAAATCTAAAATTATTGAAGATAAAAAACGTTATTCTGATTGTAAAAAACACACAAAAATAGCCTCCTAAAGCTATTTAGTGAGGACAATAATGACAAAAAAACAACTGTAGTCGGGGAATTAGAGACTCATTACTTGTATATTATCACAACACCAACAAACGTCTTCTCAGATTAAAAAAACAATAACACAGGGTCTCGCCTTACTGTCAGGTCTGGGGTGGGACGTTTGTTCACATGGGGCTTAAGGGCAACAGGGCAACACTAATACTGCAAATAGGTCAACAGCTCACGCCATAGGCTTATGACTTCTGATGTATGTACAGGTGACGTGATAGTGACATGCAACTCTTCTCAGGCAAAGACCAAATAAAGCTTCTTACAAACACTTATTCTCTCTCATGAGCGTGACAGCACAGTGAAAGGTGACGATTTAGATCACAGCCCACAAATGACTGTGTATTATTTAGTGTATACAAGTCAGTGGTGGGCCGTCAGGGCCAGCAAGGCCTTCTCTGCTGCCCTAGACACAATCACAAAGTTATAGCTATTTTATTATAGTTATTTATTATATAACTGTTTTGTGACTTTTATCAACATACTATACTATGACGTATTTATGATGTTTGTTGATGATGAAAATGCCTTTTTATGACTTTTTGACACATTATTTTTTGTGTATTTTTAAATACTATACCACCACTTTTTTATTACTTTTTTCAACATACTACAATGACATATTATGATTTCTTTGAATACCATATTTTGACTTTATGACTTTTTTAGTAAGACTTCATTATGAATTCTGCGATATAACTATGATTTTTTCATTAAATACGATACATTATGATTTTTACTATACCATGCCTCTTTTAAGAATTCTTTTACTATACTTTGACTTTTTAGGACTTTTTTGGACACAATATACTGTGACTTATTTTTTTCAACGTGCTGTATTAAGACATTTTCATGATTTGTTTTCTATACTATTCAGTTACTTTTTATAATTTCTTTGGACATACTAGACAATCTATGATTTATTTTACAAACTATAACTTGACTTTATGACTTCTTTCAGCATACTATACTATGTTTATTTTAATAACTTATTTTCAACATACTATATTTTTTATTTTTGGCAAACTTTTTTATTTTCTTTACACCAGAATTAAAAAAAAAATGTTTATATCATACTCTACTGTTAATTACCCTCTTATTTCAAGATAAAATAATACATCAGCTAGCAAAACACCCTGAATGTGTGCATGTGTCTTTAGCATTCCACTTTAGGGTCAACAGGGTAGTCTTGGCTGATAACACTCACACAGGGTATCTCTCTGCACTTATCCCAATCATATTACAGCCTCTTAGCTGCCAGCTGGTCAAACCTCAGAGTCAAGAATTGAACCTTCTTGTCCGAGCAAACAACAAAGTGGAGAGAAAACCTCTGACTAGTGCCAGACAGGCGTCACCTGAAGTATTCTGGGTTCTGCAATGAGCCTTCTGTGGAGCCATCAGAGTTGTTTTTCTATATTTAGTTTTGTCTGTGTTGCTATGTATGTACTAAACTAACTTTTAGCTACTTATCTTTAACTACGTATTTGCTATACATGTGCAGTATTTCTCAAAGAAAAGATACAGCAGACAATTCTATACATACACTATATATACTATATAATTGTCCATGGCTCAGGACAATTCGCAAAATGAAATACCAGAGCAGCTTCCAATTACTTCTGACAGGCAGAATACATCTTCAATGTACGGTATCATAAAGAAGAAACTGAAAGTAGAGGGGATTAGAGGAAATTAGGACACAAAACAAGGTACACACAGTGAGATTTAGTCAAGATGATTACTGTGCTTAATGTGCTTTCTGTGACTTTGCAAAGTGTAATCCTACAGCCAGCGTGCAAAAATAGACACCACACAGTCTTAATAAGCTAAATCAAAAAAAGCAGATTAACAAGAAAATGGGGGTTGAATTCAAATTTTCTGTCAAATAATATAAATAGTGAAGATTTAGCGCCAAAATCGGATACTATAACAAAATCACAGAGACTGTCTTTCATCTTTGACCACCCTCAGACGTGTCTTTGCATGTCAAATCAGCACTTGTTCACCTGTCAGTGTTGTCTCTCTTTATCCCGAGTCCATTTCATGAGGTGAGGGATTAAGAGCCGAGTGGTGTTCTGTTCTGTATAAGTGATTAATCTCAGGGCTTCCCTGATCTTACATCACATGCTGAAAGATCTTCGAACCAGTGGTGTCAGGACACATGTTTGTTTGCAAATAAGTTGAAAATATATCCCAATCTTTAGTATTTTACAAATACTGCTGGGCTCTGTGTCATAGGGCTGCTGTTAAGCATCATGTAATATTTGAAAATTGCTGTTTTCAAGTCTTTACATGGCAGTAAATAAACTGCGACTTGGAATTAAAATCGAAATATTCCATACCATCAGACATCTAGACGTATTATTGTTAAATGTAGGAGTTGAAGTGGTGGAAGAAGTATTTGGATCATTTACTAAAGCAAAAGTAGAAATACCATAGTCTGAAAATACTCCATTACAAGTAAGTGTTGAAGGAAAAATGTTACTAAAGTAAAGGTACAGAAGTATTACAAGCAATATGTACTTAAAGTATCACAAATAAAGCTGCGATGAAGAACATTGATATCATTGTTGTTTCTTTCACAATTACACATAAATATATGAGTATTTTAATGTTGTAGTTGGTCAATGTGGAGACAATTGTAGATACTGTGTATACTCCGTAGATTAGTAGTATAATACTGCATCATATCATATAAGCATATCATGTGTTTTTAATGTAAAAGCTAGCTAGTAGCTATAAGGGTCAAATTAATGTAGTGGAGTAAAAAGTACAATATTTCTCTCTGAATTGTAGTGAGGTAGAAGTATAAAGTAGCAGAAAATGCTCAATAATCATAAATAATCATTAATACAAAGGACATTGTTTTACACCTGCGGTTATTTTTTATTTTCAACAAAAAAAAAAGTAGTTACTTGTACTGTAATACAATTGTAGAATCTGATGCTGAGGGGTAAAGTGTGCTGTGCTGTGACAGACTGACTGACAGATATCTACTGAGAGATCTACAGTAACTTGAAGTACACCTGTACTGTATTTATATCTCGCTTTGCTTTATCTCGTCTATTCGAGGCTGAGCTGGTACAGAAAAGGACAGCGCTGAGTCGGCACATGAAACAATCGCACACCATCTGATGGGATTAGCCACTTGGAGGACTTTAAAAAGGGGACCGACGGACGGAGAGAGACAACCACAAGTAAGAAACAAGCGAGACAGCATCAGAAAAACACTTTAACTCCAACAGAAGGTGAGTTGAAACTGCAATTTTCTCAGCTCTGCTACAGCTTTGATAACATGTAATGCTTCACAGAAGAAGAGGACAGGCAGAGTGACGTCTTTATAGCTGTTTTTCCTGAGTATTATGGCTGAAAAGGAGCTGAAATGAGATCTGATGTTTTTACTGGGACTTCAAAAGGAACAGTTCTTTGTGCCGGCCTTCTTGTTGGCACTGCTAGAAGCCCGGTCTCTATTTCTTTGTAATGTCCTCTTTTCACTCGATGGATTTGGATGAACAAAGTTTTGAACGCTGGTTGCACTTTCTTTGTCAATGTTTAATGTATCTATGCTTTGATGTTATGTCCGTTATTTTAACAAGCTTGATTTTTGATTGTTACTGTAATGACACCGCTATGAAGGAGAGATTATCAGTTGACGGATGTCATATATTTTGTTCTTTTTCTTTTTCAGTAAATAACCAAAATGGCAGACGTAGCACTTCCTGCCGACAGGAGGGCACCTCCCAAATTCAAGCAGAGGACTAATCGTACCTTCAAGAGCAAGGCGCCTAAACCCGGCCAGAAGGGGTGAGATGGATTTAAGATTGCACACAAACAAAATAATACACAAGTGTTTACTTTAATTGTCACTTCAGTCCTATACTTTCAAGTACGAACTTGTATCTCTCAGTTTGTACTGATCAGATCTTCTTTGTCTCATGCGCTCAGATTCGGAGACGACATCCCCGGCATGGAGGGCCTGGGCACAGACATCACGGTGGTTTGCCCATGGGAAGCCTTCGGGGACATGGAGCTCGGCGACCTGGCCAAATATGGAATTGTTTAGCCCTCTGGCCTCTGCCTTTAACCGTATTGCCACAACTGTCCCTCATGTATTCCAACTTTTGACTGTGCAGCTAAAAATCTTGTACTTGTTCCATAGAGAGGAGGCAGATATTGATTAATAAAAGGTTTGACCTGGGGAAAAAAATAGATGTCCAGCACTTTCTCTTGTCTCATGCACTTTCTCTGCCCTTGCCTTAAAAAGGAAATACTCAAGTAAAGTAGAAGTATCTTAGCCTGATGCTATGTGAAGCATATTAAAGTGAATATTTAATAAACGTAATCAACAGAGATTTGGACAATTTATTAAATTGTAAAACATACTGTTAATATGCTCACCTCAAAGCCACCTCACCCCAGGCAGACACCAGTAATTTATCTCACTGATCATCGAAAACACACTGAATTCAAACTTGGAAGTGTTGAAAATGGGTGTTACAGTCATACCTAGAGGTCCAGCATGTAGGATTTAGTGGCATCGAGTGGTGAAGTTGTAGATTGCAACCAACTGAATACCCCTTCGCTCACCCCTCCCTTTCCAAGCGTGTTGGAGAACCTCTCTCTCTCTCTCTCTCTCTCTCTCTCTCTCTCTCTCTCTCTCTCACACACACACAATACAATAATTAGTAGCTCCATGGCAACATTTCTGTTGGTGCCAATGTCTGTGTGTGTGAGTGTGTGTATGTCCTCCAGACATCAATGTGCATTCGTGTCACTGCACCAATTAGCTGTTTGAGCCTCTAAACAGCGAGCAGTCAAAGGGACAGTGCCTCATGAAATGTGGTATGAATAGCAACCATCAGTTCAAAACCTTTGGTTACTTCATTAGCAGGGACCTTGGGGGGAGACATGGGGGAGGGGGGGGGGATCAAAGGAAGAACAATTATTACAAGATCGGAAGAGGAAAGTTAAATGTGAGGTATTCCACCAGACTGCTGAGCTTCACATCACCGAAGGCTTCTCGTGGATTAATCTCTGGGATTCATGGACCAGATCAGAATAGTCCAAGAAGTTTCTGTAGAGCAGTGGTTCTTAACCTTTTGGGGGGGGGGGGGGCTGGCAAGGAGATATCAAAGCAACGTCTCCTTGCGGTGGAGTGGTTTTTCAACTCATGTTTGCCAAATTTACGCCACATTGCTTTAGGCACTCAGCGTTTGTCTACTCACTGTTTACAAGCTCAATCAGCTAATTGGTGCAGGGGGAGGACGCATTCAGGGACAAGCGGTCTGAGAGCTGAACAGGGAAGGAGCAGAAAACCTCATGGCCTGGGAGCCGGGAAAACCAGCAAGAACAGCTGTCGGCTGGTCCGCCGACTGGGAAAAGAGAACAAGAGGTCGAATCATCTCTTGTTAAATAGTTTCTTACTTCTTTATTAAACTTCTTAAAAAGAATAGATTTCTGTAAAAGCAGATCAATTGATGTCTATTGGCATGTGGTCCTCTCTGTCAAACCTCTCTCTTCCATCTACGTGTGGAAAAAAATAAAAGCCTTTGGTTGCCATGGCAACAAGAGCTTCATTCATCTTCTTGTCAACCTCTGTGCTTGAAGCTGGATTTATTTTTACAATTTCAATGACTAACATTAAATTTGGGGCAGCTAAAAACGGGCCACAGCAGTGTCAGTAAGTGAGTTATTAAGCCCAGATTATTGTATTAAATAATTCTCTGAAGCCAAAAAAAAACAGTTAAAAATTTGCCAAGTATTTGGCATCAAGTGTGATATGTTTAAACTGTTTTAAACATCGGAGAAGCATGTGGTGCTAATAATAGGAACAACACAGAGACTGTTCTATGGAAAACATTAACATTTAATGTTGTGTTCATGGAATTGTTCCTTTCTACTGACAAAGTACATCAATTATTTATTTCACAAAGGAGGGAAAGGAATTATTGACTTCATCATAAAAAGATATGTTTATTTGAGATAATACACAAAATAAACATCTGTGCATGTTGAATCCGCAGCTTTGAGGAGACGAGGTGGAAGAGGAGAAAGAAAATGGCCAGGGATATCACAATAACAGATATCAAACCCTCTTTTATATTTCAACATTATTTATTTATTTATATATATATATATATATATATATATATATATATATATATATATATATATCCTTTTCTTTCCTCTGTGGAAAGTAGAAGCTCAGGTTTAGAGCTGCTGACTCTTGCACAGTCAAAAGTTGGAATACATGAGGGACAGTTGTGGCAATACGGTTAAAGGCAGAGGCCAGAGGGCTAAACAACTCCATATTTGGCCAGGTCGCCGAGCTCCATGTCCCCGAAGGCTTCCCATGGGCAAACCACTGTGATGTCTGTGCCCAGGCCCTCCATGCCGGGGATGTCGTCTCCGAATCTGAGCGCATGAGACAAAGAAGATCTGATCAGTACAAACTGAGAGAAGTTTTGTATGAAAGTAAAGGACTAAAATGGCAAATGAAGAAAATACTTATTTATTGTGTATGTGTGTGTGAGATCTTAAATCCATGTCACCCCTTCTGGCCGGGTTTAGGCGCCTTGCTCTTGAAGGTGCGCATGGCCCTCCGCTTGAATTTGGGAGGTGCCTTCTTGTCGACGGGGACTGCAACAGCTGCGTCTGACATTTTGATTATTTACTGAAAAAGAACAAAATATATGAGATCCATGACACTCAGTGTTCATAAACCTTTGGTTTGCCACTGCTTTGTCCTAAATTAAACCTAGGACAAATTAATTAATATCTTGCACTGCACCCATTTCTATTCAATTTCGTTTCACTCTTTTGAAACCCTATTTAAATGTGTAAATTCATATTGCCTTGTGTTTATTTGACATCTTGTCTCAATGCCTTTCTTTAGTATTAAGTACAGCACTGTGAATAGCCTAGCTGTTAAAAGGTGCAACACAAATAAACATGCTTTGCTTCTGCATATTCCTCTGCTACTGACAGCCAGTAATCTCCCCTTTATAGAGGTGTTATTACAGTAAAATCAAAAATCAATAGCTCGTCAAAGCATAATACATAATGCATTGATAAAGAAAGTACAACCAGCATTCAAAACTCCTCCATCGAGTAAAAAGAGGACATTATATGGAAATAGAGACTGGGCTTTCTGTAGCAACAAGAAGTCCGGCACAAAGAACTATTCCTATTGAAGTTTTCCTAGTGAAGTAACAATCTCAGATCTCATTTCAGCTCCTTTTCAGCCATAATACTCAGGAAAAAAAGCTATAAAGACCTCACTCTGTCTGTCCTTTTCTTCTCTGAAGCATTACATGTTATCAAATCTGTAGCAGAGCTGAGAAAATTGCAGTTTCAACTCACCTTCTGTTGAAGTCAAAGTGTTTTTCTGATGCTGTCTCGCTTGTTTCTTACTTGTGGTTTTCTCTCTCCGTCCGATGGTCCCTTTTTAAAGTCCTCCAAGTGGCTAATCCCATCAGATGGTGTGCGATTGTTTTATTTGCCAACTTGGCTCCGTTCTCATCTGTACCAGCTCAGCCTCGAAAAGATGAGATATAAATACAGCCAGGTGTACTCCAAGTTACTGTAGATCTCAACGTGTGAATAAAGTGAATTATTGTGTCATTAATTGGCAGGAGTGAGTGACAGTAATTAACACGACTATCAAGTTGAAGTTATTGTCTGACACATTCCCTCACAAGCTATACCCCTATTTGACCCCTCAGCATCAGATTCTACAATTGTATTGTAGTACGTGTAACTTCTCATTTTAGTTTAGAAACAGGAGTCATTTATTTAATGTGTATGAAAAACAACTGCAGGTGTAAAACAATGTCCTTTGTTTTTACAATATGTCTATAACGAGCAGCATAAAGGCTTTTCAACCCGCTTAGTGATAAAAGGCTACAAAAAAAGGTGTCAGATGCAGTAAAGTGATGAAATATTTTATGCTGAATGTGCCAAAATACAAGAACTCAATAACTTGAATAACACAAAAAGATGTGAACCAGCAGCTGCTCTGATGGATTTTTTAAATTATAAATTCCTACTTTTTTTGCATTTGACAGCTCCCTCCCTTTGGCTTTTGTTGTATGTAGCATATTTAGCACTCTTTTTGTGATACTTTAAGTACATTTTGCTGATAATACTTTTGTCCTTTTGCTTTAGTAAAATTTTGAATTCAAGAATTTTAATTTTAATGGAAACGTTTTTAGACTATGGTATGCCATCCATCCATCCATTTTCCTCCGCTTATCCGGGGTCGGGTCGCGGTGGCAGCAGGCCAAGCAGGCTGACCCAGACTTCCCTCTCACCGGCAACATGTTCCAGCTCATACTGGGGGATCCCGAGGCGTTCCCACGTCAGCTGGGAGATATAATCCCTCCAGCGTGTTCTGGGTCTTCCCCGGGGCCTCCTCCCAGTTGGACGTGCCTGGAAAACCTCCAGTGGGAGGCGTCCAGGAGGCATCCTAATTAGATGCCCGAACCACCTAAGCTGAGTCCTTTCGACGCGAAGGATGAGGTTTTTAAATGAGTTTCCTCCGTAGGGTGGCCGGGCTCAGCCTTAGAGATAGGGTAAGGAGCTCGGTCATCAAGGAGGGAACTTGGAGTCGACTATGGTATGATGGTGGAATATGTCGTTTTTAGTTTCCAGTTATTCAGTTCATTTACTCCCATGTTGAAAACAGCAATTTCCAAATATTCCATAAATCTCCAAAGCAGTTCTGGTCATATAAAGACACAGAGCCCAGCAGTAATTGTAAAATACTGGGATGTATTTTAACCTTATTTTGTAAACAAACATGTTCACTGACGCAACTGATACGATGGATGGAGCATGTGATGTAAGACCAGGGAAGCCCTGAGCCATGAGATCAATCCCCCATGACAGAAAAAGAACAGCTCTTAATCCTTCACCTCATGGCACGGACTCAGGTTAAAGAGAGACGATACTCACACAGTATCTGACAACTGAACACGTATTAATGTGACATGAAGACACGTGTGAGGGTGGTCAAACATAAAAGACTCACTCCATGATTTTGTTAGAGCGTCCAATTTAGCCACTAAATCTTCACTGTTTATATTATTTGATAGAGAAAATATAAATTTAAAGTACATTTTCTAGCTTTATCACCTTTTTTTAATAAGCTGATGAAGACTGTGAGATGTGGTTGAAAGCTCTGGAGTAGTAAACAGACCATTGAGTTAAGATTCTTCTGTCAAATAATTTTTTGCAAAGGTCAAGAACGAGCTTTAATAATACACCGTTTCCCTTTGAGCTCAATTTATTGTTGTTGTAGAATAATAATTTAGATCATTTTTTTTTTTTTAAATGCACTAATTCAAAAAATAAGATTGACATATTCAGAATCAGGTCCCAAAACAACTCGCATCGTACAATAAATTGAATTGAGTTTTTCTCGGAGATGCTCCACTATGCACACTGTTGAGCCCCCTCCTTAATCTGATAGAGCGGAGGGGACAGAAATATATCAGGGGGATTAGCATCAGGTAGTATATAAGACGATACCAGGGTTAAAGAGCAGAAAGACATAAACTAACCAGAGAGACATCGGCCTGAAGCCAACAAAGAAACAGGTAAGACCAAACTTTGATCTTGTCTCAGCTGCCATGTTGGCTAACTTTTAAAACTGCTGTAATGAGTAAGGTTAGACCATGAAGAAGAGTGCAGAAAGGTGCTGCAAAAGCGTGAGATCAGAGTGAGGTACACTTGTCACGGATGTGAAGTTATATTTTAGACAACGGAATCTGTTCTTGGGATGTGCTATTGTTGCTGATCAATTTTGGAAAAAGCCTCGGATGTCTCTAAGAAGCCAAAACCTTTTTTATACAAATGAAAAACCAGATTATTTTTTTTTTGTCGTTTTGTCCACTTTACAACTTTATATTATGTGCACTTTGCATTCTTTTGTTTTATACATTTTCTTGGTCTCTTTTATATTTCTACCTTCTGTAAGGTATTATATAAGTTAAATTGACTTTACTTAACTACTTTCTTTTGACATTACTGAGGCCCTGCAATATCTCATCAGAAGTGATTCCTTTTTATTCTGCAGGTTTAAGACACACAAGACTAGATTTGAGAAGGAAAAAATTATTACCAGAAACTTATTTACTTACAAAGCCTGATTTCACTTCAGACAATTTGATTGAATTTAATGGAAAATCTTAAGTGGAGAATGACCTTTGATTGTCGTCATTTTCAGCTCGACTTGTTCAAATATTAACGGCAGGACGTCTTTTCCAAATTTCTGTTCATCTGTCCTAAGGACGATTGATTATGTATGTGCAAAAGATTGAGAATATATATATATATATATTTTTTTTTTCATTTTAGGTCTTTCTTTCAGATTAGTTCATGGGACATTTGCTTGCAGCATAGTAAAAGGATGAATCATAGTAACATACAATAGCAGTGATGACATAAGTGGTAGCGATACATAAGAAAAGACAAAACTAATAAATGAGAACAAGTTAAAGGAAAATGGAAACAAACGAGCCAATAAAACAGAGACTGTCTTGACGCCCTGAAAGGACTGGAAACATCTCTAACGTTTCTAACACTTTAAACTCTGATGGAAACCATCATTAACTATGTGACTTCTCCTCCCTTTCTTACTATTCTCTTTTCAGTAAATATTGGATCTCTGCTTGTTTATGTTAAATAATTGGGCAGCCATTTTGACCCCCCCCCCCCAAAATAAAAAAGATTTAGATCAATCTCAAGAGTGCATCCTAGTTTACTGAGGTCACAACCAATTAAAAAGAGAAGTCTTTTGGTATTTTCATCACTATGGATTGGCGACAACACAGATGCTACAGTAATCGGTTGTGTTGACTTTTATACACCGTATAACTGAAAACAATAACTGCTAACTTTGTCAGCTGTGGCTGATTAAAATCATGAGAATTGTGGAACTAAATCAGGAATTTGGGTGTGAAGTTTAAGAACCAACTGGTTAACTGAGACTTTATGCCATCAGAGAGGTCAAAGTAAAATTCTGGCAAAGTCCACAGCACCGCTGAGCTTTCCATTAAGATAAGACTCATGACCAAAGTCACAGAAAGGTCGGATTAGAGCAGATTGAAAATTAGTTGTTGGGGGCAAAATCTCCTTAGACTCAGGGGGTTATTATTCACAACATACAGTGTTGACTTCAGACTGGAATTAGGTGAACTTGGTGATATCCTCGCCTCAAGATGTACGGCCTGTTACTGGGCAAGAGTAACCTTTAAAGCCAAGGTGTAAAAATACACAAAGCTGTTCGTGTAACAGGGTCTGAAGGAGCTTTGTGCCAGCTTTAGTCAATGTTTGACCCAACCTGAGGATGATATATCATCCGAGCAGCGGGGCTTAGAGGAGGAGGGGGATGAGGGGTCTTACACATTAAGACATGCAAATTGACTTTTTAGTTGTTGTCTCTTAGTGCTGAAAGATGGCAGACGCAGGTGTTGCTGCTTCCGCCGACAAGAAGGGACCTCCCAAGTTCAAGCAGAGGACTACTCGTACCTTCAAGAGCAAGGCGCCTAAACCCGGCCAGAAGGGGTGAGAGGAGTAGTGGTGCTTTGGTATTTTAGATTTTCTGCTACTTTATACAGTAGCAGTACAGAAATAAAGTGATTTTTACTCCACTACATTTATCCGTTACTACCTACTTTTCATTTTAAGACTCTACATTAAATCAACAACAACATAATGGCATAAGCTAATAAAATTAAGCCAATGGTGGTAATGGACAGTTTTCACAATGTTGCATCTGAATTCTTCCACAAATGAAAGTCACATATCAACTCTTCTTCAGATTCGGAGACGACATCCCGGGCATGGAGGGCCTGGGCACAGACATCACAGTGGTTTGCCCATGGGAAGCCTTCGGGGACATGGAGCTCAGCGACCTGGCCAAATACGGAATTGTCTAAAGAAAACCTGCAGCATTTTCACCACAACTATTTTACCTTCCTGCACCGATTTTGGCCCGGTCCTCCCCTCTCGCCCTGCTCTCCTTCCCCTACCAACATACCTGACCTGATGTCTGTTGTTGTGTTAGGTCCACGTAGGCGTTGTGAAACATGCCCAAAGCTGATCGAAAATGTGGCAAAATTGTCAAAAAAAATTTAAAAAAAGTTCGACATCACAATTATTTATTTATATATATATATATATACACACTGTATATTTATATACACACTTCACTGAGGTATCTATGCTTTGAGCAATAGCTCCAAACTTCCTCCCCCATGCTTACACCATACGGCAGGCACCTGGCTTGTGCATTTCTGAGAGACGATGGACTACATCTGTTGAAAGCTGTGGTTTTATACCTGTTTTGAAGTATATCACCACTAAATCTTTGCTCCTTTCTCCAACCTTTTCTACACCATGACCCTCCTCCTCTTTGGAGCTATTCCTTTTTTAATGTACAGCCGTTTATGATTTCTATTTTTATGAACTATGAATGTAAATTTGTGCACACCATCAAGAACTGAATCAGTGGTTGTTAATGCTAGATCTTTCGAACTTTGATACAAAGTACCCATATTTATCTACTACAATTAGAACTCACTTGGACATCTATTACGCAATCACGCATTATGCGAGTTAATGAAAAATGCATTCCTGAGTTCCATCGTTGGAATCCCACCACTAGAGTGAGTCGTAACACTTGCTCGGGATAAATGTAACAATGAGAGGTAATTTGCTGAAATAAGATCCAAGCCATCCAGTTTATTGGAGAACTCTATTGAAGAACAAAGAATAAACAGTTATGAAAAAAGTAAACAATTTAAAGATTAAAAACCCCATTTCTTTTAACTTTTGTAACTTTAAATAAAGCACAAACACAATTGTGTGGTTCTGTGGGTGTGTACACTGTATCCCTGAATGTGCATGTTTCACATAGATAGCTGCTCCTATGGCATCCCCAACCCAAGCAGCTATTCGATAGCTACATTGTGTAGCATGAGGTTTTGAGCCTAGCATGAATCTAAATAAAAACATTAAACTAGGGGAAAGGTTTTTTAAGTCAAGCCATTGCACAGTACCAACAATACAATAATTGCTGGGGAAAATATAATATAAACTTTCTGACTTGAAAATCTGTTTCTTGGTCGTTTGCTGGTCGACCCCCCTCTTCTCCTGTGAACTCAAAAAGGAAATGGGAGCGTGCTGTTATTTTTGACTGACAGTGCTCCCGGTCTCCCTCATATGTGACATACTCAACAAAACAATCAAGTGTAGAAATGTGATGATTAGATTGGCAACTACACATTTACCTCTCCACCTAACTCTACTACACTCTCCTCGCTTCACTATCTTTACTCCCTTAAGTTCTCCTTTGCATTCTCCTCGCCTTCCTGTCTTTAATAATAAATAGCACACTATTCGATAACATTGGCTATAACAGATTCCCATTTTTGTATTTTATTTCCAAAACGTTGTTTGAAATACTAAATTGGCAGGCTGTTACCATATTCTTACCTTTCCTCACCAATCTCCTTCACTCTTCTATCCAGTCGCATATCAAAAAATCGATCTATATTATTTTATTGTGACGTTATCACATCACCAGCAAATAATCAATGATATGATATATAAATGATTGAAACTTACCTGGCTGGAAAATGTTGAGGGTTAGGCCGACATGAATAGAAGACGTCGTAAAACACTTCACTGAAACAAGTGGCGATGAATGCAGGCAATCGGCTCAAAGTAGTCATATAAGACATTCTATACAATCTTGCAAAATTAACCTCACCAATCTGTACTGGTAGTTCCATTAGCTATGAGCCAAACACACTGTCACAACAGAAGTGTGCAAACAATTTGTCAATACTGTGTCTATAGGCGCAGAGTAGCAGGGGTCAGAGATGCACACGTTATAAATAGTGGCCCCTACCGACCAAGGGGGCCGGTTCAGTGTAGTGAGTGGGGAGGCAGCAGGCAGTACATAGCAGGCAATAAAAGGTGTTTTGAGAAAGTGCGAGTCACCACAACCACGAGACGTTCTTGAGCATGCAGCCATAACTGCCCACACGAAATATTATGCAGTTAGCTGCAGCAGAATGAGAGATTAGACGCAGACAGACACAGAACGCTCAAGGACGCACGCACACGACCGATCCTCTTGGCAGAGATAATAATGTCACGGTGGTTATTTCTCTTTTATATGATATAGCATCGCATGGGAAAAGGGGCAAAAAGTAGCGTATCCACCTGGGTGTCATGTTTTCATCACTGCCAATCAGAGCGGATAAATACCAGTGACTACTGCATAGTCTTTTGCCCTGGGTATGGTTACCGATTGTAACCTCTCACAAAAGTCAAAATCCAGATGTAGTGGGTTTCGCGTCCAGTGGGAAAGGGGCTTTAGTCATTGCTGTGTAATGTGAAAAAGTTCAGCTTGTCTTGTTTTTACGGATCGCTTTAGCATCCTTCAGCTCATGTCTTGATTTTCCAGCTTGCATGTTTATGATTTAGCATTATCAGTGGTTTCCAGCCACAGCAAGTAGCTGTTTTAAACAAAAAGCTCAAATAAACCCTTTAAATGCTAATGCTACAGATTTCTCTAGGAGTTGGTGGAGACTAAAACAAAGTTAAAAGTAGAGAGAGAATGTTGGACCAGCAACTCCAGACTCTAAATGGATGCTAGTGTTGCTTCGGATCAGTAGTGTATTCTTAAAAGACTCTGTGCATGTCAGAAGCGGAAATTGGCACGTGTTGTAGAAGTGTAGAAATGTAGAAGTAACTTTTTCGTTAGATATCATACGAACTGTTGTATCTGGATACGTTGAAATAAGCGACAGTTTTGCTGCCAGGCTACCATATCAGCTTAAAAAAACGATGAAAAATGAAGTGCCGTGTGTTTCCACTGCCATCAAGCAGAATTCTGCATCAGGTTTAAACTATGCCGACTTGGGGATCAATACTAAGACTTAAATTAGTAATTAGCTCACTTTCTGCATGTACAATAATGTGAAAAACTACAAAAAATATGATCATCCATTTGACTAAATGAATAGAATACCAAAAGAAAACAACCTGAAAGCGTGATCACAACAAAACATTTTTATATAAAACATTTTATATGGACATTCAATAACTAAAAAACATAATGGCAGTCAAGGGGGATATAGACATGACAGAAGAGGACTGTTCATTGAGGATAGCAACTATGAAGAATGGCCACATAGTTTTACTATAATACAGTGGCAAGAAAACCATGACAGGAGAAATGAAGCTGCCACGTGATATTTTGTGCGGCAGCCGTTTCGTTTGTCAACGGGCCTTTTTTTGTTGCCAAACATCGCTGTGCTCTTTGTTGTGTTAGCTAGCTTCAAACTGCTAGCTGCCCGTCATTCTCCATAGAGTTTAGCGGTAAAGAAGAACGCAGCTGGGCTCGGCTGCTCAGGAGTCAAAATATGAAAAGACACAAGATTCATGCAAAAGATTTTCAAACTTGACAAGTATCGCTCATGCTGGTTTGTCCATGCCGCCAGTGGCTTCATAAGTCCATCTTTGTGTATTTTGTGTAGCACTTCTCAAGTAGAGAACCAAAACGTGCTGGGGACTGTAAGTTAGCATCTTTAGCTAGGTTTTTTTTTTCTTTTTTTTTTTTGTGTCCAGAGCACATTCTGTAGTAATTTGGATATATAACAAATAAAATGATAAGTGTCATGAGAAAATTAAACAGCAGCACATTTAATAGAGAAAAAAAAACTTATTTACCTGTTTTTCCAAATGTGAGAAATGGAAAACACAACAGTAGCTTTGAAATTAGTCAATACATTAGAGGAAAAAAAATATATACGGATCTCATTTAACACACAACTTAGATCATATCCCACGATGACATTTTGTTTCTCACCATGTTGGAATATCAACCTGCTCATGTATGAGTGATAACACTTTAAAACAAACCTGGAGCAACCATGCTGGTCGGGCTGACAGGTTCAACCACTGAAATGTAAGGAGTCTGCTTCAAACTAAAAATAAAATTAAAAAAGGAACACAGTTGGTTTTAACCAAAGTGCTACACGCCTATGTTCGTTCACTCCAAATGTCTCAGACACCAAAACATGGACACAGAATGAGAGAAAAATCCCGTCGTTCCTGTATATTTTTGAAATAATCAAATGTCATGCTCACAGATCCTATAATCAACCAAAAACAAAACAAACTGTAGCTTGGATTGACTGACTTTTCAACCAAGAGGACAAAGGTTTGATAGTGTTACATGCATACCTCTAGTTTGTCGCTTCTCAGGTACGTTCTCGGCTCAAGAACTTTATTCCAATACAAAAGAAAATAACAAAAAAAAACTTGAAATTGAACTTGCACCTTACCAGAGAAGGGACAACACTTAAAAGATATATATATATATATATATATATATATATATATATATATATATATAAAAAGACATACAAAGTGAAAAAGAAGTAAATAAAGACAGCCATAGGATTATGATAATAACAATAAAAGATAATATATTTATACATACGGCAGAAAAATGTGCTTTCTACAAATCTTTGGAACAAAAACAAAAGCCAAAAAAAAAGCCACGTTTTGGAAATATAGAATACAACGGTATAGAAATATGCACAATAGTAAGGTTGTTTTGCATTTAAATATTTTCTATTAACTCATCGACAGAATCTCGCTCTTGCTCAGTAAATCGCTGCTGGCAGCATCTCAAACACATTTACCGACTAAAGTATGTTTCAGGAAGACTCATTCAATGTTGGACTTTGCTCTATAAAAGATGGAGCATGAGGGGAAAATCCAAATAATAAATCTCTACATTAAAGGATCAACAAATACTTGAACCCCGGGGTTGTGGGTGGATGATGTTTGGATCTAAAAGCTAAAGAAATCAATTAAAGACGACAATGTTTTAGTGTTGGATCTTTCTGTAGTGTTTTAGTGGTGGTTGCACACAGAGTGTGGTGAAATCCTGTGCATTAGAAGGATGATGTGAGACTATGGTTGTGTCATATAGTCCATAAGGTGGAGTATTTGAAATACAGATGCTTATTTTCTGATTTTAACCCCAAGGTTCACTGTTAGATCTACAAGCCCCATAACAGCAGTGGCTGCTGAGTCAAACAAAATAATGTTTTTATAAGAATATTAATGAGAATAATTACAATAATAATAATTTGGTAACTTTTTTTCTCTAAACTAATTTCTTTGCATATCATAACAATTTTAAGTTTAAAGGTTCACCATTTCCACATACTAAGAAAACTTGAGGTAAGGAACAGCTCTAATAACCCTCCCTCCCTTCAGCTTTCGGACGTGATTTCTGTAGCGTTATAAACCGTCACACATCATCCCTCCAAGCCGCCGTGTTCAGTCGCCCCTCTGCCAGAACACAGCGAGAATGGAAAGCCTCTCTCATTACTATCCGCCCACGTTAAGGTGGGATCATAAAAATCCCACCGGTGGGTGTTTTTATCATCGGTGACTCGTCGTTCAAAATGTTGGTTTTTTTAAGCTTCTCTTTTTCGATGCGCCTTCCTGCTTTCCTATCGCTCCGACGTTCTGTGGACACTTTTCATTCCCTCCCTTTTCCCTTAAATGTTGAGTGCGTGCAGGCCACACAGCACTCAGCTCTTTTTTTCCTCACACACGGTTGACAGCTGTTTAAAATGTCAGTTATCCACATACAGCCTTTGGAAGAACATCTGGGCTCCATCACGATTCTTGTGCTGCTGAGTGCCGAGGGATTAAGAAGAGGGGACTATAATACAGCCGTGCAATAGGAAAGGTGGCCAGTCTTTTTTTTTCTTCTTCTTTTTTTTTTTTTACTGTAAAGGCCGTCTGTCAGTCTTTAATACAGCATTCCTCTATTTCTGTAGTAGCGTATATACGAAAACGTGGGACTGCTCTGGGGAGGGATCTGAAATATCTTTGTTGAGTCGACTCCACACTTTAAAACTGGGTGCAGTCCACCTCCACGACAACAGAGGGAGCTCTTTCAGAGAAATTCAATGGAAGAGAGGAGCTCCTGGGAAATGTAGTGTCTTTAGTAAGGGGCAAATCTACTGTAGCCTCCCCTGTACAGTGTGGCCTGTGAAACGACAAAAGATAAACATCTAGTGAATAAAGTCCTTTCAAAATGACATCAGTCATTAATGATCAGTCTGTTGATTTTCTGTGTTTCCCTTATTGTCAATAAATTCCATAAAAAGATCAAAACCAAACCCTGATATATATGTCACCCCTCTGTGTCACAAACCTCCATTGTTGTCCAAAAATTGTCGTTAGGTTAACAGTAAGCCTCAACCTTTTCAGGGCCTGAAGACATTTACCCATTTTGCAGTTTGTTATCCAGATGTCAACACTGAATGCACTAAAAACATAATGAATGGCTAAATACATTTTCTAAAAATATATACAATTTTGTCCCTTTTGAATAACGTGTGCTCAAAACTACAGCCCTCAGCTGTTTTTTAGGGTAATTTTTTTTACTTAAGAAAAATAAAACTATATGGTTGTGACCTGTTTTTAAATATCTACGTCTTAAGTAGGAACTTGGGGAGAGCCAAGGGCAGAAAAGTGATGTTCTAAAGTATTAAGGGACGGTATAACACATTGTTGGTTTTGCTCTTCATGGGAATTGCTGACAATAACAAAAATATAGAATAGCACTCGCCTTATCCTTTGAATGTTTGACAACCTACGGGCTTCAGGGACTTACCATGGCTCCAACGCCGTAGGCAGCCGGGTTGAGCGCAGCATGGTAGGGGTCTGCCGTGTAAACTCGTCCGTAGCTATTGGAAAATAAAAAAAGCCATCAAACATGAGGTGTCGCATAATAATAGCTCATAGCACAAGGTGACTAATATGCTGTAATGTGAGTAACTCTTGGCCTGTCAGAGGAGGCTTCAAAACGTGCCGCACGGCCCACTCACCTGTCACTGTAAGCTGCTGCTGCAGCCGCCGCTGCCGCGGGAGCTACCGCAGTCGGCTGGGCGTAACGATACGCTGCATATCCGCCCTGTGACGAGGCGATGAGGGTCGATGAGGGTTGGAAGGGGGTGTGGTGCGTGGCGGAGGAGAAAGATATACGATGAAGGGAGAAACAAGAGTAAATCGTTGTTAAAAGGGTTTGCTGTATTTCCTCTACACACAGACTAGCAGTTAATCTAAAAGGGTTACATTGTGAGCAAAAAACTGCTGAGAAGAGAGCGAAAGATTAACAAGCAGACAGTCGGCAAAACTGGCTAATCTGGTGCAGTACGGCATTCACAAGGATGTAGCTCAGGCTCTGTGTGGGTCTCTCCCTCCATGACTACACAATAAACATGTTCCCCTGTGCAACATTAAAATGCAATATTTTTTTTCCCCCACTGTGCGTTGGACATGGAAGGAGAGAGAGTTCATAACCATAACTGTGCCCCACCCCGGTTCCCCTACCAAAAACACACTGTTAAAGAAAGGGGAAGGGGTGGCAAGATGATTGTGTCATTATTTATGTTTAGATGAACAGCTGATGAACAGACACAAAAAAAAATAAACTACAGGTGAAAGAAGACAGTCAGCCAGTCGGATTAAAAAAAGGGCGCACACACACACACACACACGCACGCACGCACACACACGTTCACGTGGCCAGTGACCAATCACTGACAGACACAGCATGCTTTTCCCAAACTCAGAACGCACAGCGTATTAGGCCAAACATCCCTATAAAAACAAAACAAAACAAACACCGCTGCATTCTACCCTAAAGGATCAGTCACGACCAAGTCCCCGCATTCAGGACCACACAGCTGCCGCTATGGGAGGGAGGCTGGACTGGGGGGGAGGTGGGGGAGAGGAAGGAGGACGGGGTGGAGGAAGATGACGTGTACAGGGGGGGCTTGGAAAGAGAGAGGAGGGCATGTAGAAAATGGGTGAGGAAGAGGAAGTATCACAGAGCAAGGAAAGAAGATATAGTAAATAATAAAGGGAGCAGAAGAAGAGGAAGGAGGGGCTAATGCCAGATGACACTTGAAACATCAAAAAAAGGTTTTAATTATTGACTGAGGAAGAAAAGATGAAAAGAGCGAGAAGAAGTGCAATTAAGGATGACACAAAAAAGAGGGGGGAGGAAATAGGGTGGTCTGGGGGATGAGTCAGCCTTGTCAATATGTCTGCATGCCGACATTGATTCAGTTAGCATGCCACAGGTGAAACAGATAGGGAGATTCCTGGAAGGGGTCGGAATTAACTGCTGATCCCTCTGACTACTGCCTTAATCATTTAGCATCCTGTTTGTATTTCAAATCATGGCAATGCAGCTCGTTGACACATAAGAATTCATATGTTTGTGTGAATCAATGAAAAAAAGTATAACAAAAAAATGTCCTGAAAAATGGAGTAATTTGTTTTTTTTGTTTTTGTCTCAGTCATCACAGTTGTGGACAATTCTCTGAACATGTTTTCTGATTATGGAATAAAAGTGTGTGATGAAAATGTCAAATAATGTAATAAAATGTGTTTTAATGTATCTCGCCAGAAGAACATAATGAAAAGTCATAAATTCACGGATGAAGCTAGATTTACCTAGGGACGAGGCCAAAAAAAAGACAAAATGTATCTTGGAATAGACTTGAAAACTTAATCACTGGTGCAGATTTGGGTAAAAGATATTGACCCACTGTTCAAGTATTGACCTGCAATACTGCACCTAACTTCCCCTCAAAATGTACACCCATCTCTCCTGTAGATCATTTGTGAATGGACGTCTCTATGCAGTACATGTGTCACAAAATCAGATTTCAACTTAATTCTCTTCTCCCCCTTCCGCAACTCCACCCATGTCAGAATCCAGTGAGTTAGTAGAAGAAGACAGAGAAGGCGTTTCAATCTCAGATGGTCAATAATGTCTAGCAGCACGCAGTCATTGGAGACGAGGAGGATGCACACTGGCTCTCACACAGAGTGTGTAAACCCTACCTGGGGCAATCTGCCACTAATGTCCTGAAACACTAGTCTACAGAGAGAACAGAAACAGCTATTGTCAACCTGGTTGCACACACACGCGCACACACAC
>NW_022280091.1:1007843-1009226 GCF_004355925.1 Anarrhichthys ocellatus | reverse complement strand
ACATACATACATGAAGTTATGTTGTCCTACTTTGAAAAGAAAAGAGTTATTGAGGCTTTTGCTTTGTGGGGTATTAGAGTTGCAATGATTTAGCGATTAGTTCTCGGATCACATCAGTTTTGATAAACGATTAATCGGTTTGAGTAATTTTTTGAAGAAAAAAAAGGAAACATTCTCCAGTTGATTCCAGTTTCTTTCTCCACTATGACAGTAACTGAATGTCTTTGAGTTGTGGACAAAACAGGTTATTTGACGACGTCATCTTGGGCTTTGGGAAACATGAATCGACATTTCTCCCTGTTTTCTGACCAAAGCGAGAACATAATCGACAGACTAATCGACTGAAAACAGTGGTTAGTTGCAGCACTTTTGGATAAAATGCCTAATGAAGGAGATCAATACTAATATTTTAAAAATATAGAAAAAAATATAGGAAAAAAGAAGATAGAATCGTCTGTTGTGAAGTTTAAAGTGCATTACCGTACGGCAGCGTTGCGAGGCCCTCTCCGTTAGAGTAAGGGGTGGTCATCTTCTTGTTCGTCATCACTCTAGCTGTGGCGTTGTTCACCTGGACACCAGAAAAAGTGGTCAGAAGCTAAAGTCGACACAGTACAGCAGAAAAACAAGCATTGATGCAGAATCTAAACATTGTAGTTTTAAGCTTTCTTAAACTGAATGTATTCTGAGAGAGATACTCTGCACATGATGATCAGCGTTTTCATATTGAACTTGAAGTGTGAGGTGTCATTACACTTGAAACAGTTGTTTACTTATGACAGAGGTTAATTCTGTTGATGAGCAGCGATGGTATTTGATGCATGCGCTTCTTTTGAAGGAGAGAGACATTGAAAAACGAGGATCCTGGTGAGTAAGTCAGGCAGTTGCGCACACAAACAACGCAACCATTGGCACACAGAACAAAGAAAACTAAATATTTCAGAACGAAAGCATTCAAAAAAGAAATCCAAGACCAGTTTATTGCTACCTTTTCCAAAAAAAAAAAAAAGAAGAGGGAAAAAGAAGGTGAATTAAGCGGCAGATTCATCAGTTGAACACAATGCAAAAAAACATCAATCAAGGAGTTCATACACAGATTACACGCAGCCAATCAAGAGCGCATCACATCACCAGAGGTGAGCAAAACTAGCCAATCAGCAAGCATCAGATGCAGCAAGAGACCAATCAAAAAAAGGTTGGGCAGCCCTCCCGATCCAATACACACCATACAGAAAAAAGGGAGGGAGGGAGAGGGAACGACAGAGAAAAGACAGAAATATAGAGGGATGCAGGAGGAGGAGCCAGTCCACATGAAAAGACACAGAAAAACACATACATGATGTGGAGGAGAGAGAGAGAGAGAGAGAGAGAGAGAGAGAGAGAGAG